>NW_005841945.1:16117-34408 GCF_000455745.1 Alligator sinensis | reverse complement strand
GTTCCCACCACCCGCATGCAAATTTGTTCCCCACTATTGGCTGTTTCTAAATTATTCCCACGTGGCGGCTAGCGATTGGCTTGCTAGCCGCATAAGAGGCTTGAGCGGTTTCCGCCCAAGTTGGAGAACTCCGAGGAGAACCCCGCAAGGCAGGACTCCACAACCATCTGGAGGAGGAGAACTTCACATCTTGTGAAGATCTCTAAGCTCTGCGGAGCCTATCAAACCCAGTGCAGGATACAGGGGTCTGATCAAACTCTGGCCTCTCCCCGTTGCCGAACACTCCCTCGACGTACCCAACCTCTGGCCTCTCCCCGTTGCCGAACAATCCCTCGACGTACCCTTCCCTGCACGCAAGTTCCATGCAGCCTAGCAAACTTTGTGTGAGTGTATCCAGAGCTCTCTGCTTCGAGTTGTTTTCTTCGGTTGACGCGATGGGCTCGCATGTTTAGAGCCTTCAACCGGATTGGGCTAGAGGTTCGCGTGGAAGGAACTCTTGTCCGCCTCTCTTCTTTTCTGTCTGTAACCGCAACCCAAGCAAGTTTTCCTGCCTGCACCGCGACCATCTTCAGTGTAAGTAAAATAATCTTTAATCAACCGCTAAGCGTCCGTGCCGAATTCTAGCCCGCCAGCCTGCATTCCCTGACCCGGTGTGTCCGGGCTGCTGACCACAGCCCGCCGCGTGCCCCCGAGGGCCTCGGACCGCTCCCGGCCCGCACAATGATCTCCATCCCAGATACTCCAGATGTCCGAGGTGAAGTGCAAGGCTACCTGCAGCCCTGCCTTCCACAGCTCCTACCTCAAGTACTCCCTGAATGCTTCATACAGGGAGGGCACCACTGTCCTGCTAAAGATGGTGCGTGTGGGCACTCAGTATGATGGGTCCATGAGCGCCATGAGCTGCCTGAACCCTGGGTGCTTAATGAAGGAGAAGGGCTGGCCATGCAGAGCAAACATCTCTCCAATGCTCTGGGTAGCCTCACTCATCTTGGGAACGTGTCCCCCCTTTGTCTCCGCCTTTCCCCCACTGATCCAGGGTGGCCTGACTGCTTCTTGGGGACTGGGGCTTTGGAGCAAGAGGGGGACTTATTTTTGGGCATGCTCCCATTGGTGCCAGGCTAAGGAGGAACAAGGGCAAGGAGGTGCTACCTCCTAAGATGTAGCAGCATTTCCATGGTGGCAAAGTGTTTCACGTCCTTGCTCTGGCTGATCTGCTTTTGGCAGTGCTGGCAGGTAGCATACTTAGGGTCATCTGCCACCTCAGAATGATCCCAGACTACACTACCCACCTGTTTCTGGGTTGAAGGTGGGGATCCTGCCTTATCCCCTCCTCACCAGGCAGATGCACAACAACAGGAGGAGCTGAGTCACCTGCCCCCACAACCTGCTCTGAAGTGCCTTCCAGAGAAGGAGACCTGCCTCTTGGGGAACTTTGAGAGGTGTGGAGCACAAACTCAGATTCCCACTCCTTCCCCAGAATTTCCTTTGCTATGGCCCTCAGCTCCTCTGCTTCCAGATCCAGGTTCTTCTCTGGCACTGGAAGGCTCACGCTGGGAACTGAAATTGGGGTGGAGACTGTCATGCTGCTGCTGGTTAGTGGTGTTAATGGAGGTGGTGCAGGTGCAGGCACTGCTCCCACCTCCTTGCTCCCTCTGGGAGCAGAAGACTCATCGCTGCCAGGAAAGAGGGTGCATCTATGTTTGGGGCAGGGGGAACTTGCAGCTCTCCCTCTGTCACCTCTCCTGGCAGAAGACCTGGCACCTGCCTTTCCAGCAAGCTTCATAATGTTTGCTGTGCTGCAAAGTGTGTGTGTGTGTGTGTGTGTGTGTGTGTGTGTGTGTGTGTGTGTGATATATGTTGTGCTTTCCTGCATAGTGATGACACACTGTCAGGGAAAACAGATTTCTTTTTGTGGGTGGAAAGAATCACAACAGACTAACAAGAACACATAAGAGGATTTTGGGAGAATAATAAGTTGAAAGGAATAGATAGGGATAACAAGAGGGATTGTAGGCAAGGGTAAGTAGGAAAGGATTGGATACAACTTACAAAAAGAGAAACTAGCTAGCAAGAGACTAGCTAGCAAGCCAGAGCCTTTCAGACACTGCTGCTCGAAGAGAGAGCTCACAAAAGGCACAGATCACTTCAGACACTGCTTGATATGTTGTTTCTATATCCTTCCCCCAGAGCAGTGATTGGAAGGGAATTCAGAGAAAGATCAGTCACTGGCCATCTACAGATGTCAATATCAGAGCAGTCTTCTCCCCTCCCCCCCCCACCCAGCCTTTTCTATATATGGAAGATCACCCCATCCCCCTCCATCTTTTCAGTTTCTGTTTGCTGCAAGCCTTCCAAATCTCTGAATCTTTCTGAATCAATTTGGGGGCTTCTGATTGGATTTGGACCTTTTAATTGGCCTCCTGATTCGACTTGGATTCGGATCTCCTCCAAATCAAATCAACTATCAAAGCTTCACACAGCTCTACTGGGTCCCCAATGAGGAGTGGAGGGATGATAACATTGCCTCTGATGAAATCAGGGATTCTGGGAGTGTATTGCCCACTTTGCATTAGCCCAAGGAGTGGGAAGTTGCAAAGACACAGGCATCATGGGTGCTGCCCGCCCAACTGGCAAAGATGTATGTGAAGTGGCCCTGGTGGTTGATGATGTCCTGTAAGACAACAGAGAAGTATCCCTTGCAGTTAATGAATACCTAAGATGGGTGGAGGATGGGGATGTGGGTGCTATCCATGGCCCCCACACAGTTGGGGAAGTCCACACTGCAGGAGCTGACAACCACCTCCTGGATGACCAGGCACACCTCCCAGACAACCTCTCCAACTGTGGTCTTGCCCATGCTGAACTGTTTGGTGACATAGCAGTAACTGCCTGGGGCAGGTAGTTTCATGATGGCAATAGTGACCTACTTCTCCAGAATGAGGGGTGGCTGCATGTTGAAGTCCTGGCATGCAATGTGGTGGTCACCTGGGCGATAATGTCCATGAAGGTTTCCCAGCACATGTGGAAGGTGTGGAGCCACTGTTCATCATCTCAGGTGTCCAGGCTGATCTGCTCCCAGCAGTTGGTGCTGGTGTTGCAGACCCATAACTTGTGCTCATTGATGGTGGTGCCAGAGCACCTCAGCATCCATGGCATCCTGGATGGCCTCATCCTCATTGGCTACATGAAAGTCAGTGGCCCAGTCCAGGACACTTGGCAGGTGCAAGATCCATTGCGGGCACGAATGGAATGGCTGGTGGGTGGATTGTGGGCATGAGGACATGTGCCATGATGAGCGACTGCTGCATCAGGTCCAAATAGGCACACATAATGTCCCATAGCCTCTGGCAAGAGCCACACAGGGCAACCAGCAGAACCCAGAACAGCTCCTGGGTCTCCCTGCTTGTGCGTGAGTGGGGGGAGACCATGGTGGGATGTGGGAAAGGCAGGACACAGAGGCATGTGCAAGTCACATTGGCGGGTGCTCGCATTTACCCTAGGGCATTTCTTGAGACCTAGGGCTGGGTATGGGACTGTGGTGATATGGCAGCGTGCCTGTGCCCAGCAGCCAACCAGGGGTGACTCGTCTGTTCAGCTCTGGTCCTCAGGAGTCTTCAGCAGCCTAGGGAGCTTGTAGGACATCCTGGGAGGTGCATGAGAGCACCCCCTACCTACTGGCCTCGGCTGGTGCAAGCAGGCTCTAACCTCTCCCCCCACCCAATAGCAAACGTCTGTTCAGCTCATTCCCACTCTAAGTTATAGCACATTAAGTAAAGTGCTATAGAGTGCTTCCACCATAGGCTTTTAGAATGTCTGTATTTAGCCGTAGTGTCTATGAATAGGGACCTTGGTGCTTGGAGTACTTTGTACTTGGTCAGCACTCAGAAGCACGGGTACCCAGAAATGCTCTGAGTCTCTTAGAACCATAAACTTTTGCCACTCAGTCCTAGAGCTCAGATCTGCTAAGGAACAACATTGGCTAGTTTTGAACATACTGGAGTGGCAAACAGATTAAAAATCAATTAGTGTTTTGTTTCTGTTAGATAAAAATTTTGTAATTAAGGTTCAGTAGCTGAGCATAAGAAGTGCAATACTGGGTCAGACCAATAGTCCATCTAATCCAGTATCCTGGCTCCCATAGCAGCAGCAGTGGATACCTTTAGAGGAAGAGTGTGTGAACAGGGTATATCTAGACAGATACCTGTCATACAATCTCTGGCATCCACCATCAGTGGTTTATAGGTGGCAGAAGAAGCACCCCAACTGTTCATTTTAATGGTTATTAAATAATCCATTAATTTGTCCCTTTTTTGAACTTGGCTATACCATCTGTCCTTACAGCCTCCTGTGACAATGAATTTCACAAGTTAACTATGTGCTAATTCAAGCAATGGCCAAAGTTCTGAGATGAAAAATGTTAGTTTCCAGCATTTTCCTGACCTTCGAGGGAACATAATAGGAATTTGGACTGGCAGGCAAATTTCATCTTCTGTTTCCACAGATTGTAGGTCTATATATCCTTTGTTTTGCCCAATGAATAATGCAGAAATTGTAACACCTAGGGACAGTTAAAAGATGTACTATCTTTTATTTTTCTTCTCAATTCTGAGTTTTCTTTTGTGTGATAAAAAATTTTCATATATTTATTTTGCATATAATTAAGTCTCATTTTTTCCTCCACATGTATAAATAAGATTATAGTAAAATATTTTTAGTCAAATCTGGGTAATTTTTTTTTCTATGAAAAGCAAGAGCATCAGTGGTGTCATCTAGATAACATACACACTTTTCCAGGAAATATTGTAAATAGCATATTAAAACACTTTTAATTTTATTAATAAATATCTATGGCTTTAGGTGTGAATGAAAATATTATGCAAAATGGAAATTAAATAAATGATGAAGACATAAGAACCTTTAATGACTGAGTAGCTTGGCAAATGTAGTAACAGATCAGTTTGGCCAATTTTAGTTAAACTATGAGTATGTGTATCATTGATAAAATTCTATGTAGGATAATCATCAAGGACTCTGGGATGATAGCAAGGGATATAAGTTCGATGTGGACCGGTCATAGGAACACTTAATTCATTCTGCCAAGGACTTAAGCTTGTTACCAGATGTTCCCTCCTAAATTCCCATTTTTTTCTTATTTTCCTTTTATCTTTGGTTTAGCTTAGGAGACTAATTCCACATAGTTTGAAAGCCCACTGCAGGATGTTTGCCATCAATGACTTTATGTGGTACTATTATTGATACAAAGCTCTGAGAATATAACTAATTAAAATATCCTAGAGATAATATTAAGCTTATTTATTTCATTCATAACATTTCAAAGTCCTCCACAAAATAGTGTTCATCTAAACCAAGCTTGTTACCATAAGTAGAAAGGTTTTATATTCTTGCCTTCATGTACATATTTTGCTTCTCTTAAACTCAGCAATGCATACTAACATTGTCTGGTTTTCTATTAAAGTACTTCCGTGATAGAACTAATACATCTCTTAACAATCAAAAGGTGCGCATGCTTAATACTGAGGGGAAGCATGTGGTTAGGTTAAAAAAAGAAAACTGAGCAGGCAGTGTTTTTGACCCAACTGCCTCAGAATTCAGCTGTTTCTGATTTAAATTCAGAAAATGAAATGTGATAAGTTTCATGTAAAATCTCTTCCAGCTGGAGAAGATTTCATCAAAACAGGAAGCCAAACTTTTAGCCATTTGGATAGCAGCTAATTTTTCAAAAGAGATTTTCATAGATCCTTTGTGAGTTCATTATGAAGTATCATTCATACTCTGAGATCACAATCAGAGGCATAACTGGGTGCTTGATGGACAGCAGCTTTGCAAGAAGCAGTGTCAGTGGCTGTGCTGCTGGCAGTATAGTAGTAACCCAGCCAGCAGTGAAGCTCCTGCTATTTTTGTCCTCCGCCCACCCCACTCCTCAGAATCAGCACCTGGGACTGGTGCCAGTCACCCTCCGCCTCTGTTATGCTACTGATTACAATATGGGCCACTACAAGTTATAGGCCACTGCTATAAAGAGAATTATATTGGGAGAAGAGCCAAATTTACTTATTTCCTAGGCCTAGTTTTTTTCTATAACTTAAAATAACAATGGAACACAAACCTCAAGTCAACTGCTTTTTTTTCTTGTTTTTAAGCATGGCTTTTCTTAGTAGGACACTACCTCCCCCTCAGCTTCAGAGAGAGAAACAAACTAATACTGTATTTAATTGAAAATAAGACAAGGTCCACCCCCGCCATCAACATTGGGGGGAGGGGGAGAAGTCCCTCATCTTACATACAAGCAAACCTCACTAAATACATTGTCTATCATTAAACTGCTGCCAAAAGTAGCATGTGCTCAGTCATAGAAACCAACAATGAAAATTATTAAATACAGCCAACACTGAGCATGACTATAAAACACGTGGCCTATATGGGACAAACATACTGATGGGAACCTACCACAAGGATAGGTTAGTATAACCCATCTGAATGAGATATATGGTAGTGCCCATTGTGCTCAGTTCCCCTTGGTGATGACTCTTTCAAGTCATGGTGAGCCAGTAGAGAGTGGGGGCAGAGGGCAAGATAGCTATCTGACCCCCTAGATTTATTTTCCGTGTTGTAACAGGGGAGATTTACTTTCCTTGCAGTGGGAGGGGGACAAATCAAGACAAAACTCAAATAATTAGCTTCTATACCTAGAATATTATAACAAATTTATACGCTTTCCATATGTAGAATCTAATTATTGGTACTCACCTTATAATCAGGATCATCCTATATTCAAGTAAATACAGTAGTAAGTCCCCACATGATATGACCATAGAGTGACTCGGGAAATAACAATACTGCATTTTGATTCATTGATCAAGCACCTTACTTAGGAACAGGTAGCAAGGATTCATCATGAGTAAGTCATATATGACCAACCTGACTTCCTTCTCTTAGAAGGTAACAGGCTCTATGGGTTGCTGGGACAGCAGTGGATAATGATGTACTTTGACTTTAGCAAAGCTTCTGACACAGACTCCCCAAACATTCTCATTAATAAGTTAAGAAAATGCTGACTAGATGAAAGTACTGTAATGTAAATACATAACTGGTTGGATCATCATGCTCAATGAGCAGTCATCAATGGCTCAATGTCTAGCTGAAAGGAGGTATTATGTAGGGTTCCCCAAGGGTCTGTCCTGGGTCTAATATCTTCATTAATGATTTGGACAATAGCATTGAGCGTATGGTTAACTAATTTACAGATGATACAAAGTTGGATGCAGACCAGAGCTGGTCTTAGGGAAAATGGTGCCCTGGGTGAACTTGTATTTTAATGCTGCCCTTTCCCTCCAAAGTCAGTGGCACTGCTGCAGGCAGAGGCAGAGGCAGGCAGGCAGGGAGGGTCACAAGGTCCAGTCTGGTGGGGAGGCAAAGCAGCATGGTGTGTCAGGCAGGCAGGTGGGCAGGCACTGCTGCTGCTATGTGGGAGCAAGATGGGCAGACTGGAGCAGGCACCACCCTGCGCTCATGTACCCAGCTCAGCTTTGTATCTAAAAAAAGAACAAATTGAGAAATTAAACAGAAACTGTTACACAATTTAAAGCATTAAAAAAAATGCTTTTTGCCCATTAAATATACCCTACTAACTGTAAGAGCCAGTGCTAAATAGTATGGAAGCTTTTACAGCAGCTGGAGGCCAGGAAGGTGTGGTGGGCTGGGCCTGCTCCTCCTGACTAGGGTGGGGAGGCTCTGAGGGCAGGGCTAGGATCCAGAATGACCTGGATAAATTAGAAAAATGTGAACAAATATAGACTGGGAGATGACTGGCTTGGTTGCAGTAGGGAAGTTGTGGAGTCTTCATTGTTGGACCGTTTCAAGAGCAGGCTAGGCAGACATATGGCTGAAATAGTTTTGTCAGAGATGATCCTGCTGTGCGGGCCGGGAGCGGTCCCAGGTTCTCGGGGGCGCGTGGCAGGCTGTGGCCAGCAGCCCTGATGGTCGTGGTGCAGGCAGGAAAACTTGCTTGAGTTGCAGTTACAGACAGAAAAGAAGAGAAGTGGAGAAGAGTTTCTTCCATGCGAACCTCTAGCCCAATCCGGTTGAAGGCTCTAAACACACGAGCCCGTCGTGTCAACCGAAGAAAACAACTCGGAGAAAGAGCTCTGGATACACTCACACGAAGTTTGCTAGGCTCCGTGGAACTTGCGCGCAGGGAAGGGGTTCGTCAAGGGATCGTTGGGCGACGGGGAGAGGCCAGAGGTTGATCAGACCCCTATAGCCTTCTCAAGGTACGCGCTGGGTCCGATAGGCTCCGCAGCGCTTAGAGATCTTCACGAGACGTGAAGTTCTCTTCCTCCAGATGGTTGTGGAGTCCTGCCTTGCGGGGTTCTCCTCGGAGTTCTCCAACTTGGGCGGAAACCGCTCAAGCCTCTTATACAGCTAGCAAGCCAATTACTAGCCGCCACGTGGGAATAATTTAGAACTGGCCAATAGTGGGACACAAATTTGCATGCAGGTGGCGGCAACTCCTTTGCACCGTGCATTTCTCTTTGCAACTAAGAAATGCACCCTGCAAAGAAAGCTCCGAGTGGCGGGAAATAATTTAGCAGTGCCAAAGCGCGCGCACATCAAATCACACCCTTGGGTTGTGACACCTGCCTTGAGCAGGAGGCTGGGCTAGATGACCTTGTATGTCAACCTTTCCTATGATCCTAAGTGTTTCCATTTGCAGCCTTATATAGCTGTGAGATGCTGGCTATTCAGTGATCTCTGGTAAAACTCTCAGTGTCTGAGGACTGGTAATTGCCCAAGTGCCATAGGTGTAACTTAGGGATAGAAATTCAAGGAAGAATAAGGCAGATTGAGTTTTTAAGGAGTTGTGTTTACTTGAAAGTTTTCAATTCCCAGGAAAGTACATTATTGAGCAGATTCTAGAAGAGGTATAAATAACCATAAATTCTTCCTCCCAAATTACCACAAGATTATCACCTGGACTTCCATAATGTGCTATGTATGAGATGAAACTATACACATCAGGATAATTTTTCCTGAACTTTGCCATAAATATTTTGTTAATTATTCAACAAGAATCTATGCAATGTAGTTCTTTATTTTATTTACTTTTTACAAAAAATATGTTTTTATTGTAAAGCTTCCATACTATTTAGCACTGGCTCTTACAGTTAGTAGTGTATATTTAATGGGAAAAAAGCATTTTTATTATGCTTTAAATTGTTTAACCGTTTCTGCATAATTTCTCAATTTGTTCTTTTTTTATATATATTTTTTATTTAAGGTTGTAACTTTCAGCGTTGGATATTATACTTTGACACTGCCATATCCCTACAGTTATAGATGTGTCAGTAATTCCATAATATGTCCCTATTTTAGAGGTTTATGACCTGCACATGAAACTTAATTCTCAACTGAATCTGCTTACACATATTCTCTAGGTAATGTGGATTAATATTTGCTTTAATTAAATTTAAAAGAAATCAATTTGGCTAATTCTAAATGGCATGTGACCTGACTATGAATATTTGTATGCACTTTTTGCAAGTATAATTGGGAAAAACACATTTTATTTAAGCAATTTAAAGGTCTAATTATCCATAGAATCATAGAAAATTAGGTTGGAAGGGACCTCAGGAGGTCATCTAGCCCAACCCCCTGCTCAAAGCAGGACCATCCCTAACTAGATCATTCCAGCCAGGGCTTTGCAGAGGGCCTCAAAAATCTCCAAGGATAGATTCCACCATCTCTCTAGGTAATCTATTTCAGTCCTTCACCATGCTTCTAGTGAGAAGGTTTTTCCTAATAGCCAACCTAAACCTCCCTTACTGCCACTTGAGACCGTTGCTCCTTGTTCCGTCATCTGTCACCACTGAGAACAGTCTAGCTCCATCATCTCCTCAAATTGTGCCACACAGCAGCAGCAACAGTTTCAAAGCCAGCAGGGCTGTGTGAAGCTTCGGTTGCTGATTTGATTTGGTGGAGATTTGGCCTGATTCAATGGCCGAATCTTCAAATCCCTGCACTCCTGTGGGGATGCTCAATTCGCCCCACCATCGCAGCATTCATAAGCTGCACCTGGTACCTCGAGGTACATAGAAAAATGATTTAAAGCTGTGTCTATGGCCGAATCACTGATTCTCCGAATCAGCATCGAATCTTCAGATTTGGATTCAGCTGAATCAAATTGGGGACAGTGATCCAAATCTACAAATCAAATCACTGTCCCCGACTCGGGCTGAATCCAAACCCGAATCAAATATGGCCCGTTTTGCATACTGCTAAAAACCAGTACTTGCTCTGGATTGGAGGGAAGAGCTCAGGACCAGCTACTACAGGCCCTGGGGAGGGGCAGCTAGGGGAAGATGCCAGCAGACAGAGCCAGGGAACACTCCCAGGTTCTGTGGATGCCGGAAGTATCAGTTCTCCAGCGGGCAGGGGAGAAGAGCCTGCAGAGCATAAGTGATCAGAGAACCACCATTCAGCAGCAATAAGCCAACTCATGGCAGGATCAGAAGGCTCAACAGGCAGCTGGTAGAGGTTCATCGAGTTATAGAGAACCTGAACTGACTCAGCCTGACTGAGGAACAATTCAGCCTGAGCAAGGGGTGAGTCAGAGGACTGCAAAAGAAGCAGTGGTTTGTTTTTTCTCCTTTTGCTTCCTGATTTTTCCATTGCATGGATGCAGGGGGACTTTGGGCCTGGAGAAGACACAGCCTACCCCATGAAGGTCTGAGGCTTCCTTGAGGGACCAGGAGTTTGGTTGCAGCATTCTTTCTTTTTGTTGGAAGTTACAAGGAGGTGAGGACTGCTCTGGCTCTAAGGCTTCTTTTATCCCTGCATGCCCAAGCAATATTCTTATACTCCTCCCTAGTTATCTGTCCAAGCTTCCACTTCTTGTAAGCTTCCTTTTTGTGTTTAAATTCACCAAACAGTTCTTTGCTAAGCCAAGATGGTCACCTGCCATATTTGCTATTCTTCCTACACATCGGGATGGCTTCTTCCTGCTTCTTCAGTAAGGTCTGTTTAAAATACAACCAGCTCTCCTGAACTCCTTTCCCCCTCAGACTGGCCTCCCAGGGGATCCTGCCCATTAGTTCCCGAAGGCAGTCAAAGTCTGCTTTTCTGAAGTTCATACTCTGCTGCTCTTGTTCCTTCCTTTTATCAGGATCGATTATTTGATCATCGTGTGGTCAGTGCTGCCCAAGTTGCCCTCCACTTCTACATCTCCCACCAATTCTTCCCTGCTTGTGAGCAGCAGGTCAAGAATACCATGGCTCCTAGTTCACTTGTATCAGGAAGTTGCTTTCAACAGTTCCAAAAACTTCCTGGATTGCCTGTGCACTGCTGTATTGCCCTCCCAGTAGATTGCAGTCCCCCATGAGAACCAAGGACCTGAGATCTGGAAACTTCAGGTAGTTGTCTGAAGAAAGGTTCATCTACCTCATCCTCCTGGTCTGGTGATCTATAGAAGACACCCACCATGACACCACCCTTGTTGCCCTCCCCTCTAACCTTAACCCAGAGACTTTCAACAAGCCTAACTCCAGTTTCATACTGGAGCTCTGAAAAATTATATAGCTCTTTTACACACAGCACATCTCCTCTTCCTCTTCTCCCCTGCCTGTGCTTCCTGAACAGTTTATACCCATCCATGACCATGCTCCAGTCATGCGAGCTATCCCACCAAGTCTCTGTTATTCCAATCATGTCCAAATTCCTTGACTGTGAGAAATGCCAAGTCTTTCCGCTTGTTTCCCAGGCTCCCTACATTTGTGTACAGACACCTGAGGTAACTATTCCATTGCCCTACTTTTTCAGGAAAAATGAGAAGGCCTTCCCTATTGCCCTCTTCTCTTTGTGCATCCTCCAGATCTCTCACTTCCCCACTTGCCTCTGGGCTTTGGTCTCCATCCCCCAGTGAACCTAGTTTAAAGCCCTCCTCACTAGGTTGGTGAGCCTGTCTGCAAAGATGCTCTTCCCTCTCCTTGTTAGGTAGATTCCGTCTCTTTCTAGCAATCCAACCTCTTAGAACAACACCCCAAGGTCAAAGAAGCCAAATCCCTGCTGGCAACACCACCTGCACAGCCATGCATTGATCTGCACACTCTTGCCAGAGCCCTTCCCTTTGACTGGAAGAATAGAGGAAAATACCACCTACGCCTCCTTCCCCTTCAACCTTGCACCCAGAGCCCTGTATTCACTCTTGATCTTCTCAGGGTTACCTCTGGTAATGTCCTTGGTACCCACATGGATGAACAGCATGGGGTAGTAGTCAGAGATCTGAACAAATCTCAGTAATCTTTCCTTGACATCTCAGATCCAGGCTCCAGGCAAGCAACAGACTTCCCAGGACAACAGGTCAGGCTGCTAGATGGATCCCTCTGTCCCCAACAGAAGGGAGTCTCCAACCACCAGCACTCATCACTTCCTCTTTGTGGCAGTGGTCTCCACCCTGGGGAGTCCTGGTCTGGCCTCTTCCACCAATGGTATGTGCTTTTCTTCCTTTGATGCTTGCACTCCATATCTGTTCTCCAAGCAAACCACTGTAGGTCAGGGTGATGACTTCCTTTTGCTGCCAGACATCACAAGTTTCCAGCTTCCACTTTCCTAGGAGTCCATCCCCTCTTCCTTTTGTAGAACAGCTTCCGGCAGTCTTTCCTCCACGGTCCTAGAGGTTTCATCCAGCATGGAATTGATGAAGTCCTCATGGCAGAGGATGCTTTAGAGCCTTGCTACCTCCTTTCTATTCTGTTGTTACTAATGCAGTCATCTGTTTAGTAGTGGAAGTTTTGGCTGAATAAGGAGTGCAGGAGTAAGTCCCAAACTCAACATTCCTCATGTTCATGAATTCTATAGCTTTAATTACCTTTGGTATCTTGTAAAAAAATGTGTTAATTGACAGAATATTAAAAGTGCTTGCTCCACATATACTGCAATTGCTACTCAAACCAATTTGATATTTTTGATAATTAGATATTTTTGCTTACATGCTACAATCTATTCTATAGCTAGAAAACATTTTCAGTCACTTAAAAATTAAACTATAATCTGCCCTCTAAATTTAATCTAATGAAGCATTCAGATAGATTGCATGCCTATTTGTACCATGTGGCTTGCATATTTTTTGACTTAAACTATCTTTAGTCAACAATAGGCTTTTGAACAACATCAGTATTTAGTATTTCATTGTTTCCTAGAAGGATGAAGTATGTTCACACAGCAATGAACTTATGCAGAAGGCAAAGCTCTACCTAAGTTCTGTGTGTAATGAATGACTCCTATATCTCAGAAGATTGTCCAGGTATTTTAGATCTTCTTCCAAATGTGTAATCAGGTACCGTTCCATCATATGAGATAGTCGGGGACACTGCTCCACAGCCACAATAAGGCCCAGCTGGACTGTTTCATGCAAGTTTCCATATGCCTGAGGCAATTCTAATTGAATGAGAAAGCAACCTGTTGTGCCTAACCCACATCTTGTGACATGGGCAAAGAGGCAGAGACAATGCAAATCCCTGAAATGAGTTAGTGTGTAAGAGACTCCTTCCCACTAATACTTCTCTTCCATGACAATGATTTGATTTGATTTTTGGCTTATTGGCAGAGCTGGTTATCTGTGCATGACAAAAGATCTGTAATATTTCTGTTCAGTAATGCCTGAGTTGCCTTTTGCAAAGGGATGGCAAAAGGTCAGCTGTGATGCATTCAAGCCCACAGAAGTAAGGTTCCTTTCCTGAATATGAAAAAACCTTTGAATTGGCACTACATGTTGAGTAGTGTCTGAAACTGAAGCACTGATCAACCAAAGAGGTAATAGGCTGATCTCATCTGTTAAGTCGGCCCGGGAAGATTTATGAGTGATGGCATCTTGTCAAAGTTTTGCAGGAGCTGTATGATAGGACATAGCTTAAAGGTTGGCATATAGTTCAAGCAGCCACTAATAAGTTAAGTGCCTAAATTCAACATATCAGTGATGGCTGTGGTACCAGACCACAGAACTGCATTCAGCAGGTTTGAAGACCAGATCCAACAAAGATGAGCAAGGAAATGAAGGATCTTCTCCCCTGGAGTTTTCCAAGATTTTTTGTAATAAGGATAAATAGGAAAGACTTCTATTTTTCAGGTGTTCCAAATGAGGCCAGTATGTTTGACCATGGTTGGAGTTTCACTCCCAGGGAAGATACTGGTTGGAATGGGAGCAGCTAATCTTGGATGTGAATTGAGATTGGTTTACTGGCAAGAAAATTGTTTAGGTAAAATATGTTCTGCTTTGGTTGTACCAAGAATTAGTCTCCAAAGCTGGAGTATGTAATCAAAATATGCAGGTCCTGGATGAGATTCCCCTTGATAATGTGAAAGTTGTTTCCAGGGTCAACAATGCATATATCAGCTTATGTGTTTCTAGATCAATGTTTCATGAAGGCTATAGGTATAGGTACACACAGAACTAATTATTTAGGAATTATTTTGGCTGGAGGGCCTCTTAACGAATTTTGGTGAGCTGTCAAGGGCCACATGGGTAGCCCCACCCCTTGACAAGTGCCCCTCCCCCTGGTTGCCATTTGGGGATCAGAAGTCCTGCCCCTGAGCCCCTGACCTTTGCCCCCAGAAGTCCCTCCCCTTGCCCCCAGAAGTCCCTCCCCTTGCCCCCAGAAGTACTCCTTTCAGTAATGGGGTTGCCATCTTGGAACCAGAAAAAAACCAAATTATATTTAAACAATCAAACATCTATACAAAATATATATTTTAAAATCAAATTAATGTTTTTGTCCTGACTTACCTTAGGGGTGCACCAATACATTGGTCCGATATTGGATTGGCACAGCTATAAAGAAAATTAACTATGTTGGAAATCAGCCTGAAATGGCTGATAATTTGGCTGATAAATTCTCATGCCTGTGTGCAGCTGCAACGCAGCATGCAGACAGCAAGGAGCACAGCCCAGCAGTGTGGAGAGCTGTGTGCAGCTGGTAGTCTGTTGTGCTAGAAGGGGAGGAGAGAGGGAAGGGGCTTGGGGCCCCTGTGGTGAAGAAGGGAGTGGGGCTGAGGCTGGGGTAGGTACTGCCTGGGTGGGGCGGGCACAGGATGGAGGCACGGCTCGTCTGGGGGGTGTGGCTCTCACTGCTGTGTGCCACTCGTCCGGCAACTCATCCGGTGGCTCCTGGCACTGCTTCTGCCTCTCGTCTGGGAGGGCACGGAGGGGCGAATGCCCCCAAATCTGCATGGGGCAGGGCAGGGCGGGCTGCAGCTGTGGGCTGGGGATGAGGGATGCACTGTGCTGCGCTGCTCTTGGGTGGGCGGTGCTGGGAGGGGGCTATGGTGGGGGCTACGGAGAAATTTAGGGTGGCTGCACCCCCCCCCATAGTCTCCTCCCAGCACCACTGCTGCCCACCCTGAGCGCAGCCCTAGGCGGGTAGCCCTATTTTGCCCACACCTAGCATAGATACTCAAGACTGCTCCCTGTCCCACCCCACCACCAAGAACTTGTAAAATAAAGCACTGGTTGCATACTACTTCTGGGATAAACTGCACCACAGCACTGCAAGAAATAATGCACATTATCTTAGAATCCAATCCAACATGCTGTGTTATATCAGTGGCTGCTGTCAGATCAGTATGGACTACACCAACCTTATTCTCTGACTATGTATACTGTCCATATCATTGGGGAAGGTACCTGATCTTGGGTGCAGTGTTCCCTGCTGAATTCATCCTAAATCCAAAGCAGTTGAAGATGAGTTCCCTCATTAATTCACATAAGTATTACTTTCTCTGTCAACCTGTAGTTAATTCTTCTAACCTAGCAGAGTACTAGGTTAGTAGCTGTTTGGGTGTGTCCATGATTTTCCTGCCTGCAAAATAAGCATTTGTTGTTCTGTGTTAATTCCTTGAGATGTGGTAGTTGTGGATACAAAGATTCAGAAATCAAAGCAACCAGCCTCTGATGACTGCTCTAAGGCAAGAGATGAACCCATTGCTGATATTACCTAGACCAGGAACCTTCTCAGGCTGCAGCTGCTATATAATCAGGTCAAGCAATAGATGAGTTAAAGGGAGCCATCAGCTTCTTGTGTAAGTTTAGTATCTGACACCTCTCAGAAACCATCACTATAACTGCATAACTGAAAGCTTTATCTCAATTAGGGGCTCTGTCATAGTCTGCCAGCTGTGATGCTATGGAGCTTGCTGTGACTGGGTACTCCCTCTTTCCCAGACTAGAGTCTTCATTCAGTCTCTTGGTAGTCTGCCAAGTTCTCCGCCTGGAATGTGTGATGTTCAGTTTAGAAATAGTTTGTTTCCATCATTCTTGTCTTGTTTGATCTAGCATGTAAAAAAGATCTCAATTTTTGTTTTTAGACCCTGGATCATTCTTGGCAGACTTAAATCCAGTCTATAGTCTGGCAGCATCAGATGACCATCCAGGATTGAATGTAGACAAACCCCCAGAGACATGGATTTCTTTGCAGCAGTCTGAACTTTATTGCAGAAAGCTTGGTAGTGATCACTGATGTAGTTCAGAGAAACAGTGCCAAGGGAATTATACATGTAAAATTTTAAAAAACCCCAACCAAGCAAAAAACCCCACAACTAAACAAGAAAAACCCCTCAAACATAATACCCCCTGAACCCCTAATGGAGTATAATGCAAAACTGGCATTCTCATGTTTTAATAATGAAGTAGCAAGCACTCTTCCCAGTGAACCATCTTAGCAAGCAGAAGCCTCATTCAGTCTCCTCTCTGAACTCAGCCATATGTATTGTATTGTTAATATTAACAATATTACCATTTGTACATTGAAGAGTTGTAAGATTAATTATGTCTATCTTACACACTGCTAAAGTATGTCCATGCCCCTCTTTGTCTAATCCACAAAGGCTAACCACCTGCTACTAACCCAAGCTAATGAACTTGGTCTTTTAGTCCCAGTAGTAGAATATGAGTTTTGAAGAAGTCCTGGGTTCTATTCCCATTGATGACACAACTAAAAGTAATTTACAAGTGTTAACACATACTGAGGTACAAAATGCAGTGCATTCAAAAAATTGGAATGATCTAGGGAAACTGGCAACATGTTTTATGTTTTTTGTGGGATAATTCAGAATGGACAGCTGTTTGCTACTGCTCTGAGCATGTTGATCTCGGACCAGATCCAAAAGAACTTATGTGCCAAAAGTGTGACACAGGTGTGATTTGGGCACCCAAGTCCAACAGTGAGATTCTGAAACCCCACTCAGCTGCTACCTACACCTTGAGGTTCCTAACATCCTGAGACACCTAAGTGTTGGACTTTAAAATTCCCAAGGTGCATGGAGTTGCAGCAATATGCGTACTCAGAATGCAATACTCAATCAACTTGGCACCCAGCCTACATTCATAAGTCTGACTACAATCCTGAAGGTAGGCATTCTGTTTCTCCACCAAAGTCTTCTAAGGAGCTGAATTCAGCAGACTTTCTCAGAGCACACCAAACACATCCATAGAAGCTGGCTCCTCAACTGGCTGCTGCTACTTTCTTTTACATTTCCAGCCAAAGAGGGATGGTGCCCCATTTGTACAATGGAATGATTGTTAGAGTGATCACTCAGAAAGTCGGATACCCAGGTTCAAATACTTCTTCTTCTGACGGGGTTTAAAATCACCACAATTTAACTCCTAGGAGATTGTTCTCATCACCTCCACAATATGTGTCCTTTTTTAAGAAGGAGGCTATATGTTTGGCTCCATGACAGTATTCTCTATTTTACTGGTTGAATCTCTGCTACTGTACAAAAAAAATTAAGGGTCAATAGGGCCAGAGTTATCGCAAAAGAAAGCATGACTATATGTGTGGGGCACTGAAGTGTAGGGTGCTCATCTGGGAGGGAGGATTCCACTCCGTGTTGCCAGAACTGTTTCTGGTTTCACAAAACAGTCAATTGGTAAAGTGGAGGAAAGCCTCCTGTTTCCTGGGCTAGTAAGATATAGTAAGCCATGTTAGTCTGAAATCCAGTAGAAGGCAGGGTAGACTTTCACCTTATAGGCTAACCAAAGTAAATATATATACAGCACAAGCTTTCATGAACGGAAGCACCCAAGTATTGAATGAAGATGAAGCTCTTTGGTAATCTATAAGGTGCAAATCTACCCTGCCTTCTCCTAGGTTAGAGCTCTACCTACTTCTCTGTAAGCCAAAAGGGCAGCAACCTGACCACCATGCCCTGCTCAGTTCCTTGAAAGAAAGAGAAGTATATACCTCCCTTTAGGAGAAGTATCAAGCCTATGTATTCAGAGTA
>NW_005841945.1:876-16086 GCF_000455745.1 Alligator sinensis | reverse complement strand
TCCCTACACCATTGAGTAAGGTGCCTGAGTAAGATGCAGGACTGAACTCTCACCCTGCAGCCTGGACCTTCTTTATTGGCTATCCTAGAGCTGTTGCATAAAGGCTCCTTTTGATCCCATGCTAAGGTACCTAACCTACTCACAGTATAGGAACAGTGGTGCTTAAGACAGGATTCTGCATTTCAGTCTGGGCCATGTGGCTGGGCCTAAATGCTTTATTGGACCTGGACCTTACTTCAGTTCAAGTGATAGTGATTTGTGTTTTGCACTTGGAGCTCCCATGCACATTTCTTGCCCAGGGCCCAATCATTACACCTTCTTGTGTAACCTCTCTGAACCATATGGCTCTGGGCAACTTCTTTTCCTGTTCCCACCAGACATAAGTTAGCCTTTAGATCTGTTTGTGCCTGCCAAGTAACTATTCTGCAAAAGATGGATGTCAAATTGATTAGTAGCTCTATAACACAGTGTTTTTCAAACTGTGCTCTGAGGAACCCGTGGGTTCCAAAATAGCTCATCAGGGGTCCCACAAGGAGTTTGGGGGTAATGGTGGAGCTGGCTAGGAGGCGGTGCAATGCCGTTGTTGGGCCAGGTCACCTGGCTTTGCATCAGTCTTTAGGATAGGGCAGAAGAAGTGATATGATAGGGTTCAGATAATATGACATGACTTCAGAAAGCTTGAAAACCACTGCTATAACAAATCTATGCACAGTATTTGCTTTTGTTGTATGTCAGCAGTTTTTAAGAAGTTTTTCAAAACTTGATTAGTATTTTTGACTCATTGTCTCAAGGATAATAAATGAAAGAACATCTGTTTTTAATATTTTTCCCTTCAGAAATTATTCATGTTCCACAGATATGAAATGAGGTACATTATAAGAGACTTGTGTTTTCTGATTTCTTAAGCAACTGAAAAAGTTAACAACCTGATGACTACTTGGAATTGGCTGGGGAAGTCAGGGTTTCTTCTGGTTATTAGATAAAATAATTAAATACTGTAATACTGGTGCTTTTACAATGTGTCACAATCTCTTATTTTTTTCTATGAATAACTAGTGTTATGGCAACTAGATGTGTAGCTTATTTATCATGCATCTATTAAGTGCAACAGGATTTTATGGCTTTCCTAACTTCTGATGACCACTCTGGCAATCTGAGTCTGTGCTTCAGACAGTGCCTATAATGAGGAGTGCCATGAGCAAGTTGAATAAGTGTAGGTTTATTAACAACAATCAAGGAATGAATATTGCACAAGATATAAAGTACACAGAACTAGCTCATCATAGATGCAAAAGACTAAGAAATGTGTGCTTTTGCAGTTGCCTGGGACATCATTTACTTCTTAAAGCACCAGAACTTTGAATTGCTTCATGTTTATCCATAATTTTTTTAATCATTTCAGACTCATCTTCTAAGTAAGGGACCAATTCCTGCAAAATTTAAGAAAGAAAAACAACATACAGTATTATTTTCTTATCATGTGTAAGAAAAGGCAAGTATGCCATTCTTCATGCAATGTGTCTAAGTCCCTGCCATAGGCTATAATGTTTTGGGACAAGCAATCAGTTCATAGATTAAGTTTGCATTCCCAGTAATAAGTACATTGTTGTTAGTTGTCTATATGCAGGTAAGGGTTTTCTCTTGTAACCACTGAAAATATTTGTTGAACCCATGGTGGTTAACATTTCTATGTTAACAACCTGCGGCAAGCCACACATGAAAATTTTCCTTGTGACTCTTTCTGTATTCTTCCACTGTGGGAGGTGAAATATGTCATTTGAAGAAATGTTGGAAAATTGGGATGATTTAGTCTAGACAAATAAAGAATGAAGAGGGGATGTAATAGATCTCTCCAGAATGTATTAATTGAGGTTTCCTGCCATACCTACATCTCTGAGGAACCACTCTGCCCATTTTTTGCCATATGACTACATTGAAGCCCTGCTACTAGGGCTTCTCCATTACAGCTACACTTATGCTACTCTCTTAAAAAAGCACTCACATTGTGGAGGGAATTGGCCATATAGTATAGGGATGTGCAATTACCAAAGACACATACAGCTACCTAGTGATGATAGGTCTGTGCAAAATGGCTGTTTCATTTCCATTTCGGATTCGGCCATTTCGGAGGGCAAGTGATTCATTTTGGTGTATCAGATCACTGTTCCATTTCAATTCAGCTGAATCTGTTTCGGAGTTTTGACACTATTTCGATGCTGATTCAGAGATTCGGATCAGCTGGGAAGAGGCAGGCACAGCCAGGTGGCTGCACATTCTTCCACAGCTCCTCCAGCTGTGCCCGCATCTCCCTGGGTGGGGGGAGCTGCGGGAGAAGCCCTCATGGTTGCTGTGCCCGGTCCCATCCCCCACCCAGCCCCAGACTTCCAGCACTTTAAAAAAAAAAAAAAGCCCCGCACCCAGCAGCTGTAGCAGTGGTGATCAGGGCCTCTGGGGGCTCATGGCAGAGCCCCCCTGTGTAGCGCAAGGCAGTGGGGGGCAGCAGGGATCACTTCCCCTGCTTGGCAATCATGCAGCAGGTATCGCTTCGCACAGGTGTAACGTGGCTCGGCAGAGCGCCACATGCTGTCTGAGAGCTGGGGCAGCTTCACTTGTCAGCTAGAGCCTGGCACCACTCAGCTCCAGTGGCCCCAGCTCCCAGACAGCCAGATGTGGGGGGGAGGGATGATCCCCACGGCCCCACGTTGCCCTGTGCTGCACAGGGGCCTCTGCCATGAACCCCCAGAGGTCCTGGTCACTGCTGCTACAGCTGGGGAGTGCAGGGCTTTTTTTGTTTGTTTGTTTTTAAGTGCTGGGATGCTGGGGCTGGGTGGGGGATGTGGCTAGGCAAGGCAGCCATGGGGGCTTCTCCTGTGGCTCCCCCTACCCGGGGAGAGGCAGACACAGCTGGAGGAGCTGCAAGAGAACCTGCAGCCGCCTGGCTGTGCCTGCCTCTCTCTGGCCAGCCTGAATCTCCAAATCTCTCCGAATCTTTCCCAAATCGATTCAGAGGCTTTGGATTCAATTCAGACCTTTTAATGGGTCTCCTGATTCATTTAGGATTTGGAGATTTGGCTGCCAAATAGGGCCAAATCTCCTCCAAATTGAATCAGCCACTGAAGCTCCACACAGCCCTAATGTCCAACCTCTAGTCTCTCCCCATCCCTCATATTTTATTTCCTGCGAGATCAGTGGTTTTGCAACTCAGGCATGCTGGATCTTTGTCTCAGCACTCCTGGTCATATGTTATTAATTTTCCAGTTTGTAAAGTCAGTGCCTCACTAGCTTGCTGGAGTGATATCAAGACATGGAGTTTTATGAGCTCCTTTCCTCATCAGTTATACTGATGCTAGACTGATATCAAGGTACAGGTCTCTGGGACATCTCTAACCCAGCACCTCCAATTAAAAAAGAAGCAGCTGGGTAAAATTACCACAGCTTTCTTGGGAGGGACTCCATTTGATACCTAAGAATTCAGAGAACAACCTGAGAACATGACGCTTCTGTGGTCCCAAACTTTTCATTTATGGCTACACTGTTTGATTTAAATTTATTGCTATGCCAAGTGGCATATCTTATTTTTTACAGTAATAAACTGTCCCAGAGGATGAGTATTCACTATGATGAGCAGAACTGGGCATGAAAAGGCAGAATACTTGGTTAAGGTTCTTTTGTTCAACTGCATCTTAACTAGACATCCATTGTTTAACGATGAACTCATCAGAACTCTGTTACTGGACAAAAACATCTCCATTCAGATAATATGCACATATACATGAGCCAGAAGTTGGCAGTAGCGACATCTGCTTTTAACTTTTGGATGACTGTATCTAAAAATGTTACCACAAAAACATCTTGGTTTTTATTTTATTTATTATTATTATTATTATTATTATTATTATTACTTTGAGCATGTCCTACAGCTAGGTGACATAACTGGTGCAACAGGCCATCATTTTATAGAAGTCTATTAAACTACCTAAAACTCCTTTATATAATTTGTTATATTTTTTAAACAGATAACCAAAAAAAAAAGGAAGAAAAATTGCATAAAATGCTGGGTTTTTGGTGAGACAAACTGAAGGAAGTGCTGATATTTCACTCTTACCTTATGCAGTTAATCTTGTATTTATTCATGCATATTATGTAAAAGATGAGTGGCTGAGTAATATTTGCTAACTTAAAAAAAAAAAACAATGCTAGTGAATCATGCCAGACTGAGAAGAAAGAGAGAAGAGCAGGATAAAGCCAGCAAAGCATGTGCAGCTTCCAGGGAACCTAGCTGTAAGGGACAGGAGATGTGAGCAATAAGGTGAAATGGGCTGGGTTCTTGAATAGGGAGTTGGTGGTACCTGGGCACTGTTAACAGAGTGCCAGGTCAGAGGATCCTGAGGAGGAGAAAGGGGCTTCATAAACCTGAGCCTGGGGTGAGAGCCCCAAACTATCCCAGATCCTCAAAAGTGGAAGGAGCTCAACTGAGAGCCTTCACAGAGATAAGAAAGTTATGGTATGGAATTGATTTCTTTTTGGATTTTTGCTGATGAGAAGAGTGGGAGTAGCTATGGGAATTGATTGGAGGCCACACGGAGAGGGTGGGAAGGCATTCTGTGCTTTGAGCTCTGCAAGGGACAGAGATGGTGGAGGAGCAGCCTTGCAAGGGAGAAGGGCCTATGGGCTAGATAAGATGGCATACAGGGCCAGGGAGGGCCAATAAAAGAAATTAAAACAATATGCATGAGGCAGGGGGGTTGTTAGAGGCCATGGTTATAGCCCCTAATGTACGGTTAGGGTGCGTAGGGCCACAACTGGTGTTGGTAAGGTAGAAAAGCCTTGAGGACTAAAGGGGAAGTCCAGCCTAGAGAAGCAGTGCTAGGAAGATTCCCCAAGAACTGAGCTTGGGGGTGGAGAAGGCCTCAAAGGAACTACACAAGCCTCTAGAGGCAGCTTGCCAAGGTAATCCAATTAACATCAGTGCATGACCGATGAGCGACGGGAGGTTAGGGAGGCCAGAGAGTGTGACAGGCAGAGCTAACTGCCAGGGGGCATCAGATGCTGGGTTTGGACCCCTGAGACTACTACAGTCCAGTGTTTAGATGTGGAAATGGTGTGTGGCACAGGAAGTGCAGGCATCCTTCATCACTTCGTTGGATTCTGAAGAGACTATTTAAGTGCTAAGAGGCTGCCCTTTTTTCATGCCATCTTATTTCTTAGACCCATCAAAATTCTCATGTTGAATTGCCTCCCTTTTATCACTTTGGATGTATGCCTCTTTTTAAATGGGAATGGTTAGGGTATTATTTTCCAATTTGGCATGCACATCTTTCATGGTTTGTCCATTTAGAAAAGAATTGTCTACATCGTAAATATCATTGTGGATTTATCAAGATGAAATATCCAACAAAAGCTCAGCTGTTCCAGCATTTAGATTTCCTGATAAGGGCTGTAAGAGCCTGCCGCTTCCTGGTATTTTGACTGAACTGGGAAAGTCCACATGCAGGTTTTATGGCACAATTTTACATGAATGCTTCAGTTCTTATGAAGTGAAATATAGTACCATTCCTTAAACCCTAAAAATGTCCTTGTGGACTGGAAATTAAAAGTCTCTCTGTGGACGTACTTTTCCAACTGCTTTGGAGATGCATAGCACTGCCAAACTATGAAATGGAAAATGGCACCAACGCTTCTTGTGGCCTGCTGGAGTAGTGCAGGGCTAGCCTGAGGAGTCTTCCCACATTATCTAGACTGAATTCAAGAGTCACGCATACTACCATTGTACCCCATAACTATAAACAGATTTAATATAAACATTTTTCTCTTAGTTTTGCCAGCTGGAAATATTGGGAATATTTCAACCAAATACAGGTTTCCCTCTTATTCTATAAAAGTGCTGCTGCTTGATAGAAGTTGAAGCAGTTAAAGCTTTGTGAGAAACTCAGTATAATATATACATAACCTTTGAGTCTGACTCTTCTGCCTTTACCATTGCATCTTCTAGTATGCAATCCAGGGCAATTCTGTGCTGTGAAAAATCTGCCACAGGAGGAAGCTTCAGTGGCATAAACTAGCTGTTACTTCCTGTCTCTGGGATAGAATGGGGACTAAGAAAGGGATGTTGGCCAGGAAACAAAATTTTTCTGCTGGCAAATTCCTATTGGGCCCACTGCAAAAACTGAAGCTGCACTTCAGTAGTAGTAGTACACCTCCAGAAAGTCACTGGTAGAAAGTGTTTGATCTCCATTACAGTGAATCCTGTTGGGGTTGAGCCAGAGGCATGAGATATTTCAACGCAGGGGGAGCAGTGGGAAGGTTATTATATTGATTTGAATAGAAGATGACCCTCGTTTTACAACGACTCCCCAATAATTAGTTTCTATACATGGACAATTTATAATTGTGTTATAGTTTTCCAGGTATGGAATCTTAACTATTGGAGGTTTTCCATGAATTTGTCCCCTTCTCACTGCTACAGCAGGGAAAATAAATTTTGGGGGGTCAAGTAGCCCCTTTGCTCTCTGCTTTCTCCCCAACTTCCCCCTCCCCCCTGATAGCCCTGTCCTCTTCTCTGTACTGTCAGACCCTGCTCTGTGAGCACATGGAAATGAAGAGCAAATTTGCAAACAATAACCTTAAAATGAAACACGGCTGTAGCAATTTGCATATAGTAGCATATGCTTGGCATACATCAATTCTGGATAAACCATCTTATTTTAAAACTGCTGCAACCTGATTTAACACAGGTACTCCATAAACACACATTTGTGCAGCACTTTGGCACCTACTTATATGTAATACAACTATGCATGATATTAGTCCAAAACCAAAAGGCTCATGATTTACCATAGAGTTCACTGGGCTGAGCTACAGAAGAGATGACAGCATTTCAAGCCATGTTCTGTATATGTGTGTACTCAGACCCTCCCCCACTCCCACCAAAGGATCCACATGTTAATTAGTCCCCCACTCATGACTGGAACTGAGTGTTCTTGTCATGAGTCTTTAGATCCTCAAAAAAATTATATACAGATGAAGCACAGGGCAACCTGGTCCAGCTTCACCTCATGGAGGGCAGGGTCACACTAAGCATATGCACCAGACTGAGAGAGGGGGTGACAGAGGGATTCCGGATGAACTGTTTGGGGCCCCATTTGGTGAAGTTTGCCAGATATTTAAGGCTAGTGAAGACACGGGAATCATTGGAAATGGGGAATGGGCAGTATATTTAGTGAGATTTTCTAGGATGCAATTATAAGGTGAGCAGCTTTTTTTTTCCTATGCCAACTAGGGGGAAAAACATTGTCTTTTGTTTGAGTAAATATGCTATGTTGACCACTGGAGAGCAGGGTGAGGGGAGAGAGGAGCAGAATCTCACCTGACCCTGCTCTCTGTGCTCAGGCAGCAGCTGCTATGACTCCCGCTGTAGCTGAGGAACAAGCCCACTGCATGCTGTTGCAGCAGCCCAGCCAACGTGGATGCCATGGGGGCCACTCCTTGTTCCCCACTCCTTTCACTCCCTACAGATACACCACAGTGCCTTCCTCTGTCATAGAAAAGGCTCCTGGTAGGGAGGAGACCATACTGGCACCCCTTCCAGGTCAGCACCTGGAGTTAGTGTCCAGTTTACTGCGCCCTACACTACTGGATTGAGCAATTTCACTGGGTAGGAAATAATAATTTATATCTGTCCCATTTTGTGCTATGTTGGGAACAGAAAGCTGGGAGCACACAGTGCTGGTCAAAGGATAGAGTGGAGAAGAAAGTGGTCCAGGAGGGCTGGCATTTCATAAAAGACCTAATGAGAGACTGATTTGGCTTCACAAGGTGCTTCTAAGCTTCTCCAAAATCAAAAGAAATGTACCATTAGTGGAAGAAAGGGAAAGTCACTAAGAATATCAAGGAATAGTAAGAACTTGAAGGGAAAAAATCAGGGAAGGGAAGGCAAAAACTGGCAAAGGCTATTAAAAACAAAAGAAAGAGGTTATATACATGTGTTTTGACAAAAAAGGAAGACCAAGGAAACTGTGGATCCATTTCTCAATAACCAGGGGGAACTAGTAATGGAAAATGCCAAGGAAGCAGAACAGCTCAATGACAACTTTGCCTCAGTCTCCACAAAATAAACATATAGACAGCAATCAATAGCCTGAAAAATTAAAATAGACAAAAGGTTGAGGTATGATGATGACTAAAGAGCAGGCCAGAGCTTTTGGCAAGTTGAAATGAATTTAAATCCATTCTAGAGTGCTGAAGGAACTGGATAAAGAAACGTCTTGGCCATTGATAGTAATACGTGTAAAATAGGGGATGATGGGAGACGTCAGATGACTGGAGATGAGTGAATGTAGTGCCTGAGGAAAAAGAAGGCCCAGAAGAATTTTATAATTTGCTTCAGTAAAACAATCAATTTGTAAACAGCTGGAAGAGGAAAGGGTGCTCACTGGCAATCGAAATGAATTTAAGAACAAATCATACGAAGCAACTTGATATCCTTCTTAGACAGGTTAACTAGCTTGGTGGATGAAGGGAATGCAGTGGAAATAATATACTTGGAATTTAGTGAGACTTTTGGTACATCCCACATGGCATTCTCATAAGTAAATTGAAGAAATGAGGTCTGGATAGAATTACTGTTAGGTGGATACATAATTGGTTGAGTTAACCACAAGCAAAGAGTAACTATAAATGGATTGATGTCAGATAGTAAGAAGTTTTCAGTGGTGCCTTACAGGAGATGTTCTCGATTGACTTCTGTTTTAACCTTTTTATTAATGATGTTCATAGCAGAATAAAGAGCTTACTGAAACACAACTGAGAGGCTGTAAACAGTTTGGAGGACCTGAGTAGAATTCAAAAGGATACTGATTAGTTGAAGAACTGCTCTATAGACAACACAGTGGAATTCAACAAAGGTAAATGTAAAATGCTACATCTATGGCAGAAAAATCAAATACACAAATACAGAATGGGAGATAATTGGCTAGGCCAGGAGTTGACAAATCTAGGATGTGTGGGCCAGATTCAGCCCACAAATAGATTGGATCTAGCCCACAGCAGCTCGGAACCAGGGCGGCAGAGTGGGCATCCCTAAGGTCCTACCAATTGCTGCTTTCTGTCTGTTCCCTCCCTGTTCCCTCCCTTATTGCCCAGCTCTTCCTGATGTATTCCTGCAGCACCACCAAATTGCAACCCTTCCATGACCATTGGCTGCTTGCATCAGTGGTAAAACTAAGTGCAGGCGGCTTGGGTGTTCTAGAAGTGAAGACCCAATGGCCTGGTTCTCAAGCTGTGTCCTGTAGTGGCAAAAGGTTGCCAACCCTTGGGCGAGGCAGTAGCATTCCTAGGAAGCTGATGAGGTTTTGGTAGATCACAGCTACAATACAAGCTGTATGAGACAGTTGTGAAGAAAGGAAATGTAATTTGGACTGCAATAGGAGAAGGTGTGTATGGAAAACAAGGGAGGTAATTGTACCATCCTACTTGACGTTGAGTAGGTGTCAGCCCCAAATGTGATATTAACCCATTTTGCTATGTGCCTACCCCAAAGGGGTTATCTGATTTTGGTTAGATGTAATGCTTAGACAGTCAGAAAATGCTGAATTTGGGGAAATTCATGTCAGCTCCCTCTGAAGGGTATGTGAGGACAGAGGGGTGTTCTTCATTCTAACAAGGGTGCTTTAAAATAACTAGAATTTAACTGAGAATAAGTTGAATGTTTTCTAGTTGAGTTTACCAGCTTAAAGAAGGTTAGAGGTTCTCTATTAAATCCTATAGAATGGTTAAAAATTGTCATAGTTTCATATATTTGAGAATGAGAAGGGGACCACTAGTTAGTCCTACTATATTTTTCAGGTCTTCAGATTTCATCTCATTCTCTATACTGAACCCAATAATTTGGGGAAAAGTAAAGAACTTTAGTTCTTGACAAATATAATTGTTGTGTGGTACAGGGCAGAGAACAGGGTAGACTAAGGATGCCTTGAATCCTTGAGGTCCCTGACATGGCAGGAACTTGATTAGGTAAGGTATACCCAAATAAACCTGGCTGGGGATCAACTCCAGACTGGGGATCAACTCCATACTGCAGAGGAAGGCATGGCAAACAAGACTGGGTGAAAATCCCTTCCCTTCCTCAGATCTAATCCTTTGGTACTGAGCAAGATTAATCAGCAAAGCACCTAGAAGCAAGAAACGGTGTGGACTTTAGTGTGCTGCAGTGGCTAATCATAGATCCATCAGAGGAAGACAAGAGGAAAAAAAGACCAGAGAAAAATCCTTCCTGACCCCTGTTGCCCCAAAGCATGAAAATTGATTATAGTCAAGTCTAAAGAAAATATTTTTTCATATTAAATTTAGACTTTTTCATGAGGTTGTTCCTTGCCAAAGAGCATATAACATGGTGGACTGTCCTTTTTAAAGGTGAAGTGGGTCTGGTGATAGCTGTCCTTGTGCCTAGCTGATTGTTGCCTGGTGGCCCCTACCAAGGACTAGGAAAAAGTTATAGAAAGAGGCAGGGAGGAGATGATCTCCTGGGGCAGAATGACCAAAAGGAAGGAGCCTTTCGGAGTAGTTGTCCGAAGTGAGTAGAACTGTTTGACATTTTGCTGTTTTGTTATGATTGAAGGATAAAATTGTGCCCTGGAAAACTCTGGGTGTGTCAGTAAGTCCTTTCTGGACAGAGGAAAGAGGCCAGCTGCTTACATGCAGGCAAGCAGCTGCTTTCAAAGCACTTTAATGAACACAGTTTTTGTCTGGACAGTAAAATATTAGACTGAAAAACATATTTGAGAAATTAATATTACATGTTTTTCATGGCTTCTTAGGTGCTTTTTGTTACAAAAATTAGAAATATCATTACTAAGATTATAGTACAATTCCATACAATGAAGTAGTTGATAACTTTCTGGTACAGAGGGGAGTAAATGAGGTTCTATTTGGAGGAATTGGGAGTAGATTAAAAATAATGTAGGCCCAGGTGCATAGTCACTGAAGGAAGTAGAGTAGGTTTGAAACTACAGTTATGTTAGAAAGACCAGTGATAGACAGGGTGACAAAAGTAAGCCACTGAGATTTTTTTCAAAGTCTGAGAAAGGGATTTCAAACAACTTGGTAGGATTTACATTATTTTAATGTATTGGCAAGCATCTGTGTATTTTCTAATAAGGTCAGGGTTGTATTAATGCATGTGAAAATATCTACTGAATAGGTGAAACGCACAGAATTTTCATTTATGACAATTCATAGAGGATCTTATTTATTTTATGTGATAGAGACTGATGTCATTTGGGGGATGGAGGGTGGTTTTGGTAGGGGGAGAGGGTTATTTTTGGGGCAACAGAAGAATATTTCCTGATTTGCAGAGGTGTGAGTTTTGTCTAGGCAGCTGGAATTCTTGATTGTGTATCTGTGCATTTGTTGCAATGCGTTATATGAATTATCTGATCTATAGTACTGAGGATGAGGCAATCTGTCTTTGAGTTTATCCTTCTTTTTATCGCAGATATGAACAGGGCTTTGAATCTGTGACAATTATAGGGAGATTTGAAAAAATGTCTCCTTGAAACACACCCATATCCTTCCACATAAAAGCAAGAACATTCCAAAATAACCTTAAAACGTAATCCAGTGTGAGGGAGTCTCCTTCCAGATGAGTGAAACTTGGCAGGACTGTAGTATTCCTGATGCTCCTCTCTCTTGCTACTCATGATAAAAGGTGTCATTTTCATGGTATTCAAGCCTAGAAAATGCCCTTGTGAACCTAATAACTTAGGTGGCCAAGAGATTCTTCTCGGTTATTTCTATACCACAGGATTTTGTATTCACTTTTCAGTATCAGAATAGTTTGGCTACTGTTAGCAATACAATAAGGACTAATCTAAAGCTGTGATACGTTATAATTAGTTTTACCCCTCTGGCTACAAGCTGTCTGCTCTGCATGACCCACTACTAAGAGCTTTGTACATACACATTAGATATTTATAGGTATAAATTAGAGAGCACAAATACTGTAATTGCACATTCCCAATGTTGAAAATCTGTCCCTACTCTAAGCATGTTCTCTTTACACTGTGGCACAGAGTTGAGCCTATTCATACTTGTGCTTACATTCATTCTGGAACTGGTATAGTTGCACTGATCTTGGAGAATGGATGTAGAATTCCTCAGTGTACTGAATGAAGGCCTCAGACTCTTCAAATTGCTAGACAGCTTTTTTGCCAGCCTGGTGGCAGTACATGGAGTGCTATGGCAGACTAATGTGACTATGCAGATTCAGAACAGCTTGCTGAACGCCTTTATGGAGTAAAAAAGGAAGTTTGCAACTGTCTTGTTTTTGTTTTTATAAATATTGTGTGGCCAGATCTCCTGTTGTGTCTTAGGCTTGTAATCTTATGAATCTTTTCTATATTCCCACTGAGCCCCTCTGCAAGGCATCTCTCTGTCGCCTTCTCTCTTCTGTTTCACCTGCTTCAAGTTTGACTTTTTTCATTTGTCCCCTTTGCATATATCCTGACTAGTCCATTGTTTTTCAGTTGTGCCAATATGTGGCTAAAGCTCTTTTCCAACCTGTGAAATAGATCCAAGTAAACTGTAAATTTACTTTTTGGTTTCTTTAGAGAGCCCATAACCAAAGTGTCTGAGCACTCTTGTCTGAAGAGCTTCTCTACCATTAGCTACTTCTCTTCCCCGTTACGTATACTGTGTGACATCAGCCTTTTCCTGGAAGTTTATCATCTGCATGCTTTTAGGTGATCTCTATCATGGCAATTCCCTTGCAGACCCTCTGATCTAATGGATCTCAGCCTTAAAAAGAGGCTGTTTCCCTGATTCAATTGATGGCAAGTTCACAAGATATTCTGAAGCTGGATCCCTTCATAGGGCTTCTATCTAGGTTGATTGTCCCCTTTTTGGTTTTGCTCCTCACCCTTCCTGCTTCTGATCTAGGACTCTGAGACATGAGAGTCTCCTTATCAGATTCAGTACATTATTTCCCAAACGCTGTTTCTGCTACCTAAGACTCCTGTTTGCTTACTAAATAGCTTATTTAATTTATTAGTGTTTCTAAAGATGAATGTTCCTTACATATGTGGGGCAGGATTTAGTCACAGATGTATCCAGTGCATTAGTTCTGAGCAAATGGATTACTAATAAATATCTCAAGTGCACATGACTCATTTATGACCTTTACTGACAAATACCAAGCCCCTTTTCCTATAGAACTGTGCTGGATCAAAAAATGTATTTACTTAAAATAACATCATTTACAAGCAGAACTATGGCTGGAAACAATGTAATACCCTGCAGCCAGGTTTTATAACTTACAAAATCTTGAATTCCACTGAATGAGCCTGTCCCCTTTGTTTTTGTTCCGTCGTTGCATAGAGCCTACAAGCACTGAAGATGTATCAAAGTTCCACAGGGTGCCAGTGTGATAGCATATAATAGATGGCACTGCAACTTGTCCAAAAAACTGTTCTCAATAGGAAGAGATAACAGGCGTCTTGGAGACTTTAAGCTTTTATGTTATTACTATTGTAAACTGTAGAATTTTGGACCATTATTGCAAATATCTTTGGTAATTTTTGTAGAAATGTTTTTATCTGTTTAATTCCTACTCCTCTTTGGGATCAATAGGACTTTGACAGAAAACACATAGGTCTGCAAAAAGAGCATCGCAGTAGACTAACACAGTCCTCAGCTTTTTTATTATTATTAACAGTAATCTCTAATGGATATATGGTCTTAAGTTTGCTAAATGCCACTGGCACAGAGTAAAAATTATTTTGGCTAACTGGCTTATCCTGAAGGTAATTTTGTGGTTTATTCATGAAGTAACTCTGAATTAGAATGCTAAACAGTTCTAAAATGTACTACAAAAGTATTTAACCTTGATTAAATCACAGCTTTTAGTTTTATTTCTTTAATCCCTGTAAAAGAGATTTGATAAACCACAGAAATTGGCTATGAATTCTGCACCTGCTATAACTTACCATTTGGAATTTGTCTTATGTCTTTTGTAAAATACCCAAGTGTATTTTTACCAGTCCGCATAGTACACTCTGTTCTTTCTACTGCTCCAGTGCAATGTGTCCATTTGCTTTCAGAAAGCCATTCCAAGGCTTGCTTCCCCTTGACATAGATCAGGGCTGTTCAATTTCTGAGCTACCCTGAGCCACAGGTTGCATGGGCAGCCCCCGGCCCCCGCTGTGTATACAGTGTGGGCAGCCCAGAGCCCAGTTCCCTCCTGCCCAGAGAACACTACTCCTCCCCTTCCAGTCATGTGTGTTGCACACCTGCAGTGTGGGCACCCTGGTTCTTTCCCTTGTTGTGAGCAACTCAAGCTTCTTCTCCACCATGCACACAGCATGGGTACCCCCTCCCACTGTGCTGCCCTGCTCCCAGGAGTAAGGTCAGGAAGTGGAAACTGGAAGAGGGAAGGGGAGCCTAAAGATATAAGCAATGGTGGGAGGGAGGAGGGTGTGAGGTGGCAGCTGGGTGGGAGCCTGTGGGAAGTATGCTAACCCATTAGGAGCCATATTCAGTCCGCAGGCCACCAGTTGGACAGCCCTGACATAGATTTTCAAAGATCGGTTTCTTGATACGTGTTGCTTTCATTTTCACAAGAAGAAAATGAAAGTATCTCCTTGCAGACAGTTGATTATATAATAGTTGCATCTAAAGACTGTGCTAGAGGCCCAGGTGTAACAAGCAGTTTCTGTATCCTGGTCAGCAGCAGTGGCCACGAGGGCTGTGTGAAATTTTGCTGGTGTCTCGGACGGCCAGAGCCGACTCGAGTTGCGTTAGAAATTGGTCGTACGTTAGGGCGGGCTGGTGAATGGAGAGGCAGACACAACTTATTGGTTGCAAAAAACTTTACTCACGCCGCTTGCAATCACGACGCAGGTGGTCCGGTCGTCTGAACAACCACACGAGTTGTTCCAGCTGGCGGGGCCCAAGCCAGTTAATCCGTCCGCAATTCGAAGCCGGTGGGGAAAGGGGTACGTCTGGGGTTGTGCTCGGTGACGGGAAGAAAGATCGATAGGTGATCAGTCTATCGATCGGCAGCTGCAAGTCAGATAACTTCAGAGGCACTCTGCAGCGTGCTCAAAGCTCTTTGACTTGGGTGGAAGTAGCGCGGAATTTTAAATGGCCAGCCAGCCAATTACTAGCTGCCACGTATGAATAATTTAGCACTGGCCAATAGCGGGACACAAATTTACA
>NW_005841945.1:0-711 GCF_000455745.1 Alligator sinensis | reverse complement strand
ATATATATATAAAAACAACTTAATAGACCGGTCTTTTTAACAAATTATAAAATACAATAACTTTAAACATATAACAACAACTGTTGATCATCGTCTGGCTGGAGAACATCTGCTTGGGACTTTTCTCGTCTAGTAGTCGGTCCGTCCTCTCCTATAACAGACAATGTCAATAAAACACCTAATAAAATGAGGAAAACAGTGTCATAGTAAGTCCTGAGCAAATGGACGTTCGTTGTCTCAGTGTCTCCTTCACCACCACCACTCTATGGATCCGAATGAACTTCAGTCTGGTAATCAGGCTGTTGTGGGTTATCGCTTTTGCTGGGGCTAAACCTGTAGAGAAAAGAAAACAACAACAAAACAAGAGAGAATCGTAATTGGATTTACGGTGAGGATACTGGGTGAACGTCGGAACGGCGAGTCATCCAGTTGTGATGAACTATGATAGGAGGACGATCGGGCTTCTCTTCTAGTTGGACAGAATAGGTATTAGGATACTGTCCCAACCATTGAACCGTTCCTTTGTGAACCTGCGGGTGAGACTGATGAGGGTGAGGTATCGAGACCATACCAACTCATCTGGCTGGAACTTGGGTTTCCAAGGTGGAGGTTTTTGGACATTGGCTTCATCCCATAAAGGTTTAGCGGTGTTCAGCGAGATGAGAACATCATGATTTAACTTGGTCCAGTTTTTAAACGTTCCTCCTCCTC
>NW_005841944.1:3588551-3595629 GCF_000455745.1 Alligator sinensis | reverse complement strand
AAAAAAGGGGGGGGGGGGGGGGGGAGCCTCATCTGAGATTCAAGTATTGGCTTAGGGCAGGTGACTAGTCAGGTCTCCTTTGGGCTCATGCTCAGACTCAGGCTTGGAGCTAAAGCTGGAGCTGAGTTGCTGCCTGACCAAGACCAGGGTGGCTCATACAGCATGAGTGGTAGAACATGGCAGGAGCAGCATAAGGGAGACTCTCGGTGAGGGTGGGGGCATGGAGGGAGAGCCACTTGTGTGGCTTGGGGGAATTGTTGGGGAAAATGCAGTCTTCCCCATCCTATCCTCCCACTTATCTTCTGCTCCTCCTCTGGGCTTTGCAGCCCCAATCTAGCCAGGCCCAAATTTGCTGCTGCTGCTTCAGCCTGGCTGGGCAGAGCAAGTTTGGGCTGGAGCTGCCACTTCTGCTGACTTCACTGGAGCCAGAGCAGTGCAAAACAACAGAAGGTAAGTTTGTTGGAGGTAGGGGTGCAGGTAGGAAGGGCAAGGGTCAGAATTGTAAGGGGCCTGTCCCCTTGCCCTCTGCTGCTGCTTTCCCCACCACAGTGGGGTGGGGGTGGGGGGGCAGAGATTTAAGACACCCTTTCACTAATTGGATTCTATACATGCAAAATTATAAATGTGTTATAATTTTCAATGTATACAATCTAATTATGGGGGGTGGGAATCTTAAATTCAAAGTTGTCTTGGATTTTGATAATATACAGTGTATATTACAACTATATTTGGGAATATTAGTGTTATTACATTAGTAAAGTCAAATTCAGGGTTATTAGTCATTCCAAGAAATAAACCGTACATCCTTAGACATTAAACAAGCAATGTGCATAAAAGTGTAGGGTTGGGAAGAGGTGATACTAGATCATTGTGCTACTCTGTACACAACCTTTTTATGTGGGGCTGTATAAACATTGTGAATTTTCTGTAGTTGGCCAGGTCACTTAACTGCCACACCATCACCAATCTGAGGTACTCCTAAATTTAATTTCTTCTAAGAGCTCTACTAGTGGGCTATCAAATGGACTAAATATTGGACATTTTGTTATCTGAGAAATAGGCCTATCAGGCCTTTAGATGAGGAGCATGAGCACACAGGTTTACTAGACAGTAAAAATAGTGCTCCATATTGGTCAAGTTTTTAGCAATCGTTATTGCAGCTCCATTGTTTTCATGGGAGATTCCACAAAAGATTAGACACAATTGTGCAATAAGAAATGTTATACAATGTTTTCAGAAAAGCATTGATCAGATTTCGAGTACAGTGTTAGGGGATATCTTGACAAAAATTGTAAGTGGTGCATTTATAATATCTGAAGGGGTTTTATCCTTGGAGTAAGAACAGCTGGAGAAACTGAATTTTATGACAAGAAATATTAGATACTGATGTGATCCATATTAAAGTTTTGAATAACAGTGCTCCTGTTTTCATCTGGAAAGATGGTATTGGAAACAACATGTTCAGGTTTGTAGGTGACATAATTGTGAGCAAAAGAAGAATTTTGGAAAATTGCTCAATCAGAAAAGAAGTGCTTAGGTACCTGAGTGGCCAAAAGCAAGCTGTATGAATGTGAGTGTTCTAACAGAAACACACAATGTGGTGCATAAAAGCAAAAATCGTATTTTTAACAAAAAAGGAGTGCTATTGCAGAAAAAAACCCCACTTTTTAATTGGCAATTGCATTAAAGGAGGTGGCAAAGAGACTGGGGTTTTGCTTCAAATGCTCATTTCAAGATTTTTGAGTTGTGGGTGCTTTATAAAATGTATAAATTATGTATAAAAAACCTGTTATAACAAAAAAGCAGTACAACTGCAAAATTCTAATGATTCCTTTCCAGGTATGAAGAGATGCTTTGGACATCATGTCCTGCCTTTTCACAGGGACCCACCTCCAGCTGATTTTCAGCACAATATGGGCAACTATCTTCCAACATAGCCAACATGAACACCACTTCCTACTGTCCTAGAAACCTGTGTATTCTCATTTAGGATCCTGAGATACCTCTATTTCAGATGACAATGATATTTCAAAATCATTTTTATTTTATTTGTTCACCTCCTTATTGTGTAAGGTGTTACCCTGCCCATTCTATTAACATAAGCCTTTCGGCCAGATTCATCCTCTAAATCAGTATAGAACCATATAATAAGTCCTCAAAATGCTAAGTCCTCCATAAGGCACTTGCTTCAGCACAAGACAGAAGCAATTTCTTTCTGCTGGGAATGAGAAAGGGCCACAGAAGGACATAGCTCAGCTGCTTATTTCCGCACTGCAGCCTCTAGCTGAGGCTTTTATGGGGGGCCTAGAACAAAGCCTGAACAAGTGAATCCCTTATTCAGTCCTTAAACCGTTGTTGATCTAGAGCTGTGATTTGCACCTTTGCCAGCTAAAGTGAATCTGGTCCCTTTGCATCTGTTATAGTCTCTAATTGGGGCCTGGCTGCCTGCAGTCGCCTTTAGTTCCCAGTTGAGTTGAGGGAAACGATTGTGTGATGTTCCTTGGTTTAATCCCCTTAATTTGCAGCTAGGGAACTGATTGTCACTCTTCCTACTTACTGATTTCCTTTTTTATTATTTTTGATTCCAAATGACACTTTTTATTGTTACCACAATGATGTTTAAACATATCTGCCTGAGAAATGTCAGAGTTCCCTTTTCTTTCACTGAAGCATGAGGGAGATTCTGGACAAAATGAAGATTGAGCAGCACAAAATTGGTAGCGGTAGTTCTGTCTTACCATGCTTTCTCTTGTGCACAGACACCTTTTCTCCCATATTGGCATCATTATCAGGTGTCAGATTTGGGGTCCTACCACACTTTCTGTAGGCCTCAAGAATTCCCCTCTCCACCCCAAGAACCTAAGACAAAATGACCACTCTTAACTAAGACAATTGATTCAGTAATTGATTTGCCAGAGCAAAAGACAGATTGTCTGCAGAGAATGACATGGCTGCTCTTGCCAAATCCACCATCTTCTAGTGTAATAATTTGTCTGGGAGAGTGATGCCTAATCATGCTATTAATGAGCCAGTGAGAGGTGGCAGGCAGAAGCACTAGGTTGAGCTTGTTGTACATCAACAATTTGCAACAAAATGATCCCATTTTTATCAAAAATGTTTTTTAAATATTGGGGCTCTTTTGACCAACCTCAGAGTAGGTTTCCCTGCAGCTTCTGGATTTTGGAGCATACATAGGAAAAGTCAAATCCAGGCATATGGACAAAATTGTTAAATCTCTGAATCATCAATAAGGAAAGAAATTCACACAAGATGATCCAGCAGGATGTCAGACAGTGTCTATCCAGTTTCCCAATATTGCATGCTGGATGATAATCTTCTTCCTGGACTATTAGAGATGATCAAGTGTCCATTTTGTAGACCTAGACACTGGATTCCTTGTTGCAAGGTACTGGTCCTGATGTCTTCCCCAAGCAGCCTATAGCTCTCAGATTACTGTGAAACATAAGGAAAATGCTCATCATAAAAAAGCAATGCAGTGTGGAGATGATGAGGTTTGCATCAGTGTAAAATCTATTTAGTGTTTACGTCTTAAGAGCTCCTTTTTTGATATGTTTCTAAATGTTGCAGATGATGGAAATAAGTTCATAATGTGCGTACATACTCTATTGTTTAAAGAAAAAAAGCCTGGAAAATGGGAAGGCGTACATAGCCCTACTCCACTGGGAAACGTTTAATTTTGGGGTGTCCTCTGTACCTTGGTGAGCTAGCCTGCCCAGTTTGCATCAAGAATGTCATTTGCCTACCTGCTTTTTCGGGAGTTGGGAAACAAGGGAAGAAAGAGCCAGGTCTTTTTTACCCCTTGCAAAGAGTAGGTGTTATCTCTCAACCTATTTTATTCCTGGTGAAACATGATTTGTAATCTATTTGTAAAGTTATAATATTTGCAGATAATAAAACCATAGCTAAAAGAACCCCTACTTACCATAAATAGTGACAAAATAGTTCCTGGAAGGGAGCTTTGGAAGTAATGAGTTTGGGAGTCATCTTGGATATAATCCAAACGCTTTCTGCATTCTCATGAAAGATCTAAGGAAATACCATATTGAGCACTTTCAAATTTAATTATGAAAAAAATAAAATCAGAAGGCAGCTAACTGAAAAATCTCTTTGAGTATAACAAGAACATTCTTTTCTGCATGCCTAACATAGTGTGGAGCTGGTTGACAGTTTTTAAGGATATAGAAGCTGGAAAATACTAGATTTATTTTTATGGACCATTACATTAGAGTATAAACCCGTTCTTCAGTTTCTGCTATTTGACATCTTGTGAGGTGATCTTTTTCATGCTGTACTGCTTAAAAAAACCAAGGAGAAGGGAATGTTTTGTTGTTGTTGTTGTTCATCTCTGCATGATTCCAGGGTGACCATTAAATCCTTCATCAGAACGTAGTAAAACAACAAATAATACTTTTACTGTGCAGTTGAGCCCCCTCTTTAATTATGGAAAGGTACTAGTCTTGTATTTAAAATGAGAAGCGAACTCAAACCATAAGCCCAATTTTTATCTCGTAACAATACCTTGTGCTTCCACAGAGCTTTCTATGAGAGGCTCTCCACATGCCTGACAATCATTAACAAATTTAGCCTGCCTGCTCCCCTGTGAGGTAGGTAAGTACTGTATTGACATTCTTATTTTACAAATGGGGAAACTGAGAGACATTATTATTGATGCTTTATAGCCTGAAAAGGCACTTTGCAGAACATACAGAAGACATGTCTGCCCTGAAGAGATTACAGTCTAAATAAAGACATGACATAACAAATGGATACAAGAGAACAAAGCAGGTAGGGTGAGTGAAAGGAGGACAGGGGTTACAAGATCATGTGGTTGCTTCGGGAGCAATGTACACATCTCAGTGCTAAAGCACTGAATTTTATTTTGTACAACGTCAGGTTATAGCTGATGTTACATCTGTACCATTAAAAAATAATGGAGGGAATGGAAAGAATAATAGGCACGGGCCACTGACAGACATTAATTTAAAGGCACAACGGGATCTGATCCTCAGTCCCAATAATTGTGCCTCCTTTCATACCACAGGTGCATGGCAGGACAAAGTTCTGGGATCAGGGATCAGATCCCAGTTGTGCCCTACTTGCCAGTTCAGGGGGAACCCAGGATCATAATCCTAGGCTCTCTTTCTGCAGCAGCAATTTGAAAACTGATTGCTCACCAACCCGCTGATTGTTGGCTGGCTCCAGGACCCCAACTGGGGATTGAACTGGCCCCCATGCAGTTCCCAGAGCTGATTATCAATCGGATTGGGACTAAAATCAGGGTTTGAACCAGCCCCATTTGCTGGTGGGGATCATACTAGGGCTGGTTGGAGACCCCAGCATGGTCTTAACCCTGCCATACCCTCAATTTAAGACATGATGGAAACCAGGTATAAACACACTGTACATTTTTTATGTAACATTTTTGTGGTTGATTTCCCTTTTTGTTTAGCCATTAATTACCTGAACATGTGTCTGGGTTACTATATAAGATGTGGTTAACAAACAGTATACTATCTCCTAGGGGGCATGGATATGGTTAGGTTGGATTGCCAATAGGCCTGGAACAATTGAGTGAAAAGCCCAGAGTCCTAGGTTTCTGAGGGTCAATGTCCAGAGGTCTGAAAATTATGCTGAGTCTGCAAAAGACTGGAATTCCCTGACTTACTTCTTGGAAATTCACTGTCAAGTCCTATCTACAGAATGCGGATGGGGACTGCTAGGTACAATCTTTTCTTTGGTTCCTTTCTAGTTCAGGCCTGCCCTTTGTGCCCTTAGAACACTACCAGGAAGTAAAAAAAAAAAAGATGATATTTTCTAGATTATTTGGACATATCTAACCTAGAGGAAATAATCTTCTTGTAAATAGATTGGTTAAACAAATGGCTTGAGGAAGCTTTTACAATCCATGTTCTGAATGCCAAACTTTTTTGGTCAGTCTTGCCAGCTACCATGTGTCTTCCTTAATTACTTATGTCAGGGATGCTCAACCTCTAGCCTAAAGGCCAGATCCAGCACACAGCAGTCTGTCATCTGGCCCGCAGGGCTCCCCACAGATCTAGAAATTTGGTGGTAGGAGAACAGTGGCACTGCTCCCCTGCTGCCAAATCTCCAGATTTACAGGGAGCCCCAAGCCCTGTATACTGGATATGGTGCTTGATCCCAGCATTCAAGGCCAAGCAGGGGTAGCACCAGGGTCCCAGGCCCAATCCTGGACTGCAGGGGCTGGGAGGGGGTAGTGCCAAGCCCCTGGGACCCAATTCTGGCACAAGGGAGGTGGGAGGGGGAGGCACAGACCCCCCCCAGGACCAAATGCCAGTGGGAATGAGTGGTGCCAGATTCCCAGGACCCAATGCCAGCATGAAGAGAGGTAGGAGGCAGCATTGAAAAGCTGAAACAATATAACTTGGACATGTAACAAAAGGTCACAAAAGGCAAGGTAGATAAATGAACCTAAAGGATTCTATTAAAAAATCTTATGATTTTGGGTAAATCTGATATCTTTTATTAGACCAATTAAATAGTTAGAAAAATTCTTCTTTGCAAGCTTTCAGATACAAACACCCTTCATCAGGCTGAGGAAGCATCTGCAGTTGGTCTGTACTCTTCTTGGAGTATCAGATATTAGTAGGCCTGTGCAAAGCGGCTAGTATTTGCTTTGGATTTGGATTCGGCTGATTCGGGAGACAGTGATTCAATTTGGTGATTCGAATCACTGTCCAGAATCGATTTGGCCTAATCTGATTCAGAGATTTGGCTGCTGCTGAATCAGCCGGGTCCATCCCGCACCAGCCTGGCAATAGCTGGTCCACCCACCCCAGCTCCCAGCAATTTGGGGGAAAAAAGATCCCAGCTCACCGGGTGCTGCCGGGCAGGGGGGGCAATCTCCACTGCCCCCCACTGCCCCATGCTGCATAGGGGGATCTACACAAGCCCTCCGACTCCCCCCTGCCCCCCCCACAAGTGCCCCGCCCAGGCCAGCTCCAGCCCTTTAAGAAAAAAAAACAAATGAGAAAACCCCCTGGACTTGCCACTCCTGCCAGCGGCGGCAATTACCGCT
>NW_005841944.1:3578875-3588541 GCF_000455745.1 Alligator sinensis | reverse complement strand
ACCATGTGTGGGGCTCTGCATGAGCCCCCGAAGCCCTGAGGCCACTGCAGGAGCAGTGAGTCCTGGGGTTTTTTGCATTTTTTTTCTTAAAGGGTCGGAGCTGACCCAGGCAGAGCACCCATGGGGGGGCTGGGGAAGTGAGGGGAGGTTGGAGGGGCTCATGCCAAACCCCACATGCAGTGGGGAGCAGCGGGGATCACCCCCCTGCCCAGCAGGACCGGGTGAGCACTGGGGCTTTTCTTTAAAGGGCCAGGAGCTGGGGTGGGTGGGGCAGCCATGGGGGAGCCTGGGGGACTGCGCAGGGGTTGGGGAAGCTGAGGGAGTGGGGGGGTTGTCAGGGGTCCCCCCCATGGTTCCCTCCACCCTCCTCCAACCCCCCCTGCCCTGCCCCTAGTACTTACCAGCTCACAGTCTGACTGCAGCTCCCTGCCACAGCCACTGGGGTCTGCCCAAATCATCAAAGCTCTCTGAATCTTTTCCGAAGATCTGGAAAGCCTTGAATTGATTTGGACCTTTAAATTGGTCCTCTGATTTGATTCGGATTTGGAGATTCAGCCACCAAATCAAGCCGAATCTCCTCCGAATCAAATCACCACCCGAAGCTTTGCATAGCCCTAGATATTAGCAGGTTATAATGTGTCATAAATCCAATGTCTATATTTAGTCCATGATTTTTTGTATCCAGTAGGTTGATGAAGTGAAGTTCATAGGCTTGTCTGTGAAAAATGTTTTATAAATTTCCTTTGAGGATTAGAATTGAGAGATTGGAGCGAGAGCAGTTTTCTTGTGAGAAACGTGCCCCCACAGGTAACTGGGTATTCTTGTCTTTGAAGATTTTTAATGTGTGTTCACTCTGGTACACAGTTGTTATTTGGTTTGTCCTACATATTTTCTATCAGGTCACTTACTGCACTGGATGAGATATATTACATTTCTGGAGGTGCAGGTGTAAGATCCAGGAATGTTGATGGTTCTGTTATGGGGTGTCATTATTGTGGGGGTGGTGGAGATATGTTGGCAGGTTTTACATTTCTTGTCATGTCCTGGTCTATAACAATTGGGTGTGTTTTGGGCCATAGGAAGTTTGCTTCTGGTGATGAGGTTGGCGAGGTTCGGTGGTTGTTTAAAGGCTAGGATGGGTGGTTCTGGAAACAGCTCTTTAAGAATTGGGTCTTCTTCTAGTATGGGTTGCAGTTGTTTGAAGATTTTCCATATAGGTTCCAGGGAGGGATGATATGTCATAACTAGTGGTGTGCGATTCATAGAGGTTTTCTTTCTCTTCCACAGCAATTCTTCACATGGTATCCAGGTGGCTCTTTCAAAACTACAGTCTATCTCTCTGGAGAAGTGTCCTTGTTGAGGGAAGGCCCTTTTGAGATTTGTGAAGTGATGATCTTGGGTGTTATCCTCAGTGCTTATTTGGTGGTATTGTAGGGCTTGACTGTATATCACAGCTTTCTGTGTGTGTTTAGAGTGATTGCTGGTTCTGTGCAGATATGTATGTTGGTCCATGGGTTTCTTGTATACGGTGATCTTTATTTTACCATTCTGGATAGTGATCACTGGCCAAGTTCACCAAACTTTGGGGCAAAGCATCCACACCTGAAGACAGGAGGGTGATCCATGCTGACGTGGACAGGCTCAGCAAATGGGCGGATGAGAACCTGATGGTGCTTAACACTGAAAAATGCAAGGTTCTCCACCTTGGGAGGAAAAACCTGCAGCATCTTTATAGGCTTGGCAGTGCTTTGCTGGCTAGCACTATGGAAGAAAGAGACTTGGGGATCATGATTGACCACAAGATGAACATGAGCTTTCAATGCGATGCTGCAGCTAGTAAAGCGACCAGAACGCTGGCTTGCATCCATAGATGCTTCTCACGCAAATCCCGGGACATCATTCTCCCCTGGTACTTGGCCTTGGTGAGGCTGCATCTGGAGTACTGTGTCCAGTTTTGGGCTCCGCAATTCAAAAAGGATGTGGAGAAGCATGAGAGAGTCCAGAGAAGAGCCACACACATGATCAGAGGTCAGGAAAACAGACCTTAGGATGACAGGCTGAGAGCTATGGGGCTCTTTAGCCTCGAAAAGTACAGGCTCGGGGTGATCTGATGGCCACCTATAAGTTTATCAGGGGTGACCACCAGTATTTGGGGGAACATTTGTTCACCAGAGCATCCCAAAGGATGACGAGGTCGAATGGTTATAAACTACTGCAAGACCGTTTCAGGCTGGACATAAGGAAGAATTTCTTTACTGTCCGAGCCCCCAAGGTCTGGAATAGCCTGCCGTCGGAGGTGGTTCAAGCACCTACATTGAACACCTTCAAGAGGAAATTGGATGCTTATCTTGCTGGGACCCTATGACCCCAGCTGACTTCCTGCCCTTCGGGCAGGGGGGCTGGACTCGATGATCTTCTGAGGTTCCTTCCAGCCCTAATGTCTTTAAAATTTATGAAATCATAGCATCTAAAAAGGAAATGTTGGTGGTGAAGTATTCAAGAGAGTGTCTGATGGCAGGGTGATGATTGTTGAATTTCTGATGAAAATCAATCAGAGATTGCAGGTTTTCAGTCCAGATTATGAAGGTGTCATTGATATATATTAAGTATAGCAAGGGTTTGATGGTGCAGTCCTTAAGGAATTCTTCTTCCAGGTGGCTCATAAAAAGGTTGGCATATTGTGGGGCCATTTTGGTGCCCATGGCTGTGCCTGTGGTTTGGAGGAAGTGTTGATTATTAAAAGTGAAATTGTTGTGCGTGAGGATGAAGTGTATAAGTTCAGTAATATCTTTAGGTCTGTACTCTGAGTTGTAATCTTGCTCCTGTAGATATATAAGGCAGGCTTGGATGCCATCCTGGGGTGGGATGTTGGTATATAAGATGGTAACATCCCTGGTGGCTAGGAGGGTGTTGCTAGGAAGGTGGTCTATGTTTTTAACTTTTCGTAGAAAGTCTGTTGTGTCTCCAACAAAACTCACTCCTTGGGTGACAAGAGGTTTTAGGAATCATTCAGTGAAACCTGATATTTCCTCAGTTAGGGTTTCATGGTTGGATATGATAGGTAGACATGAGTCCTCTGCCCTCATAATTTGGGGAGATAAGGCATAAGTAAAACCACTTTTGTGTGTTACTGGATTGGCATACATGGTTTATCTCAGTTTGGATGAAAACTGCCACAGATATCTGCTGTTCACATTTTGATGGGATCTTGTACATTTTCTACCAAAAGATATTAGTACAATACTTACCTGAATACAAGACAAGGTTTCTCCCATCATTGAACATGGGGGGAAGCCCCTCATCTTAGACTCAAGTACAAGGTGGAAGGTAAGGCAGAAAGGTGCTCTGGCTCTGACTCTGTCCCCCCAGGGGCCGAACTGTAGCAACCGCGTCCCCTGCCTCCTCTGCCTGCCTCCCACAACCTCTGCCCCCTTGCCTCCCTTACCACTGCTTACTAGCAGGCAAAGCTCTGGCTCTGTTCCTTTCTGGGTACAGAGCTCTTGGAAGTTCTTGCCCCTGCCTGGCCTTGCAGCAGCATCCTGGGGCCAGAGGTGCTGCCATCACTACCCGGCTGGGCAGGGGCCAGAACATCCATGTGCTCCATTCCCAGAAGTGAATGGAGCTGGAGCCACACCTGACAATAAGTAGTGGAGACAGAGGGCAGAGGCTGCAGGGAGCAGGTGGGGTGGGGGCAGAAGCTGTGGATGCCTGGTGGGGGTGCTGGCATTGCTGGGGAAGCAGGTGCCAAAGGGGCAGGCATGGGGTGCAGGCACCATGGTGGGGGGTGTGGGAGCAGGCTGCAGGGTAGAGAAGTGGGGGCCACAAGAAGGCTGTGACCCTACTTATTGTATGCCCCCTTTCCACTGTTTTCTGTGTTATAATAGTGGAGGGGACAAATTTAAGATGATTCTCTGATAATTAGATTCTATACATGGGAAATTACAACAAATTGATAAATTTTCTATATACAGAATCTAATTATTGGGGGATCACCTTAAATTTGAAGCCATCTTAGATTCAGGTAAAAATGGTAATTTTGGTGTCTTTCAATATTAATGCTGAGAATTGGGGTTCAGCTAGAAAGTACTAATTGACTTCCATTAGTACCAGCATTTTGTTTTTTGCCTTGTAAAATGCACAGCTGTTTTCTGAAGTTCTATATAATGAAAAGGTTGTTATACTATTCATAGGGCAGTACTATCAGTGTTGGTTGATAAATACTTCTAAAAGCTATGTTTAATTTTCAACTATAACATACTACTAGATTTTAAAATGCCCAGATGGCTGATTGTCTCAAAATCTGATACTGCAGGTTTTATAACAGAAGTTATCTTACCTATTTTGTACAAAAATAAGGGCCTACATTGCAATTAATATTTCTTGTCATTTACACCTGTTAATGTTGAACACTTTTTCAGCTGATAATGTCAAGTGCTACAATTCACTCCATAATTGAATTGTAGGAAAAATGTATTTCTATTATTTAAATTGAGTATGTGTATTTTGCATTCAGGAGTATTCCTAAACATTACTCTTAGGATTGTCATTTAAAAAATATGTTTTGTCCTGCTTTTGAAACACATTTAATCTTTTGCCCATTAATCTGATTTCCCTAAACCTTCCCCTAATTCTTCTGAAGGATTCCCCACCTGCTGTGCAGGCTATACAACAAAGTGAATCTAATCATGTCTGGAATTATCATCATTTTATCAGTTTAATCCATATTTTTGTGTTATTTGCTTTCCAAAGTCTTAGATATTTCATGGTTTATGCTGAGCAATGGTGTGAGTTAGTCTCTTTCTCAAAAGGCAGTGACAACACAGATAAGATGATAAATTGATTATTTTCTGGAATACAGCGTTAGCCTTCCATGTAAGCTAAGCTTGATCCTTAGATTTACTGAATTTATTTTAGACTTCCAATTGTAGTTCTGCTGAGCAACAAAAAATCCCTGTATTTAGCTGTTAATATTTAGAACGTTTGCTTGGCATTTGAAATACTTTCTGTCATTGACTCAACATTGTTGCCAGTCTGAATTTGTTCATTCCATGTTAATGTGAAACTTTTGTACTATTTTTTGGGGGAAATCTATATAAAATAAACTACAGATAAGACAACAATGCTGCTTATTTTCTTGAAACAGAAAAACCTTACTAATGCTAACTTACTTACCTATACATCATATTATTTTGGCTCAAATGATTCAAGAAAACAGTTTTAATTCAAATTAAGACTAACTTTATTGGGCCAGACTTGGACTTTGATGCAGGTACTCTGGAGTTATGATGACATAACAGATGAGAATTGAATCCTGTATCCTCAGTTCCTTTGCCATGAACTCACATTATATGTGCTGATAAAAGGCATTATTCAATCTAAATATTTTCAGACTGGTGGGGACAGACAGTTTGTGCCTTTGATTTATAACAAATGACTAGCAAAACTGGTGCACTATTTTGTGATGGTTGTTGTCATCTTCAAGGACATAAGCTTATATGAAAGATTTAGAATAAAATCACATATCTATGCCTGTGCTCTTGCTCTTAGTAGAACTGGCACAGGTGCCATGAAAAAATAACTTTGGCACCATGTTGCTTTTTACAATAGATTTAACAGTGGTTCCAGGGTAATCTGCCCATTCAAGGTTGTCATTTTCCCTTATCCATTTTATGCCATGTCTGTGAAATGCTCAGCATCTGCTACTTATTTAACACCCATGTCAATGTATAGGTCTAGCACTGCTCCTTTGGTGGTAATGTTTTGTAAAATATAATTTAGCAAAATCCTTGTGCAAATGAACAGACTGCAAACCGTTTGTAAAGACCTATGATTTGTGCTGTTTTGATTCAGAGTAGGACATTAGGGCTCAAGCCACATTTCATTATCCATTTGAATAACTTTTTTCAATTTAGAGCTCTCTGCCTAACCATGAGCACTAAATTATGACTAGATCCTTTCTCTGCCTAGTGGGAACACTAAATAGATAAATAAAAATCATTGCAGAATAATTGTAGGTGCTGTGGGCTGAAAGCCAAACCAGGCCAGTTCAGCCTTTGAGCCTCATCTGTCTGCCTCTCCCCCCGCCCCATCATAATAGGGTATTCAATTATAATCTTTTCTCTGCATGCACAGAGGAGGTTTACATACAGTGGCCCAGGGGCATTATTAATCTCAATGCATTTGGAGTGAATGAAAAGACTAAAGGTTTAGGGGGAAAATCTCTCTCCCTTGTAGCTGTATTCATCACTTAGGGGCTTTGTCAAAATATACTCTTCATGCCCCCCCACCCCAACCCGGTTCCTTGGAGCATAAGCTGGAAATGACTTCCAAAAGCAGAGGACAATGAAAGCATTAGCACAGGGATTATGGATCTTTGTGTGCAAGATCAGTGGAAGGGACCTACTCCTGGCAGCAGGATATGGACACTTAAAAGACATCACTGGCCAAGTGCTTCCTACTGGATAACAATACATAGTGCTTCCTACTGGACAAAATTCAGTGAAGGGGAGTTTTCCATGTCATTGTGTGTCCCCAGAGGGACAAATAATGCATAATTGGGTCAAGAGTTTAGGATACATGCCTAAACAGAATTCATAGTAAACAGCATGCTCCATAAAATTGGTTTCTGTTACTATTCAAGAATTCTAGCCACTTGTATCTTTCAAGAATAATTAATTTTTAAGAATTATTAATTAATATCTAAATTGTCTGGCTGTTTTCTATGACTGATCCAAAGGTGTGGACACCCAAAACATAAAGATTTTACTCTGGAGGTTTGCTTTGGAGTGGATTTTTCCAAAGCTTCTGTGCGAATTAGAAGCACATGCCACTGAAAGTCATTAGCCTCTTTGAAAGTGTCACTTGGATTTGATTGAACAGATAAATCACAAGGTATGGATTCTGCCTGGCTAAAAGAACATAAACTAGAATATGGTTTTTCACATTAGCAATCCAGCTGATGAATTCAAAGGTTACTTTCTGTATACTTTTTATAACATTGCTTTAGGGTTCAGGATCAGCCAGGATGGAACTTGGATGAGCTCTCAGTGTCCTCAGCACAGAGTTCCGAGGCACTGGGATAGCAGAGACTCCTCATCTACTTGGTAAGTAGAAAAGTGTAAGAAATTGATGATAGGAGATGAACAGTTATTTGAGTAGAATTTTTACTTTATTTCCACATTATAATTTTCTTTAGAAAGGAATTAATCTGTACCACATTTGCTGAATTACAGTGGAGCTGTAGAAGAAATCACTATTAGGTACCTCTTGTTTAAAGACTATGCCAAAGTACAAATTTTTGGATAATTTTTTCTCCTTTTTATTACGGATCCAAATGCTGTCAAGCCTGAGAGTGCTTAAAAGAGGTTTTAGTGATTTGATTTCTTTCTTGCCTATGTAGCTTTAAAATATGTTACAGTTGAGTTTTTTTCTTAAACAATATAGATTCGAGATATATGACTGAAATTGACCTAACTTGGTGAGTTGCAGAGGTGAGTGCATACCTTCAGGTGTTTCTCAGTTGTTTCCCTGTACTGCTCAGTCCTTTAAGTAATACCAAGCAGACTTGATCGAATCTGCTGGAGCGTTCTAATCAGAATGCTCCAGCACATGTATCACTTCAACAAGGACGTGGTAAAGCTCGAGAGAGTCCAGAGAAGGTCCACCTGTGTGATCAGAGATTTGCATGGCAAGCCATACGAGGAAAGGCTGAGAACCTGGGACTCTTCATCCTGAAGAAGAGAAGGCTGAGAAGGGACTTAATAGCAGCTTACTGGTACATCAGGGGCATATATCAACATCTTGGCGAACAACTGTTCACCAGGGCACCCTTGGGGAAAACCAGGAGTAATGGTCACAAACTCCTGGAAGATCATTTTAGGCTCAGCATTAGGAAAAACTTCTTCACACCTAGGGTGTCCAGAGTGTGGAACAGGCTCCCTCCAGAGGTGGTGCAATCACCTACCCTGGAAAGCTTCAAGAGGAGACTGGACAGTCACCTTGCTGGGGTCACCTGGCTCCCAGTTGTCTTTCCTGCCTGGTGCAGGGGGCTGGACCCAATGATCTCCCTAGGTCCCTTCCAGCCTCACAATCTATGAATCTATGAATCTAGTGTAGTCAGCATATCACATGTCTAAATGGCAGTGGGGGCACTTTAAAGCTTGTCGAATGAGTTTAAAGTGCCCCGGCCACCATTTTGAAATGTGAAATGCTGAATACATGGGATGCTGTGGGTGTGTTAATTAGAGTAGCTTCCAAGAGCCACTGCAATTTAAAACACACCCCCAACCCCAGAGCACATGTACAGATGCCCATGTTGCCCAGCTAATTAACATTGTTTAGTGTGATACATGACAGCTTAGATTCACCAAGAAGACTGGAAACTATCCTTTACATTACCAAACAATCCTTAGGTCCACCCCAACACATTATACCTATTGTGAAATTAATTCGCTAAATGTATAATTAATTTAGACATGCTACCTGTGTAAAGTAATTATCACACAATAAAAATGGTCAAAAGCCATAAAAATGGCCAATGAGCCACAAAGTCCTGTCTTGAAAAATGTCAAATATGTTTAAGCTGGTTTCTATCAAGCTTTAATATGAATGTATGGCATGTCACCCATAGGGTGATAGTGTTTGGCCAGGTCCGCCAGTATTCTAGAGTAGACAGTTCTCTCTCCCTATCCCCCTTTCTACAAAAGCAATCTGTGACTCATGCTTAACTCTGATGCCCCAAGGCAAAGTAGCAAGAGATGTCATGGCTCACTGCCCCTCCTCTCTTTCTTCAACCAGCCTTCAGGGCTGTTGCTTTAAGAAGCCATTAGCGGTTCTCTGTAAAACCTAGAGTGTAAACAAACACTTAAGTGCCATGCTTTATTTCTCTGAGGTCTATGTCACAGGTTACAATAAAACTGGCATAAAGGCATTTAAAACAAAAGCATTCACCCCTTAAATGTTAAACCATCATAATTATTCTCTAAAGCCATGTCCAGATGAGCACGGCTATGCGGTATGTGGCACTGCAAACACATCTGCGGTGCCACATACTGTACATTTAGATGTTCTCCATGCTGCAAGGGTGCACTACCTGTGCATGTGCTGCGCCGCTTTTTTTTCCATGGTTTTTTTTTTGACACCTGGAAAAAAAGTGGAGCAGCGCATGCACAGGCAGTGCATGCTACTCAAAAGCAGAGCTGGGCTACTCAGAGCTATGCTCCAGCTGCCAGCCAGGGCAAAATTGCCACTGCTGCAGCCTCAGGAAGCCCCAGGACCCCAGGTAAGGCTGCTGGGACTAACCCAGTTCTGGCCCCAGCCTTCCCTACCCCACCTGGGGTAACTTGTCACATGCCAAAGTGCATATGTTATAACCATTCCCCAGGGACAAGTAGCTGCAGTGCAAGGTGCACCACTACTACTTGTCCCTGGGGAACCAAACATCCATGCCTGTCTGGACACAGCGTAAATGTTTAAAAGATAAGCCATTCAAAAGGAGGCTCATCTTGGAAACGTTTGACCCACGTTGATCCCAGGTATTTTTGGAATGGTCAAGGTAAAATTCTTTACCTCCATTCCTTCAGCATGCCAGGATGCACAACTCTCAGCCTCGCTATGCACTCTCATTCTCTAAAACTATAGTGGTCCCCCATTCCCCTCCTTCCTGCT
>NW_005841944.1:3572421-3578836 GCF_000455745.1 Alligator sinensis | reverse complement strand
ACTTAATTGCAGAGACCATGGAACCAGAGAAGTTTGCTTCCCTGACTGCATGGTCTCACTGCAGGGAGATGCAATTTCAGCAAGACCAGAAGCCCTAGGAAGCTGATCCTGGGGCTCTCTGGTCTTGCCGAGCTGTAGCGGCTCTGCATGGAGAACAGATCCCCAGGGCTCAAACCCAGTGGCCATGTTCTCAGTGTAGAGCCTCCGCAACAATTTCAATGAGACCAGAGAGCCCTGGTCTTGTCAAGCCATGATGGTTCTGTGCTGAGAATAGGCCCCTTCCTCAGCACACAGCCTCTGTGACAATTTCAGTGAAAGCAGAAGCCCAGGTGAGTAGCTCCCCTAGGGCTCCCTGGCCTGGCTGAGCCATGGTAGTCCCATTTTCAGTGTGGAGCCACAACACAAGGCCAGAGAGCCCTGGGGAAGCTACTTCCATGCTACACATCCATTCACCCACCTAGCTACTGTCTCCATGCCCCTGCCCACCAGGCCCTCTACTGGCATGGCAGTCACACAGGTCTGAAACAATGCAAAGACTTCACCTGTGACTGCTCTAAAACACCCTAACTTTGACATCACAATAGTCCACAGATTTCTGGCATTATACGTGTAACCTGTGACAAAGCCCTGATACAGGGAGAGATGGGGGAGGGAATTTGTTCAGAAACTTGTGGGCAAGACAAGCACACGCAACAAAATGTCCCTGGAGATTTTGAACCCTGCCACTCCTGCCCCCCTCCATCCCCTGCCCTTTGCAGGGTCTCCCAAGATCTGCACAAGGGTTGGGGAAGCAGCTTCTTCTCTCAGGGGGAGCCTAGCTGGCTTCTCATTCCCAGCACAGGTGCTGAGAGGAATGACAACCCCTGCCAGCAGCTGTCTAGCTCCCCTTGCTGGCCAGCCCTGAGAGAACAAGTTCCCAAGATCCTCTTTTCCCCTCTGGATATCTTTGCCCTTTGAACATAAAGGAGGTAACATGGTGTGACAGTTGCTATTTTGTGATGGGGCCTGTTGTTTGATGGAGGTAATGTCTGCCAAGGACCTACTGTACCTCAGTTTGGCAAGATATTGGTGAATGTTTGGTTAGCTCATGCAGCAGTGTTAGCAAGAGTAGTGGTTTTTCTCCTGATATACATTCAAAATCAATTGGCACTTGTACACATGGCAGGGGTTTAATCACCTAAATTGAAATGGTGTTTTTAATTGCAATAATTAAAAACCCATCATTAGAATTTAGGGGCTTCCATCACTGCTACAGGGAGGGGGCCAATCCTTTTCTTTTCCCGCAAAGCCTGCCTGCCTCTCCCACCGCTAGGGGATGAGCTGCCAGCAGGGCTGAGCAGCCCCTGAGCTGCGGGGTCCCCAGTGCTTCCCTCATAGTGTCAGCTCCCCTCAGGGCTGCCCAGGTGGGCCGCTAGTGGGCCAGGGGCTGCTCCAGCTCAGGTTTGGGGAACAGTTGGATCAGGCTGGGAGCTGTTTCTTAGCTGGGGCAGCCTCTGGCCTGCTAGCAGCCCACCCAGGTGGCCCTGAGGGGCACAGCCACCATAAAGAGACAGACCAGAGCCTCTTGCAACTCAGAGGTTGCTCAGCCCACTGGCAGCTCGTGCGGGCAGGCTTTGCCGGAAAAAAAAAAAGTGGCAAGGGGCCTGATCCTTTTTTGCAGAGCTTGCCTGCAGCTTCAGGAGACCCTAATCATTTCCTCCACAGTGGCAGCATCCCCTGGGGCCAGCCAGACGAACTGCTAGTGGGCCAGTGGCTGCCCCAACTCGGAGTCCAATTGTTCCCCAAACTTGAGCTGAGGCAGCCCCCGGCCCACTAGCATCCCACCTGGGTGGACCCAGGGGGTGCCACTGCTGTGGAGGGAAGGAGCAGGGCCCCCCACAGCTCAGGGCTGCTCGGCCCACTGACAGCTCAAGCCCCAGCCATGTGAGAGGGAGGCAGGCTCCGCGAGCCTCTCCTACAGCCAGAGGGCGAGCTGTCAAATTAAAGGCTGCAACGTTATAAGTAGCTATGTTGCCAATTAAACTATATGGGGATGTGGTTTAGTTTGCAACATAACAAACACATTTAAATTGCAAAAAAACCTCATACGCGTGGAGTGTGATGCAATTCAACCACAAAAATTGGCAATTTTCATCACGCGTACAAATGCTCAATGACTGAAATTGCTGGACAGTGGACACTTGCTGGAAGGCTTCATATCTGCCTACTACTAAACCATGATTATGCAGTATCTGATTTAACCTGGATAATACTTTAACAGTCTTCCCTGTATAAAAGCTTTAACATTTCACATTAGGACCTTGATTTACTTACCATCTGCTCAGAGGTCTGTCATCAACTGAGATGAGTTCTAGCTCCCTTCAGATAACTGAGGGCTGGCAAGGTTCTGGTAAACATTCTGTGACCTTGAAGACAAGGAGAAAACAAGAACTTGCCACGTATCAATTAACCTTTAAGTGTTTTAAATGTTTTAATTGCCTCTTTCTTTATGAAGTCCTTCAGGTTTTTCCTGATTTTTCCCATAAGCCAGAGGAAGAAATTCATTGAAACCTTGGGAACAGTGAAGAAATTCCATGTCTGTTTTGACTTCTAGCTTTCTCTCCATAAGGAACTTGTTTTCCTTTTTGTCTGAGTTCTTCATGATTGCTGCAGAAGAATAGTTTATGGTGTTTCTTTTCCAAAACTATGCCTGGGAATGGCAAATGTGGCAGAAATTCATTAGCAACTATATGTGCTGAAACTACATTAGTTCAGTGAAATCAGAAGAATGATTTGGACTTAGTTTTTAACTGCATGACTTTGGACAAAAGGTTTGACCTTGCTTCTTGTTTTAATAGTAAGTCTGACATTTCAAGAGGTTAATAGTATATTCCTCAGGGTGTTAAGCTAATGACTGAAAGCAGTAAGAAAAATATGCCTCCTAGGTTTAAAGAGCAGAGGAACATTTTCTGTGCAAGAAGAAGCAGAAAAAATATGTTCAACGGCTCTTGGAGACTTGGCATTTACTTGACATTCTGACCAACCTTACATTTGAAGACTGGCCAGATCAGAGAAATTGTAGCTTAAAGCAGAGTTGCCCAACTCATGACCCATGGACCATGTGCAGCCTACAAGAGGTTAATTTGCAGCCCCTAGGCTCCCACCCAGCCACTGCACTCCCTATTGCTCTAGCTGTAGCAGATGGGGTCTTCAGGCTCCTCTTCCAGCTTCCTCTTCCTACCCTCTCACCAGGGCAGAACATGGTGCAGGCCAGGAGAACACATAGTTTGGGGTTTCTTCACAGCATGGTACAACTGGGGACCCCATGGCTAGGGAGCTTGGGGTGAGGACCAGGGCACCTGGTCAGTACTAGTGTGACATGTGTTGTGTGGCCCCTGGCCACTTAGAAGTTGGATAGTCCTGGCTTGGATCCATTGAGAGAAACTCAAAAGGGCTTTTTAAAGCAAGAGAAGTGTTCAGTGATCAATATAGAACTATGTAGCCGTCCTTCTCTGGTACCAATCAAAACTATACCTGTGTTTGTTACTAGATATACTCCATTACAATAAAATATGTTCATGAGATTAAGAGCGTATATAATAGAATAGCCAGCCACCCCATAGCAGCAAAGTCACTTAGAACTTTTTGAACCACTATAGGGACACGTGTGTTCGATTGCAGTAGATGTCCTTTCAGAATGGCCTGACATACTCTATGAACTCACCCAATTCAGTTCAGAACTGTAAAGTCTCTCGTTTTCAAGTGTGAGAGTTCCAGAACAGAGTATAAATGACAATGAACCTCAACGTAGAGGCTGCCTTGAATGCAGTCTTCCCGTAAAATTAAATTACAAAATGAAAGCACTTATTGCTTTCTCCAAAATTGTATTCTAGCAGCATTTCACAACTTCTTCCTAGGGAACACAGAAGGAAACCAATCTTCCTTTGAGGAAGATTCTGCAAGATAAAGACTTGCAGTTTCACAACAAATTACTGACCCTTAATATTTATTCTTAATTATTTAAGTGCCATTTAATATTGTCCCTGAAATAGGTATGCATTTGTGCTGCACAGTTTATGGTCATTTAAAAAAGTCTCCAATTCTTATTTAAAAAAAATCTCCAATTTTCAGTTAAAAAAAAAATAACCCCAAAACCACATTTTTTTGTGATTAAAATGAAATACAACCACACACACACACACACACACACACACACACACACACACACACACACACACACGTGTGTGTGTATTATATATAGATATCTTAGGTATATATTAGTGGTGTTTCATTTAAATCAGGGGGAAAATGTAGATTTGGGGTTACTTTTTTTACCCCCAAATTAGGGATTTTTTTAAATCAGAGAAAACCAGGACCCCCGGTCATGAATTTCTATTATCAAAAAACCAGCATTAAACACCTATTGGGAGGTGCACAGCATCTCTCAAATATATGTGGATGGGGGAGGTTTCACTGAGATTTGAAGCTACTTTAAGTAACTGCTGCTGGAAAGGGGGCAAAGATACAACAGAAAAACCCAACATAGCCAAGACTCAAGATGGAACAATTTCAGGGACCCAACCCTAAAAGGGTTAGGTAGAAGGCTGCTATATGTAATGCCATAGTGGCACAGCAGAGCAGTCCTGTATAGTACAGAGAGAATCTGTGGCTCAGGAAGACCTCCTTGAATTTCCTACAGCTTAATTATGCACCCGGGTGCTTACCCATAGTGCATTCTTTGGGGTTCATTCATCACTAGTAAATACTGACAGATCTTGTCCCTTAAGTTGAGTAACAGTGCTACCTAAGGCATTTCATTACAGTGGCATCTAGAGACACCAAGGAAAGTTGTCTCATACAGTTGAGCCTCCAATGTGCTCATGTATGGCAGGAGACAGAGTTTATAGTAATAAACATGACTAACAAAGGAAGGATGGAGGCCATTTAAACAACTTGCCCAGCATCACATTAGAATTGTGGGGCAAAGTTGAGAATAGCATCTAGGTCTCTGGAACCCAGCCTGTAACTTAACCACAGCACTGCACATTTTTCTGTTCTTCTGTAGTAAGAGTGTGCTGTAACTGTAAGAGAAGGCACCTTTCCAAAAGTCTGTAATTATCTTCTGAGTATAGTGATCAACATTAGTTTGGATGTCAATTTTTAATGACAGTATACATGATTGTAATTGGTTTCTTTATTAAAAAAATGAACAATATAACTTTAAATGGTGTCCAGGTGCAGCAGCAACTTTTTTCATCGCTTATATAAATTCCAGACTATGTATTAGAATTACAATTAATCCATAATAAGGGTTGGCACAAAACACTATAAAGTCTCAAAGCTAATGATGGCTCCTTTAACCATGATTAGTTTATGCATGTTTTTCTATAGTACTGGTGATTGACATGAATCCTATGAATTTCTATATGCAACAAATTGACAGGAAATACCCATTAATGAAAGTTGTCTTGATGCTGATGGGAATTCAAAAGGAGTCACTCTGCAGATGTATTGTGCTTGAAACCTGTCGCAGGGAACCTCAGTGCCTGCTCCTAGGGAGTAGAAACTGCCAGGGAGAGAGAGCTCTGGCAGGACATAACGAGCCCCGGTGAGCGCTGCCAAGGTAACGAGCACAGCTGCGGGTTACCGGAGCAACTAAGGGGAGCCAGCTTCCTGTAGGAGGCAGGGCCTGGCCCTTATAAAGCACAGGGCTGAGGCCAGGTGGGCAGTTCCCTGCCAGCAGCCAGAGAGGCAGGAGCTCCCTCAACCAAGATAGGGGAAGAAGCCTGTTTTGCAAGTACAGCTCGTGATAGCTCTGAGAGGATTGGGCACTATGGTTTAGCCAGGGGGCTTTATGTTTGCGTTACAGCCAGGAGGCTCTAGTTTATGTTCGGCTTACATATTATACCGGAGGTTTGGGTGAGGCTGTAGGGGTTGGAGGAGGCCTCATAGGGACCCCAGAGAGGGTGGGGTGCCCTAGTGCCAAGAGGGTGCAGTGTCCTCATAGGGACCCCAGAGGTGTGGGGGCCCTGAGCGCAACCAGGGGGTTGCGGGCAGGGAACAGAGACCCCAGATTGTATGCGGGGTACGTAGACCCCAGCCCCAGAGAGGGGCAGCTTTGAGATGCCCCAGAGGGGGCATGATGAGCCCTGGAAGGGGGCACTAGCGTAACCAGTAGGTTGCGGGTGGGGAACAGAGACCCCGGGTTGTGTGCGGGGTATGTAGACCCCAGCCCCAGAGTGGGGCGGCTTTGAGATGCCCCAGAGGGGGCATGACGAGCCCCAGAAGGGGGCACTGCTAGGAAGCCCTAGCGTAGACGTGGCGAACCCCAGAAAGGGGGAGCGCACTTTAGAGGAGCCCAGCGTGGGCCCAATGAGTCCCCAAGAAAGGGGGGGACTATTGAGAAGCCCAAGGTGGGCACGGCGAGCCCCAAAGA
>NW_005841944.1:3550163-3572175 GCF_000455745.1 Alligator sinensis | reverse complement strand
GGCGTGGTATTAGGGGCTGGTAGGAGCCACGCGTAGCCCATAAGGCTAGGGTGCCTGGGGAGCACGCGTCGTACCGGGAGACCACAGGAGTCCGGAAGCAACGCGGGGACAGAGGTCCCGAGTAGCCGTGCCCAGGAAGTCATAGGCAGCCTCCCAACCTTATATTTACCAGCAAGAAGGGCGGACGAGAATAAGAGGGTGTCTTGGGCCGGCCTTGACACGGAGCGAGGGACCTCGAGGAGATCACGGCCCTCCTAAAGGACCCCGCCGTGACAAAACCCTTTAGAGCTTGTTGATTACTGCAAAAGTGGTGTTAACAAGTATTTGTGTTTTGAAGCACTGTTTATTTCTTAGGCTGTGTTTGTTGCACTTTTTATGTGGACACTTTGTATGTCTATCTGGATTTATCAAGATGAACATTACCATGCACAAAAAAAGAATTTAACATCTTTGTTTGTAATTGCTTTTTCTCTTGTTAAAACATGTTTCCCAGTAATCTCATCTGAGAGAAGAAACAGTGCCTTGTGACCCAGGTGTCAAGCACATAGCAGAAACTCTGAGTCAACACTCCACTAATAGCCCATAAGATTATAAGATATGTTTCCAAAATATCTAGCAAATAACGTAAAATATTCAATACAGTTCTAGTGATCAGAAACAATTTGGAAAGAGAAAATAAATTGAAGTAAACAACAACTTACTTGGAACAAGGTCTAGACTGGAAATTTCACAAGATTCAAGCACTCAACTAGCATTGGCATTAAGTGGTACCTGCTGGATGCCAGATTGTTATGCTCCTTTGACTGTTCTAGTTTTCCTTTTCTGTGGCTACCTCTAGTTCATCATGGGCTGCAGTGCTCTGAGTATACTTTAGAAGTACAGTAGGGAGAATCATGAAAAGCAAGTGGAATACAACTGTATGGAACTCACTCAAGCTTGGTTTTTTTTGTGAAAGAGAAGAACTGGATTAGGCACTAAAGTTTTTCTTTGAATCAGGAGCGTCTCACTTCTGGGCCACAGTGGGCCGCGCATCCCCTGGGCCACAGATCTCTGGGCTACATTCAGTGCAGGCCACACACCACAGGAGTAGCCCTCCTGGGGTTCCCCCCACTGCTTGGGCAGCCCACTCCCCTTCTCTCCATGAGAGCCCGAGCAGGCAGGTTCCTCTCCTCTTGACTACGCACAGATCACAGGCAGTAGGGCTGTGCGAGGCTTTGGACAGAGCTTCGGATGCTTCGGGGTTCAAAGCAGCACATCCAGATCGAAGCACTGGCCTTGTTAGGCTTCCCGAAGTGGTTCAGAGCTCCTGAAGAGCCTCAGAGCTGCCTTGGAGATCTGGCCATAGGGTATAATGGGGAAACAATAAAATATCTATGACTTTGTTGGTTTTTGTCCGATTTGGATGAAATTTTCAGGGGTGGTAGACTCTGCAGAGGATGAGGCCTGCCAAGTTTCAAGAAGATCGGTGCAGGGGTTTTAGGGCAACTGTACCCCAAATTGTTGAAAGCAAAATTCCTGTCACATCTAGGCGTTACAACACAGGGGGGGTCAAAACTGCAGGGGTGGTAGCTCTTACTGAGGCCACAAAGCCTGCCAAGTTTCAAGAAGACAGGTGCAGGGGTTTTGCGGGACCGGCCCCTCAAGCTGCAGACAAGCAAAACTGGTGTCGTGGGTGCTGTGGGTCTGACTGTGTCTGTCTTGGGGCGGGGAGGGGAGACATTGCTGCAGGCCTGGCTGCTGAGCTGCTGTGTTCCCAGTTACCAATCAATCAATCAGTTGTGATTCGCTCAGGGACTAAGGGACCAACTCAATACACAGAAGCTGTGTTCCCAGTTACCAATCAATCAATCAGTTGTGATTCGCTCAGGGACTAAGGGACCAACTCAATACACAGAACCTAGCTGCTACATAACGACTTAACGAGCATCAATTAGCACCTACAAAACCAGGCTAAGGAGAGGAAAGACTCAGTACAGACAATCAACTGCCCCAGGACAGACAGTCTTGGCACGAGTTCTGTCTGTCAGCAGCTCGGGGTACAGGGCCCCAGGACCCCCCTGCACCGATCTCCTCCACAGCTGGCAGGCATCACAGCAGGGGCCACCATCCCTGCAGCTGTCACCCCCCTGCGCAGTGTCACCCGTGGCACGAGTTTTGCTCATCCGCAACTTGAGGGGCAGTTCCCCTCAAACCCCTGCATCGATCTTCTTGAAACTTGGCAGGCTTTGTGGCCTCAGTAAGAGCTACCATCCCTGCATTTTTGACCTCCCTATGGTGTGACACACAGCCGTGACATGAGTTTGGCTTTCAAGAATTAGGGGGACAGTTCTCCCCAACCCCCTGCACTGATATTCTTGAAACTTGTTATGTTTCATGCCCTCAGCAGAGGCTACCATCCCTGCACGTTTCAGCCAAATTGGACAAGAAACAACAAAGTTATAGATATTTCATTGATTCCCCATTATACCCTATGGCCAGATCTCTGAGGTGGCTCTGAAGCTTCGGAGCTGCTTTGGCCGGATTGAGGTGGAACCCCGGTCTGCAGCTCCAGGCCGAAGCGGCCAGATCCAAAGCCGGATTGGATCGCTGCTGACTTGCGCAGGCCTAACAGTCAGCACAGACCCTTCCCTTGGTCCCTTCCCGCTGCACTGCCCCACCCTGAGGAGCAGGGGAAGGAAGCAGAAGCCAAGAGGGGGAGTCTATGTAGCAACAGGAGCTAGGAGTGACAGCGGTCAGATGGGAGCCTCCGGGCTGCATGTTAACCCCTCACAGGCTGCATGCAGCCAATGGACTGCCAGTTAGACAGCCCTACTTTAAATGATACCAGAGAGCACAAAATCAAGGCCTGGAGTTATGCTGTTCCTACAACATCTCTGCCCATGTTTCCTATATTGTCAGTCCTTCAGTTGTTCAATGTGTAAGGCACAGCATCCCCCCCGAGTTTTTAGGCAATCCCTGCTCTTCTCCTTTGAACCTCTGCAAGCAATCCCTTCCCCTTTCTAACTACTAATCCCTACACTTGCCCTTCTATGAGCACTACCTTGTCTTTTCTTCTCTTGGTTTGTAGTGTTTTCAGAGTTGGGATTGTGCCAGGCTTAAATCTGTGAAGTATTGTATACATTTCCACCAGTATATAAATGGGGTTTTTTTAAATAATAAAAAATCACTGTGGTACAAAATATTAAAAATCATGTTTAGAAATAGGTCTTCTACATGGTTATCCATCTTGTGTATCACATTTCAGCCCCTTTTTGCTGCTAGAGTGGTGCAGAAGGCTGGATTCTTGCTGTAACTGTACAGCTAAGTATTCCCTTGGCTTAAAGGATGCATCAGAGGTGGGAGTGGTGAAGAAGCACACAGAGCTCAGATTCTCTTTGTGAACCTCACCTGGTATGCAAGTTCTCTAGGATCATCAGTGAGTGCATAAAGTAGAGCACTCCAGCGTTCAAAATGGGCTCCATAGTGAAACCATTCTCGGAGGGAACTGTGACCAGATACTGGATCCCCTCCCTTCTCCCTCTTGCACAATCTGTAAATGAATCTGCCCCAGTCTCTCAGTGCAATTTTAATGATCTTGGGTGTTAGCGATCCGACAGGGTAATTATTTCTTAAGCCCTTAATATTCTTTTGATACACTTTGTGTGTTTAATTTTGTAAGTAGCTAGTCTTCTTTATCAAATGTCCTAGCTGGGTTTTCCTGATTTACTTTTTCATCTAAAAGATTCTAATGAACTCTAGAGCTGCCAGTCGTATTCGATGATTTTGTTAAGCACTTGGATACCATCCCAGTCCTGTTTCACCTTCAGATGAGGTGATCTTCTGTTTAAAGTCCTCCATTGATCTTCTCTCTTTTTAAAATTTCTCCAAAGTGTATGAGAGCAGGCTTGAAAACATATAAATTAGGCTTGTCAAAATGCATTCCTCTTTCCAAAAATGGTTAAATAGAACATAATGTATTCTGCTCATGAACCACAGAGTAACTACAAAGATCATATCATCTGCCATCTTAGTTCTTTATAATGCATCTGTCACACTCCAAATACAAGGTTCTGAATCTTGGAGTACACTTAACGAAGTGGTTCCTGTCCATGGGATTTCTCTCAAACCCTGTGTGCGCAAGCAGGTTATTTATTAGTTGTGTAATTCTTTTAGCTTGATAGACTGTTTATAATATTGGATGCTTTCTTTGTGTGTAACTTTTTTTGTCGTTATGTAATCCTATTAAAGGAAGTAGGATATTAATCAGGTTGTTACAGTTTAATATGGATGCCACTCTGCTTTACAAAAGGATAGGAAATGCTTGTAAAAATTGTGTTGACTCTCAATAAAACTTGGTTTTGATGAAGGCTTTTGAAACAAAATACAGTATAAAAACTTATATATTTGGTTCAGCCTAATGATTAGAAAAGTAGACTTCATAGGAAAATCAAAGAATACAGTAACAAGAGGTATCGGGAGGATTTTTTTTAAAGGCAAGTAGGGCCAGGGTTGCAAAATGCAAAAAAATGAAGGAAGAAGAAAACTGCAGGTCAGATGAGCTTAAGCAACACAGCACCAATGACCTAGGAATCTATTCCAAAGAGCATGTTCAGACTCTTACTGCCATCCAGAAGCCCACGAGTGACTGAGAACAAATCTATTTGTAATAACTAGTAGCTGCAAAAAACTAATTTTTTATTAATCTATACCAAATGCAGTCAGTCCTCGACTTACAATGTTTTGAGTTACAATGTTTCACACTTACAACATTTATAAATTGACACCCTGTTTCAACTTTCTGACATCAGTTTTGACTTTACAACGCTTGATCCGCTGCCATGCCAGTCACCCATCTCTCTGGAGAACATCTGTCCAAACTTCCTTGGACACTATCTTTAAGAAAGGAGACTAGAGTTCAGAAAAACCTGCAGCCAAGACTCCTGAGAAGACTGCAGCCAAGAACCCTTTAAAAAGTCCAGCAAATTCACCTCAAATAAGTCCTTCCAAATCAATATGATTGCTATTTACAATATAAATACATTAATGTAGTTATATTACTTATCTATACTTTACTGAGTACAAAATTCAGGGTTATTTTTGGTGAAAATAGGGTATCAGGCCTTGGTTCAGGAACCAATCCCGCATTTATAACATTGTTTCCTATAGGAAAATTGGTTCCGAGTTGCAACGTTTTGACTTAAGATGCAGTTTTCAGGAACCAAGTCCGAGGACTGCCTGTAACTAATAGTAGCATTATGAGGTATAGGACTAGTGGAAGTAGTCCTGTATGGTAGTCCTGTTAGTAGCATAATGGAAAGAGAGACAAAAGAAACAGGCCTAGGAGCATCTTACGGTGAATACTAACAGCATTACATTCTGGGAAGGGAAAATTATTGCAGCAATAGGCATTAGTGAGCATGTCTATATGAGACGCCCATTGTGCAGTTGTACTGTGCAGTCATTTAGTACTTGCATAATCAAGTACTAAATGACATCACACTAACTGGCTTTATGGCACAGTAGTGTACTGGCACGGTTGCTTAGTGATGCTTATTGGGCAGTAGCTCATTACTACTGTGTAGTAACATCATGTCGTGGTTCATGCCCAGTGATGCTACTTCACAGTAGTAACAAGCTACTGTGCAGTAAGCATCTCATGTAGATGCAGCCAGTGTTAAATAAAGAGATAGCAACTTCCTATAAACCTGACTACCAAGCACATGGATAAAGAAAATGGGCCCAGTTCTACTCTGTTAGTCTAATATAAATCTGTAAATCAATGGCATTATTCTTTATTTACACTTATGTGAGTACCGTTGAGTCCAGTAGCTTTTAATCCATAATATAGTCCTAGAAAAACAATGCCTTATTACACTGAAAAGAATGAACAATAATAAAGGCCAATTAATTTGATAACCAGAAGATGTAAAGAATCTGTCGAGGGCAATTACATTGGATGGCATCTTTTTAAGTAGATAGATACGACAATTGATATACATTTTAAGTTGAGCAAAACTTAGTTCATAGCGCTAAATGAAGCATTAGCTGGATTATGAAAAATGGGAGACCAAAAAAGGAACAGTTTAGATTCAGAAGAGGCTGGAATCTCAATACTCAATAAAATACAACTGAATTTTTTACCCAGGCTAACAGAAAAGAGATGGCAAATATTTAGAATCCCACAGACTAAAGCTAATAAAGTAAGCAATCAGAAATATAGCTAATACAACAAAATAGAAAAATCAGTACTTGAAATAAAGTACCCTTTCATAGGATCATAGAAAATTAGGGTTGGAAGGGACCACAGGCAACTAGTAGGGGGTAGACCGTGTGCATGTGCCCCCCCGATGGGGCTGGTGCCCCCCCTGATGGCCGACACTACTGCTGTCGGTAGGGCTGGTGCCTGCCCTGACAGAGCCGCCACCATTGGCAGTTTCTGCAGGTGCCCCCCCAGATTCAGGAGGCACCAGTCATTCATGGAAAGAACCTCAGGAGGTAGGCTAGCCCAACGCCCTGCTCAAGGCAGGACTATCCCCAACTAGATCATCCCAGCCAAGGCTTTGTCTAGCTGGGTCTTAAGGATGGAGATTCCACAACCTCTCTGAGTAACCTGTTCCAGTGCTTACTACCCTCCTCATGAGAAAGATTATCCTTATATCAAACCTATACTTCCCTTGCTGCAACTTGAGATCATTGCTCCTTGTTCTGTCATCTGCCAGTACTGAGAACAGTCTAGCTCCATCCACTCTGTAACCACCCTTCAGGAAGTCAAAGGTTGCTATTAAATCCCGCCTCAGTCTTCTGTTCTCCAGATTAAATAAACCCAGTTCCCTCAGCCTCTCCTCACAAGTCATGTGCCCCAGACCCCGAACCATTTTTGTTGCCCTCTGCTGGACTCTCTTTAATTTGTCCTCATCCTTTCTGTAGTTGGGAGCCCAAAACTGGACACAGTACTTCAGCTGTGGCCTCACCATTGCCGAATAGAGGAGAATGGAAAATAATCACTTCCCTCAATCTACTGGCAATGCTTCTACTAATGCAGCCCAGTATGCCGTTAGCCTTCTTCGCAACAAGGGCATGTGGTTGGCTCATATTCAGTTTATTGTCCACTGTAACGTCCAGATCCTTCTCTGCTTAGTCAGTTGGTCCCCAGCCTGTACCAGTGCATGGGATTATTCCACCCTAAGTGCAGGGCTTTGCACTTGTCTTTATTGAACCTCATGATTTCTTGTGGTCCAATCCTCCAACTTGTTGAGGTATCTCTGAATCATAGCTCTACCCTCCAACATATTTACTACTCCCCCCCACCTTGGTGTCATCTGCAAATTTGAGCAGAGGTCCTTGATCCCATCTTCCAGATCGTTGATGAAGATATTGAACAAAAGCAGTCTCAAAGGCCCGCCACATGATACCAGCTGCCAACTAGACATTGAGCCATTGATCACTACCTTATGAGCCCAATGATCCAGCCAGTTTTCTGTCCACCTTACAGTCCATTCATCCAACCCATACTTCCTTAGTTTGCTTGTAAGAATGTTGTGGGAGATTGTATCAAAAGCCTTGTTAAAGTCTATTATGAAATCAGTGTTAGCATCATGATCATCCAAAAAATTTTCTTTTTCAACCTCAGTTTTAAAAAGATACATCTTAAACATCACCTGCTTCCTTGCAGGAGAGCATATGTCTTAAAATATGGTAACTAAAGTCTCTTACTTCACGCAGCTTTCAGGCAAACCCTGGGAAAAGGAGAGGGTGTGGGCCTACATATTATACAGTGCATCTGGGGACAAGAATAGTTAAAATAGTTAAAATGTTGACAAAATGTGCCAGAGCAAGAAGACTGTGTCTGTGGCTTGTGCTATAAGTAAACAGAACAATTTTATAGTCGATGCATTGACTTCTTTGTAAGCAACTTGAAAGGCTCTATGATCAGTGAAATATGTTTAAATCATCCCCTTCTCCCCAGAAATAGAGCGGTAGGCTGCGCCTGCTACAGACTGTGCAGAGCCCTGTTGTGCAGTCCAGTCAATAAAGAATTATAGTAATCTAATCTTGAAGAAAAAGACAAAAGTATAAATAGCCTTTTCAAAGGCTTCCTGAGAGGGAAATGACAACCACTTAGTAATGGCCTTTTCGAATGCTAGCAAGATGCTCTCACTGTGGAGATTACGTTCTTCTCAGAGGTCTAACATGGATCTCAAACATTTCTGAATACTGAGGAAGCTATTTAATTGCAAACTGGTGGAGAAATAACTCTTCTGTGAGCTTCAAAGCCACAGATCAACCTGACTATTTTAGCAATATGTTTCAAGGAAAATCTGACACAGAGGACTGAACATTTCCCTAATACATGAGCATTGGTGTTGCATGGTTTATGCACCTGGAAAAATTACATACAGGTAATAGAGATGGGGATGTTCTATGCCAGGCCAGTTTGGTGACTCTCATATACCCCTGCTGGGATGTGACATGGGTTTCCTCTGTCACATAAAGGCTTCCATAGGTACACAGCTTCTTTGGGTAAAGGAAGGATTCATTTTGACATGAGCAGGTCTAGATCCCATAAGACAGGGTAGATTTAGGATTTTGAAAAGGGGGTGCAGATAGAGTGGTTCACCATTATGCATGACAAAACATACATTTTCTCTAGTTAAAAAGAAACTAGAAGTTTTACCACTATGCTAGGGGCCTAAGGCTATATTACTCAGTTAAGACCAAAGCAAAAACACATATAACTTTATTGGAATATGCATTAATTCTCTCTATATATGTTATGTATAAAAACACAACAAACTAGGCAAAAACAATGAGAAGATGTTGCTTCTTTAGTTCTGTATTCATTAGAATTAAATGTACATCTCTCAAAATGATTAAACAAAATCCAGCCTTCTTGAACATCTTGACAGTGCATCCAATGCTTCACTGAAAGTTATTTCCACACCTGAGTTAATGTTTCCACATCTGAGTTAACATTTTTAGCTAGAGTTAAAACCAGTCTGTAGGGCTGTGAAATAGGAGCTTTATTATCAGAAGCCACTAAGAGAGCTGGATTGCAGAAAAAAGGATAGCTTGATTAGTGGAACATCAAGACCGTTAAAAAGGAGAGAGGACCGTTATCACCTGGGAATGATAAATTAAAAGGAATTAAGTAGTTAATAATGATCCATGAAGTCAATTGACTCCCTTACTGCTGCCTGAACAGAAATGCTGCTGCCACTTCTTGGCAGTTGTTTTTAAAATTTGTCTGAACCAGGAATCAAAGTGGGGTGTGACTAGATCACTGAACCCTCACTAGATCCACCCCTGAAGTAAGAGCATGAGGTCTGGTGGTCTTATTCAGTGCAGTCTTTAGGCTAAGCACTTGGGAAATTAAATATCATTGTTTGGATGACATTGGGGAAAAAAAAACCTCTCTCAAAAATAGGGGTCTAGGTTGTAGCTGTGTTGGTCTAAGGGCATAGGCAGACAAGGTCCTTTGGGTAAATCTGATATCTTTTATTAGACCAACTCAAATAGTTGAAAAAATTCTTCTTAGTGAGCTTTCAGGTGTATCCTCAGCTTCATCAGGCTGAGGATACACCAACTGCAGATGCTTCCTGAGCCTGACGAAGGGTACTTAAACCCAAAAGCTTGCTAGGAAGAATTTCAAATTATTTGAGTTGGTCTAATAAAAGATATCAGATTTACTGAAAGAAACTTGTCTCTCAAAAATATTAATTCTGGTTACTGCACAGACATTTAGTACTTGTGTATGCTTGTAACTCCTGTGCAGTCAGCGTCTCGTATAGACATGACCTGTATGTTTTTCTTCAGGCTTAGAAAGAGGATGTTTCCTAGTAACAGAGGCAAAGCTGAAATTTTGCAGACAGGTGCATGCACAGACAGGATGGAAGAGAATGGAAGGTTAATCTGAGCATGTTCCATAGTGTGCTCAGCCCTGCCCAGGGACCTATAGAGACATTCAAAATTATTTAAAAATAAACAAATTGGACAGCCTCCCTTAGGGGATCACAAAGTGCCTTACAAGATAATGAGCTGGACAAGTAACAATGACTGCAAGTAAGCAAAAAGAATGTGTTTAATGCATACGTTCACAAATCCTTTGATTATTACTGCCTTTGTGAATGAGGCTGTCCAGGAGATGAGATTTACACCTTAATCTTTCAGAGAGATATTGTCTAATGGAAATCATAATATCCACCTGGACTGCCTTCAGAGGCATGCAGAAGGAATCTCATTTTATGAGTAGATCTTATCTACTTTGCATACTCAAAACTCCTTTTACTTGAACAGGTATGCAGTCTTATTAGTAAATATTGAGAGGGTATGAAGACTCTGCTCTCAGCTACCAATCTTGGTAAACAGATGAGGACACAATTACAAGTTGACTTGATTCCAGTATTAAACAGCATATTTCAGTGTTCACATGAATTGATCTTGAAGATTCAGTAATGGATCTGTATCAGAGAACATACAGTAACTTGGGAATTCACTGACTACAAGGGATGGATGTTAAAACTGCAGCTATATAGCATGAAGTCAAAAAATGCTGTCTGCATAATAAGGAAGTGTACTTGTTTCTTTCTTAACATTATCATACATTCCAACAATCTGGAAGTAAAGCAGCATTGGCACTATTTCAGCTTAATGTTTCAAATTGAATCTATGCTCCCAATACCATTTTTCATTGAACAGCAAAAATCCAAGTGGTATGTCTTCCTTTTTTTTCTTATGGCAGACAAGGTTCTTTGTGTGAATCTGATATCTTTTATTAGACCAACTTAAATAGTTGGAAAAAAAATTTCTTAGCAAGCTTTCGGTTTTAAAAATCCTTCATCAGGCTGAGGAAGCCTCTGCAGTTGGTATATGCTCTTCCTGGATGGAAGGAATAGTAAAGAAGCCAGAGGCTGGGCTGGTATGCATACAATGAAGTCAGTGAAGATGTAAATTGATGAGTCAGTGGGTGAGAGACAGGCTGGGTTGGGTGGGGGAGGGGGGCTGGGGGCGGGGAGTGAGAAGGGGGATGAAAGTAGCAGGTAAATAGTGGAGAGGTACCTGGAAAGTCAGATGTCAGACAGGTTATAATGTGTCATAAATCCAATGTCTATATTTAGCCCATGATTTTTTGTATCCAGGAGGTTGATGAAGTGAAGTTCATAGGATCGTCTGCGAGAAGTATTTTATAAGTTCCCTTTGAGGATTAGAACTGAGAGTTTGGAAAGAGAATAGTTTTCTTGTGAGAGATGTGCCCCCATAGGTAAGGGTATTCTTGTTTTTGATAGATTTCTCGTGTGCGTTCATTCTGGTGCGCAGTTGTTGTTTGGTCTTTCCTACGTATTTTCCATCAGGGCATTTGGTGCATTGGATGAGATACATTACAGTTCTGGAGGTGCAGCTGTAAGATCCAGGAATGCTGATGGCTCTGTTGTGGGGTGTAGTAATAGTGGGGGTGGTGGAGATGTGTTGGCAGGTTTTGCATTTCTTGTCCTGGCATGGTCTGGATCCTTTTGGTGTGTTCTGGGCCTTAGAATGTTTGCTTCTGGTGATGAGGTTAGCAAGATTCGGTGCTTGTTTGAGGGCTAGGATGGGTGGTTCGGGGAAGATATCTTTAAAAATAGGGTCTCTTTCTAGTATGGGTTGCAATTGTTTGAGGATTTTCCGTATGGGTTTGAGGGAAATGTTATAACCAGCGGTGTGCGATTCGAGGGTTTTTTCTTCTGTATTGCAGCAGTTCTTCACATGGTATCTGGGTGGCTCTTTCAAACATGCAATCTATCTCTGGAGGAGTGTCCTTGTTGAGTGAAAGCCTTTTTAAGATTAGTGAGGTGGCCATCCCAGGTGTTCTCCTCAGTGCAAATTCAGTGGTATCTGAGGGCTTAGCTGTATATCACAGCTTTCTTGGTGTGTTTAGGATGATTGCTAGTTCTGTGCAGATATGTATATTGGTCTGTGGGTTTCTTGTATAAAGTGGTCTGTATTTTACCATTCTGGATACTGGTCATCATGTCTAAAAAGGAGATGTTGGTGCTGGAGCAGTCAAGAGATACTCAGATGGAAGGATGATGATTGTTGAATTTTTCATGGAACTCAGTCAGAGATTGCAGGTTTTTGGTTCAAATGATGAAGTCATTGATATATCTTAAGTATAGCAAGGGTTCAATGGTACAGTCCTTGAGGAATTCTTCCAGGTGGCTTATGAAAAGGTTGGCATACTGTGGAGCCATGTTGGTGCCCATAGTTATGCCCATGGTCTGGAGGAAGTGTTGGTTATTAAAAATGAAATTGTTGTGTGTGAGGATGAAGTGTATAAGGTCAGTAATATCTTTGAGTCTGTACTCTGAGTTGACATCTTGCTCTCATAGGTATGTAAAGTATTATTTTCTTACAGCATTTCTAATGCTGGTGGCTAGAGTATCCAGACTATATTAATCAGTGTGTAAAGTCTTGTTTTTCAGCTAACAGAGTTTACGAATATATCTCTGAAGACATAGCAGAGAGTGTGGGCAGTGGACGGAGAGGCAGGGGGCTGTGAACAAGCTGTGCACGTCAGCCTAATCAATTCGGGACAGTGATTCGAATCACTGAATCAAATCACTGTCTCCTGAATCGGCTGAATCCGAAACAAATACTATCTGCTTCACACAGGCCTAAAAACCAGGTACCCCATGACTTAGGGGTTAGGTGCAAGGCCAATGTGAGGAAAAGTTTTGGTAGGATAAAGTAGTAGCATCAGAGACTTGTTGTGTTGCAATGTTATAGGCAGGGCTATCCCTAATGGGGGGGTGAATTGGGATAACTGCCCCGAGCCCTGCACTTTGGGGGGCCCCGCAGAACTGGGCAGATTGGCCACCACCACTCCGCACCACTGCCTCTCCGCGACACCGCCACCAGCTTCACCTCCCCCCCGCACCACCACCACCACCGACTGCTGCTGCTGCTGATGGTGGAGGCAGCTTCTTCAGGTTCGGAGTGCATAGGATCAGAGTGGAGATGGGGCCCCGCATGGGCTGATTTGTCCTGGGCCCCGCACCTTGCTCAGGTCAGCTCTTATTGTAGGAGAAAGCACAGTGAAGCAAGAGGGCCTATGAGAGAGAGAACAGAAGTAAAAAAAGGAAAGGGCAAGCAGGAAAATCTAGGAAGAAAGAGAAGGCTTTTAAGGCTAAAACTATAAAGGGTGAAAACATGGCTCAGAGGAAGATAAAGGCACTGAAAGAAGAAAGATCTATTGAGATGCACATTAAATAATGAAAGGAAGACAGGAGAGAATGCCAGGAAGGGAGGGAAAAACTCAACAATAAAATTATCTTATAGAAAAACCTGATTTTAAATCTATGAGTTAAATTTAGCTAATATTTGTCACCTTCCCCAAATGCCTACCTAGTTGCTTAATTTATATATGCTATGTTATATATAGTGTGTGTGTGTGTGTGCGTGTGTTTCCTGGGGTGGATCCAAGATGGGTTGGAGCCCACTTTTGATTCCTGGTCCAGCCAAAGTTTAAATCCTACTGCCTGGTAGAACTGGGAGAACTCTGCCCACAACCACTCAATTGGAAGAAGGCAGGTCAAGGCTGGTACAGTTACTGTACAGAGTCATCATCAGAGAGCCCAGGCTGAGGCCCGCAGGTGAGCCAGGAAGCAGAGTGTTCTTCAGTCTCCATCTGGCAAGTAGATCGGGCTCTTCTCCCACATGACTGCCAAGCACCGCTGACTGATTGACTTTGTTCCTTTCATCTGTCAAGATGTTGGACGGCTTAGTAAAGGCAACAGCATTTCTATTCAGGCAGCAGTGAGAGAGCCACTTGACTTCATGGCTCATTATAATCTACCTGATTCCTTTTAAACTCCTCATTCCACAGGTGTTAATGAACCCCCTCTCCTTTTTTTAATGGTCTTGATGTTCCACTAATCAAGCTATTCGTTCTTACACAAATTTGCTCTCTATTAACTGCTGCTAGTGATGTAGCCCCTATTTTACAGCCCAGCTTACTCTCTATGCTCTAGCTAAAAGCACTAACTCAGGTATGGAAACATTAACTCAGGTGAACATTAATTCAGGTGTGGAAAAAACTTTCAGTGAAACATTGGATGCACTGTCAAGATGCTCAAGAAGGCTAGATTTTGTTTCATGAATCTGAAAGACATTCGTTTAATTTTAATGACTATAACAGTAAAGAAACAACATATTTTGATTATTTTTGCCTAGTTTGGTGTTTGGTTTTTATACATATGATACAGCAAATTAATGCATGTTCCAATAAACTCACATTTGTTTTTCCTCCAATTTTAACCTGAATAATACAGCCCTAGGCTACTATTATATTAGTAAAGCTTCAGGTTTCTACTTACTTGGAGAAAAATGTACATTGTGGTGTATGTGATTATATACCACACCATCTGCACTCCCTTTTCAAAATGTGAGAGAGGGCTGTGTGTGTGTGTGTGTGTGTGTGTGTGTGTGTGTGTGTGAAATGTATGTTTATAGGCAGAGGTGGCAATGAGGCACTAGCTATTGTTGGTTAATAGTTCTTCTTATTAAATCATATTGGCAATGTATTTGAACCTTCACTGAACTTTAACTATTCCAGCTGAAATTTTTCAAGAGTAGAGACTTCCTCAGGCTCTCAAATCTTAAGCTTTGGACAGAACATGTCATTTAACATGGATACTGGAGTCTGGGTTGGAATGGACTGTCTGGTATGACTATGTTTTTGGATGGTCCTTACAAGTTGAGATTGGTGTTATTAAAAAAAAATTGGATTCCAATTTTTTAAGGCCTAGGTAGCCTCAACTTCTGTTTATTTCATAACAACTGAGGATACTCATCTCCCTGCAGGCCTAATTTGTATAATTCTGTTTATCCAGTATTTCTATAATTGAACTGAAACTGAAATAACCTGAGCTCCAGCATGAGTATGGAGGATAAAGTTGCATATTTTCTTCCTCTTTGTTCTTTGACTTCAACTTCTTGGGGGAGGAAATGCATTAAGCACTCCCCAAAGTTTCTATGGACATGGCCTCAAGGCAGAAGTAAATCAAGAAAAAAATGAGTACAATAGGGGACCCTTTCCCCTGTTACTTAGAGCAAGAACAGCTTGCAAGGAAGCAGCTGTGCTACTTGCATCTGCTGCCAAGTGGGCTGCCGGGTTCAGTTTGTAGATTGCAGGCAACAGAACATGTGGCTGCTGAACAGGGGATGAATGGGCGCTATTAACAGCAAACCAGGTCAAGTAACAAAAAGGGGGAGGAGCAAGGGCCATATAAGCCTGAGCCTGGAGCCCAAGGCTCAGACCCTCACTATAGAACAGGAATGGGCAATTATTTGTGCTGGAGGGCAACTTAAGGAATTCTGGTGAATTGCTGAGGACCACAAGGATAGGAGAGGGTGTAGTTATTCCTATCCAGCATCACAGCTGCTGGCAAAAACCTGAGGAGAGAGGGCTGTGCCCCACACCACTCTGCTGTGCTACAGCCAGGGTCAGGCTGAGCCATGCAGCATATAGACTCTGCCCCCCTGCATCTGCTCACCTGCTGCCTGGCTTCCTGTTGGCACTACACAGTCCTGGCACTGCAGCTGACAGCAGCCAGGCCTGCACAGCATGGGGTAAGAAGCAGTGCACCGAGTAGCCATCCCATCCACCCGTCATGATGAGCTGCTGCTGCTGCCCCACCACACCAGAAAAATTGGGGGCAGCTGCCTCAGGCTGTGCCTCTCCTATTGCCAGTACAGACTAGTGGTGCCATGGCAGCAGTGGCTCATGGTGGCAGGTGTGTAGGCATGTGGGATGGCTACTTGGCATGCTGCATCATACCCCATTCCATGCAGGCCAGCTGCTGGTGGCCACAGTGCCAGGACTACACAGCTGCAGTGCTAACAAGAAGCCAGGTGGGTAGGATCAATATGAGGGGTGAGGTCAGAAGAGTCTGTGCACTGTATGGCCCAGGCCTGGCTGCAGTCCAGAGTGGAGATGCATTGGGCACAGCCCTCCCTCCTCAGGCTCCCAGTAGTGGTCAGTGGGCCAGACAGGATCAATTGGTGGACTAGATGCAGCTTGTAAGCCATATTTTGCCCACCCCTGCTATAGAAGGAACTCTCCAGGTAGGCTGCACAGGAGGAGGTGGGTTCTATGTTTTGTTTTTGTTGCTTGGGTTTTGCATTATACTGGAGGACCAGCAGCATCTGTGAGGGGAGGCTTGGAGGCCACAGTCAGCACCTAGGTGTAAATTGCTGGAAGAGCAGGCTGTGGAAAGAGGACCTGAGCCCTTAACAAATAGACTGTAGGCATGGGCCAAGACCCCAGAAGAGATGGAAGTGGAAAGAGGGCCTGAAGCACCAAAGATGAAGATCACAAGCCCAGAGCCCAGGAGGGTGAGACCAGGGCCCACAGGGTAGGGCTGAAGCAGGGGCCCAGGAGACTAGGGTCCTGGGACAGTGGACTTTTAGAGGAGGCCCCCAGAGTAAAGTGGGCTAAGGTCAGGGAGCTGCAGCCCAGACAAGGATGTAAGACCTGAAGTGAAACGCCTGACCTCTAGGAGCAACCTCCCAGTTCAATTATAACATCAAGGCAGAGCAGGAAAGACCACAGGGTGGGACCGTGAGAGGCCAGAGGGGGCTAGTAAGGCAGAATCTAGGCAGGTGCTAGGAGGTGACTTGGCCTCCCCAAGGCCTGACTTGCTACAAGGAGGTAGTCTGAGGAGGCCACAGGTGGATTAACTGAGAGGCACTGTGTGGTAAGAGCCATTAAAGCCTAGCTAGAGGTTTGAAAGGGTCTGATACCCAGTGGGCTATGATAGGCTAAAGCCTGAAGAGAGAGAGAGGCCAAAGCCTGGAAGGGGCTGAAGCCCAGATGAGAGCAAAATGAGCTGAAGTCTCGACCAGATCAAGATAGGCTGAAGCCCAGACAGGGCCAGGGGCCAGAACAAGGAGGCAGAGGCCTGCTCAGCTCAGGTATGAGGACTGGGCAGCAACCTGGTGATGAGCAGGGTGGAGCAAGACACCAAAGGCCAAACTCTGGTTCTCTGTAGGCAGCCTCCTAAAATATATATTAACCCAAAACATCAGGTGAGAAATTAAGACCAAATTGGTGACCTGGTGTAGCAGGGTGGATGTAGTGTGACCACCACCAGGTGGTGCCATGGCCACCCCTGGAGGTGCATTCTTGCAGAAGAAAAAAGTAGTCTTTTTTGAATGATTACTCATGAAATGTTTGCATTATAGTGTTTCAATTTTGCAGTACATTAACTTTTATTTTTAAATTAGTTTTCCCTTTGTGTATTTTTCAACTGACTTCTTCATCTCATAGAGCTTGATGTGAACTAGCAGCAAATGGCTAAGATACCAGAATAAAATGTCAGTAACTTAATTCATACTTAAGCCTTCTTATACTGCCATTAATATTAATTGCAAAACTCCTATTGAGTTCAAAGGGATCTAGATGACTCCCATGCTTCTTCCCAAGTAGATGAAACCAATTTGATTAGTGATATAAAATCTGATCATATTAATCATTTTGGCAACAAATGATGATTAAAAACCTTTATTGGCGGTTAGCAAAATTTAATATCAGATGTGTGAATACTGCAAAATACGAGTCTTCAGATATGTTTACAGCTTTTAATTGTAACTTGATTTGCTTGGTACTTCTTCCATGATTTAGTTTTCAGCAGTATTCACAGAAACAGCATGTTTTTAGTGAACATTGAAGAATATTCATGAAAATCAAGTCCAGCATGCATAAGCATGAGATTTTTGTATCAGAAGAAATTTACAGCCAACACAACAGAAATGGCAAACAGACTCTTATTCATAAGCAGATCACTTAAACCAACCAACAATTATTTGGTTTAAAACCAGGCTATCCAATTGGTGACCCTTAAGTCGTATCCCCCACACTCTGGATGCTGTTGTCCTCATTGTTCTCTTGTTGCTGCCACTGGAGTCTCCTCCCTCCTCTAATTTTCCCTTATTGCTTCTGTGCCTGGGGATGGGACAGGGCAGGGAAGGACAGCACAATCTGTGGGGACTCAAGAGCCTGCAGCTTGGGGATTTGAGGAGCCTGGGGCCCTATGTGGCACGGGGGCATCTATAGCACAGCGTAATAGCGAAGCCCATGATGTGTGGTATGTAGCCCAGGGGGTGTGCAGCCCTCAGCCTCTCAAAAGTTGGACAGCCTCAGTTTAAAATAACATATGTTTGAAAAAAAAATTAAAATCTGCTCCTAGAAAATTTCCAGGAAAGTAATCATGACGTACTCGTTTGTCCTAATACTTGATATTAGCTACATGATACTTTAACAGTAAAGGCATGATGTTGGAAGGGGGAAAAAAAATTAAATGAGCTACATTTAAGTTAATGTGTGGGGGTAAAAAAAAAATTGAAATGGCTCTTGCAAATTATTTGCCAAACTCTAAAGTCATATTTGTCAGTCTAAGGCCCAAATATAGGAAGGAGACCCAAAATGTGACAGACAATAATAATGATCATTGTTATATGGAAACCTTTAAATGCTATGTGTTTCCTTCCATTTGTGCAGACAACCTTTTATAACATTGGTATTACTAATTTTTTAATAGATAAAGTTTTCCACAGCAAAAATAAGACAATGACAAATTTCTGTGGAACAAGGATAACTTGGGGACTAAAATGAATGACATCCCTTGAAACAAGGGTTTTCTTGTTGTCTGTGGTTCAGTGCATATTTTTCAGAGATTGAGGTTCATGATTTGATATCAGTTTTGTAATTCAACCTGACATTTGAACACTTTATACCCAAGGTCCTCTGTGCTAAACAAGCCCTTGAATGCTGTGCAAAATTCACAATTTGTTTTATGAAATAATCAGAGATTTTTGCCATCTTATTTCATGAGATTCTTCCACACATTTGAATTTCACTCTAGTCAAAGATTAGACACTTTAGCAATGGTTCTCAACATATTTAGACTCAAGGAACTCCTTGTTAGGCACCCCTCATTGGACTCAAGGCATCCCTCAAAAAATGCCAGCTTTTAGGTTTTCGCCCATTTCTTGACTATTTAAAAAAATGATAGGGCAATCTTCTTGTTGCAAAGAACTCAGATTACAACAGGTTGGAATGTTTTTGATACTATGGGTTCCTATTTGAAATCATATGTAGAAGTTTATATATCTAACAGAAATAATATTGCACAGCACCATGTACAACCACTAAATGGATCTCAAGGCCCTCTGGTTAAGAATCAGTGCACTAGAGCTATTCCTGGATTAACCTCATACAAAGAAGTAAATTGTACAATTTGTTATATAAAAGCCATCTTACTCAAACTATTCTGTTTTTTACTGGAAACTTGGACCAGTTTAATTCCAAAATTCTATGTGCTTAGTGAAAATTTCCAGACAAGTGATAGAATTCAAATATGGAATAAAATAAAACACCTAGAGGGGAAAACAAAGAGTCTATAAGATAAGTGGTGTACAGCAAAATAATGCAGTGTAGCCTAGGGTCATAACTGACAGCTTTTTAATGCATCTTGGTTATATATATGAAGATGTGTAAAGTTTTCAGGCTGCAGTTCTCAGAGAGCCTGTTTTCAGTAACTACTGGTAAGTAGGGAACTGTTGGGGTGGTGGCAGTGACAAGTGACAAATGTTAGTATGGCCTCAGAGGCTTGAGTTTGACTCTTGACACTTGGAGCAAAGACTACTTCTAATCAATGTATGTGTATATGGGTACCCAGTCATTTAGGCTAGAGAGCCAAAGGTGACCAGACGTAATGGTATCACTTGCAAATCATACAAAAGCTGGTATACATTAATCACTCTAGGCAGATGAGCCATTTGGCTCACGTGTGTAGTAATCATTGGGTTCAATAAACATAGGCCTACATGAATGTGAAGAAGAACAGTAAACTTCAATCATGGAGCAGTAAGCAACCTCTGCAAACCCTTTGTCTGGTTCTAGCTGACAGACTAGCTGCTTCTTAACTGAGGGACTATCTCTGAGTTCTCCATCAATCTCTAATTTATAACTGCTATCACTAAGGACTTTTGTTCACATTTTCTACCTTCTCCACCTAAAGTTTCAGGTAGAAACAATTTTCAAACTCTGACAAAGCCCATGAGTTTCACATAGGTCTGGATGAAAATAGCAAATTGTCTGTCCTCCTCCAAACAAAAAGTTATGTGCCTGTCAGCAGTTCCTACCATAGCTTCAACTTTGCCTGGATTATCATTTCCAAACCCACACAGCACAACATCCTTTTAGACATGATTTGCAGACACATTGAAAACAAAGAGTTTTAATCATTTTCACTGGAAATTCTAAGTGTTCAATTTTGAAAATCAAGCTCTTTAATTCTGGCTGAATTTTAACTCAAAATGAAGTCAAACAAACAAACAAGGAAGGAAGGAAAATCTCTCTCTCTCTCTCTCTCTCACAAACCTTTCCCAATTTTAAATTATTAGCTGCTTAGTCAAGAAACTAAAGATCAGATTCAGCACTCTACTTCAAAGACAAAGTCCACTTGATCCAAGACTTCTGTTTCACTAAAGCAGAACCATTTTAGGTGAACTAAAATCTCCAGAAAGTTATTCAGTCTCTATTTGAAGATATTGAGAGGGATAAGCCACTGCTTCCCTTGACAATATGTTCCTCTGATTAATCATCCTCTCTGTTATGAATTTTCATTTAATTTTCATTTTGAATTTGTCTGGTATCAGCTTCTAGCAATAGGTTCTTTTTATATTACTAATTAATTAAGTAACCTATATTACTCTGTATGACTAGTCTGGCATCATCACTATTATCTTTCTGCCAATCTTTTGTCATTCAGACTCACCTTTCTCCCTCCATCCCAAGAAATTCCCCTATGTTTGATGATGGTTGCCCATTGAGATCAGCCAATTCTTTACCCAGTGAAAATGTACAGTATTGAAATTGTGTAATGCTTATTTTTAATTAGAATGCAATGCAAAGTTCATTGCTTTATAAAAATGTATTGCATTTGTGTAGTTTCCCTCGTCAGCTACACCTGTCACTGAAGCAAAGAACTAAATGATGTTTGTTTGCCAAGTGATAGTGTAACTAGGTGTAGGTGAGCGGTGCACCAGCCCTGGGCACTGACTTAGGAGGGGTGCTAAAATCATTCCCCACCCTCTCATACCATGCACCCAGCAGCAAGAGCAACCCCACAGCATTATTCTTACAGCAGCAGCTGGTTCACAGACACCGTGCCACTGGCACTTTAAGAGCAGGAGCAAGGATAAGCAGAGCACGTGGTAGCAGCAGCCAGGGACTATTTTAGAACCTGCTCATGACCCCCTGCACTTGGAACTGCAGCCCCCACCTCTGCCTCCCCCTGCTCTGCTGCAGAGTTTGCCCAGGTTGCAAATCCTGCTTCTTACACAACTGTTGACAAGAGAGATTTTCTGTAACTATGCTGACTGTATTCCCATCATTTTAATATTTTATCATTTTAATTCTGTATGAGATTTTCTTTCATTTTGTTTGGGATGGATAGGAGGATATTGAACATAAAGTTCCCTTAGACATCTTTCTTGCTCTTTTTAAATATTAGCACAACACTAGAACTCTCCCAGTCTTCTCCTGGTATTTCAAGAATTGCAAAAATGTATCATCTGTAGGCCAGCTGTTTCCTCAGCCAGCCCTTTTAGGACTCTTGAATGCAAGTCTACCATTCATAAAGTACCTTTTCCACAGTAGTTGTTGTTTGATGCACTCCTTACTTGTTCAGTGGAGTGAAAAGTACGCTATCATTGATGTGTCATGCAAACATCATATTCTGCATCTTTGTGCATATGGAACATAAATATTTATTGAACACTCCCCTGCTTCTTCCATATCATTATTACTAACAATTTAACCATCTCCATCTAGTCATGAAGCATACTGTTGCTAGGATTTATTTTTTATCCTAGAAGGTGTCACAACCCAGTGATTTTTGGTGCCTCGGCACAATGGGATTTTCTTGCCACATGAGAGCCTCTTGCACAGCGAGGGTTTTGCTGCACAGAGAAACCTCGGTGCAAGAGAGTTCCC
>NW_005841944.1:3542806-3544257 GCF_000455745.1 Alligator sinensis | reverse complement strand
GCTATTGGCCAGTGCTAAATTATTCACACGTGGCGGCTAGTAATTGGCTCGCTGGTCGTTTAAAATTCCGCGCGACTTCCGCCCAAGTTTAAGAACTTTGAGCACGCTGCAGAGTGCCTCTAAAGAGATCTGACTTGCGGCTAGCTGATCGATAGACTGATCACCTATCGATCCTTCTTCCTGTCGCCGAGCGCAATCCCAGACGTACCCTTTTCCCGCTGGCTTGATTTATGGACGGATTCACTGGCTTGGGCCCCGCCAGCTGGAACAACTCACGTGGTTGTTCAGACGACCGGACCAGCTCTGTCGCAACTCCACGCAGCGTAAGTAAACGTTTTTGCAACCATTAAACCTTGTCTGCCTCTCCATTCACCAGCCCGCCCTGACGAACGAGCAATTTCTAACTCACCTCGAGTCGGCTCTGGCCATCTGAGACAAAAGGATTAAAATATTTCTCCTTATTTGAATTGCTATCTATTTCCTCTTTTACCATTTGATTTAGATTGCTATTTAAAAAGTAAAAAGCAGTTTGTACTATTTCAGTGAACTAGGATGGACTTCTAACCAAATGTTGTACCTTTCTTAATTGCAGTCTCATGACCTTTTTGTCATCTATCTAGTAAACTTTTCTTAAATAACCCCCAATTATTCATTTGCATTTTTCTGGCTAAACTTCAGTATTGCTCATAACTTTCCTTATCTTTTGGAAATTGATCCTTTTAAAGCAGCAAGTATATATACTGATTGGGTCTGAATTTTACTTGTCATTTTTTAATGTAATAAGATCATGATTGCTGGTTCCTAGGCAACCACCAATTTCCAGCCCAGTTATTAATTCATTTTTATCTGTCATAATGAGGTCCAAAGTGGTTACCTCATGTGGGTGCAATACCTTTTTGTATTAGAAAATGTTCACCTAGAGTTTTTAGAAACTTCAATGATGGTTTACTACTGGCTGTGACCTCCAGCACTTGTCTCCTAAACTGAATTTATTCATAACTACACAATTTCTAATGTCGGATGTTAGAAAGGTACTTACAGTGTGACTCACACAGTTCAGTTTTATTCAGTAGCTCCTAAAAGGCATTCTGAACCAGTATGGTACCTGAGTTTCCACAAAACGTATGCTTTCAAGATCCAGTGATTGAGTCATTATCAGTTCTAAAAGAAGTAGTTATGCCTGAGGCAGGGCACATCTATATATGCATTAAAGTGCTTTTTCTAATGCGCATTAAATATAGTACCTCCAGTGTGAGGTACTAAAATGCACATTAGACCGCCCTAATTTGTAGTACCAAAAGCTCATGTTAAGTGACGCATAATGTGCAGTAGTCTATTATACTGAGCATTAGTATTATTGCACAATTTTTTTACATGATGCTTTAATGTGCGCTATAATAGGCTAAAGTGCCCACAGAGTACTATTCCTTCACCTCTTATCATCCACTCTT
>NW_005841944.1:3535950-3541375 GCF_000455745.1 Alligator sinensis | reverse complement strand
ACTCTTTCCTGCTTATGCAGGGGGTCGGACTCGATGATCTATTGAGGTCCCTTCCGACCCTAACATCTATGAATCTCCCTAAACAGGTGATACAGACATTTTAGCATTCTAATCAAGCAGATCATCACATCAGGTTTCAGTAAAGCTAGTTACATTACATTTTTTCTCATAAATGAAAAGTACTAGTTCTTTTTTTACTGTTACCCGAACTCTCCTAGCATTAGTGTGACAGCACCTGGAAAGTTTCTTTTCTTCACAGTCTTTGCTATATCTATATAATGTGTTCCTGATATGCTGAGTTTGAGCTTGTCCATTAGCACCCTCTTCTTGCACCTTTCATCTTGTAACATGGCCCAATGTTACCTAAACCTGAATCCTACTTCAGAGCAGATGTAGAGTTTCCACTGAAATTTCTTGCTTTTTTAGGATGGTTGAAGAACCTCTCTTGGAGCTACTTCCTTCATACTACAAGAACAGTCTAGAGGAATTTCCACATCTGGTTGTCCACAAAGTCATCATTTTCTCAGCTGCGACAGGGTTCTGAAATCTGAATATATCCAAATGTGATATATTTTCATTCAGTGTGTCCATCAAGTTGTATTTCATGCCAAAAATCTCATGTGTCCTAATGCAGAAGGGAAAGCTCAGCACATCCAAGGTAGATGAGAATGTGTTTTATCCCTCTCCAAGCATCCTCCCAAACTCCTCTGTTGCCGCTTCTGCTTGCCTGCTCAGGCATTTACCTGTCAAATGATTCAGTAACTCTAGTTGCTTAGCTCTGCCTACTGGCAAAAAGTTGTATTAATCATTCAGATTTCAAATAGGGGATCTGATCCTTAGACTCCTCACAGGCTAAGTACAGACAGTCAAAAAATCCTAATTCAATCTTCGCAGGTTAGTCAAAACTGCCTAGATTGAACTGACAGGCATTCACTTTTGATTCTGGAAATACAACCACATGCCTGCAGCGGCCCAAGGCAGAAGCCAGGGAGCACTAGAGCACACCTCCCTGCTGGGCTGAAGTAGACAACTTGGGCCAAGGCTAGCCTGCACATCCTGCAGGGGAAGAGGGAAAGTGCAATGCATACTGAGATGCTGGAGGACTGTGAGTTAACTTGAATCCAGAGGAGATCTGGGACAGAAGGTCAATAAATCAATTTAAGCTAAATCGGCTAAGTCTGATACTATATCCAGGTTTATCTTATACCAGTTTTAGCCATTTTTAATGCAGTTTAATGTGCACTTAGCTTCTATTGTGTTACAGATTTGAATCTGTTTCCAATCACTTATACTAGTTTATGTGTAATTTCTGTTCCTGGCTACGGAAGCATATACAAATATACTTATCCTACCTTGCTCATCTATGGTCCCAAAAAATCCAGACACCTGAAGACAAACATCTAACCAACCTACAGGCAACCCAAAGGCAGAACTCACTGAGTCACTTAACTTTATCCTCAGAAGCTACAGCTACAAACTCCCCCAATAGAGAGCAGCGCAGATAATAGCAGTGCCTGCATTCTAATTTTTATATGAAGCTAATCCTCTTTAATTCTGAGGTCATTTCTTATTTTATGGTAGCTGACAATTTTTTTTTTTTTGATATAACATTTGGAATAGGTTTTTCATTGTCATTTTCTCTACTGTGTGTGCCATGTCATCTACAACTACAAAACAGTTTAAAGCAGCAAAAGTGCATAAATTATTGCTTTATATATGTGTAAAATTTGAGGTGTGAAAAAATTACCCAAATGTCATTTGAATTAACTGGATAATTTTAAGCAAGTGCATCCATTTTAACATTTTCCATATTGTTAAAAATAGTGGAGAAAGCTGACTTTTTTAATATGTAAGAAAATACTAATTTTACACTTTACAGCTCATTCATTTTTGTTAGTAATGAAAATATATTTAGATATTTTAAAATTAAGCACTTAACACTTTTTACATATTCCTACAACAATTGTTATGGGGAAAAATGTTTGTCAGTACAAAGAAACAGGGTTGGGATGTAATGTAAACCAAGGAAAAAAGAGTGTATTCTAAGTAAAAGCTGCCTGATTGCTTTGTGCTTAAGTGTACAGGGTGCATTATCATTACAGCGATAGTTATGGAGAAGCAGCAGGACCTTATTACATATATTCAGGGGTTCAACTACAACAGATTCAGTAAATAGTAGCTGAGTATTCCATAGATTGGATACCTGGAGTTGCAAATTGGCAGAATGACTCAACAACAAAAAATAACAGTTATAATGAGCAAGGTTCTTTTTATATATTTTTGGAGCAGGGACTTTATCTGTTACATGTGCATAGAGGGGCTGGTTAAGTAAAGCCTTGATTAGTGACTGGAAGCCCCATTCATGACTGCAGTATTGATAAGAGCTTCTATTTAACTAGTGACAAAATTAAGTTCTATATTTACCCGAAGCCAAGATGACTTTGAATATATGATGACCCCCCAGTCATTAGATTATATACACGGAAAATTATAAATTAGTTATAATTTTCCATGTATAGAATCTAATGATTGGGGGGTTGTCTTGAAATTTGTCCTCCTCCCTCCAGCACTGCTGTAGCAGAGAAAGCAGCAGTGGGGTTGAGGGGAGAGACCCCTGCCCCTTGTCCACGCCCCTGCTACTTGTCTCAATTTCCTGTGCCTGTCCCCCTTTGCACCTCCCTGTGCCTGCTGCCTGTGCCTGCCTGTGCTCCCTGTGCCTGCACCATGCTCTGCCTGTCCCCCCTGCTCCTGGGCTCCACTTGTTCTCACTCTCCTCTGCTCCTGGGCTGCACCATGCCCTGGTGCAGGCAGCCGGTGTCAGCTGCTCCTGGGGCCGCTCCAGCACAGGCCAGGGTGAGCACAGACAAGCACAGCCCTGGGTGGCATGCGGAGCGGCGCTCACCCCGGCCCGAGAAGCAGCCAACACCAACTGCCTGTAGCAGCTGGGCTGCACTGTGCCCCAAACCCTCGTGGGCTCTGCCGGTCCCCACTCACCCCAGCCTGTGCTGGAGTGGCCCTGGGAGCAGCTGAAACCAGCTGCCTGCACCAGGGCACAGTGCAGACTTGTAGCGGAGGTGAGTACAGACAATTGGAGCCCAGGCATGGTGGGGACAGGCAGAGTACGGTGCAACCCAATGGCTCCGGGCAGCTGGCACCAGCTGCTCCCCAGGCTGCTGCAGCCAGGGTTGGGGTGAGTGGGGCCATGGCCCTTTTCCCTCTCCTCACAGACTTACCTGCCTGGGCAGGGGCGTCCATGCTGATCTCATAAGAGCGAATTTACCTTGTATATAACGAATTATGGGTCTAAATATACTCATCACATAAGAGTGAATTCGCATATAAAGAACCCGCATAAATCAAGGAAAACCTGTATAAGAAATGTTATGCAAGATGTGGCAATTACAAGGTTGTACCCTTTTCCAAGTACCTCTCATTTTTCCTGAAGTTCAGTACATGGAAGAATTTTTTTTAATGACAAAAATTATATAATCAAAATCAAATCATGTTCTTCTGTGGATGCAAACAGTTTCTTAGGAGGAGGTTTTTTTTTTTTTAAATCATTTTAAAACTTTGTCTAAGTGCTGTTTTCAGAAGCAACATAGAGGAGCCTTGTGTGGATGAGGCTTTGACAGTCTGTTAATTTTACTCAGGAAAGAAAAAACTAATTACCATTCAAAACCAAAAATTAATTTTTGTCAGTAACTAACAACTCAGAGAAACGCAAACAAATATTTTATTTCTAACTGAATTTATGTAGGTGTCCTTTATCCCAATCTTTCAGTTCTACCAGTTGTCCCAATTCAGTGCACATAAGGAGGAAGAAAATCCTTCTGATTAAAAATCAAAGTTTGGCAGGGCATAACATAAAATGTCACTGTTAATAGCTAAACAAGAATTCTGAAGGATATCAGGGGGGTTTTTTCTCTGAGCCTGTGTAATGTGAATAATATATTTTCCCTTCCTGGCTCAAACTCTCCCCCAGATACTTTCAAACATTACTCATGATAACTTATTAGACCTACTGGGACATATCCAGGTGATATTTACTCCAGTTTCACAATGGTATCAGTTCATTGACTAGAACATTAGGGGAGTACATCAAGGGCTCAGTGAACAGCTATTCACCAGGACACACTTGGGTAAAACCAGGCGTAACAGCCACAAAGTCCTAGAAGACCGTTTCAGGCTCAACATTATGAAAAACTTCTTCACAGTTAGGGTGTCCAGACTGTGGAATAAGCTCCCTCCAGACGTTGTGCAATTGCCTACCCTGGAAATCTTCAAGAAGAGACTGGCAGGGGGGCTGGACCCAATGATCTTCCAAGGTTGCTTCCAGCCTTAAAATCTATGAATTTATGTAGCTATTCCTCATTTACACAGTGTAACTAAGAACAACACTACCGTTGAGAGAGATGTAAATATAATGGCATCCATTCATCAGTGAGTGACAGTGGATATTGCAGCTATTCTACGGACTGGTTGTGCATTTTCTCTTGTGGCTGTAGAGATCAAAGTTAGACTTTCAGATCCTGCCACAGTGGTCACAGGTTTACAAAGCATTAGGGGCTACATACTGATAGCCTGCTTCCTTTTGTCATGTTTGTGCTGTAATTCGAGTAACCATTTCTTGTTGTGATGCTGGACTCCATGATTAAGAAAGGAGCACCACTTTGTCCTGTCTCCTGCTAAGGCCTCCCAAATGTTTGGGTTGATTCCAAAAACCTTCATGTCCTCCTTGCAGATGTCTTTGAAGTGCAATTTTGGGCACCCTACTCTTCTCTTCCCACCTGCAATTTGCCCATACATGATGTCCTTTGAGATGTGCACATCTTCCATCCTGTGGAGACAGCCAAGTCAACGTAAGCACGGCTGTAGACACCAATGTAAATATAGGATTATAGGAATGAAATCTGGAAGGGACCTCGTGAGATTATCTAATCCCAGCCATCTGCTTCAAGTAGAATCATCCCTGATTAAACCACCGCAGCCAAGTGTCTATCCAACTTTTTCTTAAAAAACTTTCAAGGATGGAGATTTCACAACTTCTGTAGGTAGGCTGCTCCAATGCCTGACCAGCCTCATAGTCAAAAAGTTCTTTCCAATCTCCAACCTAAATTTCCCCTACTGAAGCTCAAGGCCTTTGTTCCTAATCCTGTCCCTTATGAATACAGAGAAAAACCCATTTCCACCCTCTCTATAAACATCTCTCAAGTATTTAAAGACTACTATCAAATCACCCCACCCCTGCCAAATGTTCTCTTCTCCAAACTAAACAACCCTAGTTCTTTCAGTCTTTCCTCATCATTTTTGCTTCCCAGGTCCCTGCTCATTTTTGTTGCTCTGCTTTAGATTGTCAGTCTGTCCACATCCTTCTTGAAGTTTGGGGCTCAAAACTAGACACAAAACTAGGCAAGTGAGATCTCAC
>NW_005841944.1:3525320-3535940 GCF_000455745.1 Alligator sinensis | reverse complement strand
CAGAGTGGAAGAACCACTTCCCATGATTTAAAAGTGACCCTCCTGTTGGTCCAGTAAAATCTTTGTAATCCAGCATTTAAATAACTGGAAATTCTATTAACTGAAATTTCTGGCCAGCTGGCTGGATGCAGGGGAAGGGGAAAGGAGCTTGCACGTGTTGTCCGCTGGTGTCACCCACCACCCTGTGCTGCTGTTACTCTGTGTGCAGCCGATGCCACGCCCCTTCCTGCTCTGCCACCCCCACTCCACATTATCCAATAACCCGAATTTTTACATAACCGGCAATCACCTTACCCCAGGGATGCAGGATAACAAAGATTTTACTGTACAACCCAGTATGCTGTTGGCTTTTTTTTGCAGCAAGACCACAGTGTTGTCTTATATTCAGCTTCTGGTCCACTATGACTCCACACCTCCTCCCCACCCAAGTCCGTTTCTGCAGTACTGTAGTCTGGCCAGTCTTCACCCAGTCTGCATTTGCATATGCAATTATTCCAGCCCAAGTACAGGACTTCGCACGCCATCCCAAGAGGACTCTCATCCGTTTGAATGTGGACCACTTCTGCAGCCTATCCACCTCTTGCTAGATCCTACCTCTGTCTTTCAGAGTGTCTGCAACTCCAACCAACTTGGTGTCATCAACATATTGCCTAAGTATAGAGTGATCTTACATCCTGGTTTAGCTGGAACAGGCCTGGATTTTAGAGGCCAGTGCCAGCCAGCTGTTGAGAACTAAAATGAACATTCTGGAAACACTGGGGTGCAGAGCGCAGTCTGGCAAGGAGGTAGAGTGGCGCAGAGTGGCACAGCATGCCAGACAGGCACCGCTGCTGCCTGCCTGTCCAGTGCACCATGCTGTTCTGCCCCTGCCTCTGCCTGCAACAGTGCCACTGAGCTTGGGCGGGGCGGAGGGGTATCCCAGATTTCCTATTCCCCCATATGGTCACCCAAGCTAAGTGTGCACTCAGTCCCATCATCCAAATCATAGATGACTGTTCATTGAGCATGGTGATCCAACCAGTTATGTACCCACCTTACGGTATTTTCATCTAGCCTGTATTTCCTTAGCTCATTAATGAGAAGGTTGTGGGAGACAATGAAAAAGCCATGCTAAAGTCAAGGTATATCGTGTTCACTCTTCCCCCCCCATCCACAGAGCCTGTCACCTTATCATGGAAGGAAATCAGATGAGTCAGGCTTGACTTGCTCTTGATGAATACATTCTTGCTGTTCCTGATCACCTTGTTTTCCTTTAGGTGCTTCACAATGGATTCCATGTTCTTTCTAGATATTGAGGTCAGACTGACTGGTCTGTAGTTCCCAGGTCATCCTTCTACCCCTTCTTAAAGATGGGCACTGTATTTTCCCTTTTCCAATCATCTGAGATCTCACTTAACCTCCACAAGTTCTTAAAGAGGATAACCAATGGCTCTGCAATTACCTCAGCCAATTCCTTCAGTACCCTCAGGTGCATCCTATCTGGCCCTGCTGACTTGAAAGCATCTAGCTTCTCTAAGTAATCCCTAACCTGTTCTACCATTACTCTAGGCTGTTTGTCTCCTTTCCTCCCTCTGCTGCCTGCTATACTCATCATCTTGTAGATGCTCATATTTGTGAAGACTGAAATAAAAAGGCATTAAATTTTTCTTTTCTGCATCATCCATACCTAGACTGCCTTCTGTATTCTATAACGGACCTATGGCTTCTTTGATTTTCCTCTTATTCTTGGCATACCTGTAGAATCCTGTTTTTTTTTCTTATGTCTTGTGCCAATTACATCTCAAATTGTGCCTTGGCCTTCTTAATTTTCTCTTTGCATACCCATGTGATGCTCTTATACTTTTGGTTTTTTGTACGTTTCCTTTTTGAGTTTCAAGAGATTGCTGTCTAGCCGGGCTGGTCTCCTGTTATACTTCCCATTCTTTCACTGCATCAGGATAGCTTGCCCCCGCACCATTAAATAGGTCTCCTTAAAGTACAGCCAACTATCCTGGACTCCTTTTCCCCTCAGAATTGCTTCCCAAGGGATCCTGCCCAAAAGTTCCCTGAGTTTCATAAAACCTGCTTTTCTGAAGTCCAGTGCCTTTATTCTGCTCCTTTCCTTCCTTCCTCCCCTTAGGATCTTGGCTATCATTTGGTGATCAGTGGGGCACATCTACAGATTCAATAATGTGCTTTTGCTACTGTGCATTACATTTAGTACCTCTAATGTGAGGTACTAAATAAATGCACATTAAGCTGCCCTAATGCACCCATTGCGCGGTAGTGAAAGCACATGCTTTTTTGGTAACGCTTAATGTACATTAGCCTATTTTTACTGTGCATTAGCATATTAGCACAGTTTTTGATGTGACACTCTAATGCACAGTAAAATAGGCCACTGAGCATTAAAGTGCACATATAGATGTGCCCACTATTAGCCAAGTTGCCTTCCACCTTCACATTCTCAACCACCTGCTCACAAACAGGGAGGAACAAGTCCAGAAGAGCTCCCTGCGCCCCCTTCCCCCCCTGCACCCCAGACTAGCTTGCCTGTCTATCATCTGTATCAAAAAGTTATCTCCAATGCACTCCAAGGATTTGCTGTGTTTCTCCTCCCACCAGAGGTCCAAATGAGTTAAAGCCCTCATGAGAAATAGGTTCTGTAATCTAGAAGTTTCCATAAATTATTTAAAGAAAGTCCCATCCACCACCACCTCTTGGTTTGGATGCCTGTAGCAGTTGCCCGCCATGACATTCCTCCTTCCTGCTCTCCCCTCTGACCTTTACCCAGAGGCTTTTAACAGGCCTACCTTCCACTTAGTAGTGCACCTCAGCACATGTTAATATAACCTTTTATATATAGAGCAACTCCTACTTTTTTTTCTCCTGCCTGCCCTTCCTGAGCAAATTATACCCATTCATGACTGTGCTCCCATGCACCTCTGTAATCCCAATTACATCATAAAAGAAACTCTAAATGTCTTTACTACTTACAAATTGTAGCAAAAAACCATGCACTTATTTTAGAAAACATGTCTAATAGTCATCTTGGGTAAACCATATATTAGAAGAATCTTGAAAGACCACTTTTCACAAGATGATTGAGTTCAGGATCCTGAGGAAAGGAAAGATGGAGAGCAGCAGAGTAAAGACCCTGGACTTCAGAAAAGCAGACTTCAACTCACTCACACAACTCATAGGTAGGATCCTCTGGGAAGCCTGTCAGCAGGAGAGAAGAGTCTAGGACAGCTTCGTATTAAGTCGAGTGCCCCAGGGGTTGGTCCTGGGGCTGATTTTGTTCAATGTCTTCATCAACAACCTGGAAGATGGCATAGAGTGCACCCTCACCAAGTTTGAAGATGATACCAAACTGGGGGGTGCAGTAGATACATTGGACGATAGGGCTAGGATTCGGAGCAACCTAGACCAATTGGAGGATTGGACCAAAAGAAATCTCATGAGGTTCAACGAGGACAAGTGCAAAGTCCTGCAATTAGGACAGAACAATGCCATGCACCAGTACAGGCTGGGGGCTGCCTGGCCAGACAACAGCTCTGCAGAAAAGGACCTGGGGGTTACAGCAGACAATAAACTGAATATGAGCCAACAGTGTGCTGCTGTTGTGAAGAAGGCTAGTGGCATACTGGGCTGCATCAGTAGAAGTGTTCCAGCAGGGCAAGGTAAGTGATTATTCCCCTCTATTCAGCACTGGTGATGCCACATCTGGAGTACTGTGTTCAGTTTTGGGCGCCCCACTACAGAAAGGATGAGGACAAATTGGAGAGGGTCCAACAGAGGGCAACAAAAATGGCTGAGGTACATGACTTGACTGACTGAACTGGGATTATTTAGTCTAGAGAAGAGGAGATTGAGATTTAATAGCAGCCTTCAACTGCCTCAAGTGTGGTTCCAAAGAGGATGGAGCTGGACTGTTCTTAGTGATGGCAGATGACAGAACAAGGAGCAATGGTGTCACATTGCAGCAAGGGGAATTTTGGTTAGATATTCGGAAGAATTTTCTCACTGGGAGGGTAGTAAAACACTGGAACAGGTTACCCAAAGAGGTGGTGGAAGCTCGATCCTTGGAGGTTTTTAAGACTTGGCTAGACAAAGCTTTGGCTGGGATGATCTAGTTGGTGATGGTCCTGCCTTGAGCAGGGGGTTGGACTAAATCACCTCCTGAGGTCCCTTCCAACCCTAATTTTTTATGATCCTATGATTTTCCCATTCTCATTTCAGTATAACATCAAGTCTCACCCTTTTTCCTCCAAATTACTAATCTCCCTTTTCAGATTGGATTCCTGCTTGTCTCTTTTGGGCCATTACATGGAGGTTAGCACTTATGTGGGCATTCTACAAAGGAGGTGATTTTTGCCTCCTGTGATTATTTAATACATTAAAACTGTCCATTAATTAAGCTTTTTTAAGGGCATTATTTAGGAGACAACTTGACACAAACAAGAGGAAAGCATCTAAAACATCAACTTTAAATTAAATATGGAAAATGAGCTACCTTTGAGTTCATGCAGTGTAATTAAATCTTGTGCTAATTTAAAGCATATATGTGAGAGAGAGAGTCAAATAAAATAGAATGCAGTATGCTAATTACTGAAGCATCCATCAGCTTATATCCCTAATGACCTACACTTTATTAGAACTTCTTCAAGTCCAAGAGTGATTCAAAATTACCCTTGAAAGTCCACAGCTGGAGCATCCTTCTAAGCAGAAATATAAAAGGGGGTTGCAGCACATCAATCGGGTAATATCCCAGCTCAGCAGTTCCATTTTACCCCTCTGAGCACTTCAGTAGCAGAAAACTTGTCAAACAGCAACTCAAACATAGCCCAACTCATTAGCAAAAGTCCCCAATGCAACATCAATTGGGCAAGCTGCAAATTCACCACTTCTTGCTCCTCAGCATCTTCAGCTTGATAAATCAATATATAGCTGAAATGTACTTCTGGGTGCACAGTAGCAAAAATATGATGGGTACTAATGCATAATATTTTTAGGCCAACAATACAAACCAACTATTTTTTGTAACATTAGAAACATAAATACTTTATTGTTTAGGAACTACCTACCCGAGACCTCTTTTTGTCTGTGTCACATACGGTACATTTGGCATCAGCACAGGTGCTCAAACTGAAATCCATTGCTATGTATGAGAAGGGCTGCTGTTTGGTCATTCTCTGCAAGGACATCCCAGCTTTGAAATGCCATCCTCCCTCTCCACTGCATGCAACAGGGTCTGTAATATGTCCAGAGGGCATCAGGACCAGCTCCAAATATTCCTTTTCTCGTCCTGTTCCATGGTAGATGAGGACAATCATACAATGATAAGGCTGGAGTTCTGTGTGAGTAGAAAGGACAACTGAAACCCTTATGCAGTTGCCTAGTTTGCTGGTTCTAGGCTATACTGAAATTGTGCTGCTGTTTTGCTGTGTGTTAAGTAATGTCAAAGACAAAAGCAGCTCACGATAGGTCTCTCTTTTGAGCGTTTCGGTAAATCCAGATAAATAATGTTATAGTGCTTGCAGCAAATGGTTCTGGGATTTCTACTCCCTGGAGAGTATCTACTGGTGAGTAGCAATGAGAGCAGCTGCCTTACCAGTTAATCTGGGTGAATATAAAACTGCCCTTTCTAAAGGTACAACAGGAAGGAGGCAGCAAAAATTTAACATGACCAATTACGATTTTTCTTTTCCTAGCAGGCTTTGCTTAAGAACAGGAATTTTTCCAAATACCGTAGTAAATGAACTACTAGAAATACCTATTTTTGAACAATGCCAGCTGTAGTTTGCACTAAGTAATTTGAATGCTACTTAGGGCACTTAAAAATATTTTTAACCAGCTCCCTCTTTTCAGTTCTTAGAGAATGTATGTGATCTTAATGGTTTTCATAGCTGTTTTCTGGGTTTGGTAGGGCTCAGTCTTTTTCTGCAAATCCAGCTGTTTTGAGTGTTATGGTCATTTTCCTTCAACGTTTAGATTTCTTTAGATTTAACACATTTGCCAACAGGTATTACTGCAGTTAAATGAAGTGTAGACTAATAACTTACTGATGCCTAACTCTTGCATTGTGGTAACAGGTGTGCCACCTTGTGAACTGAATATGTGAAGAACTTGCTATGACATGGCTGTGATTTCTGGCAAACAAAGAACAGATGCAGTGGTAAGACAGTTGGTAGCAAGCACTGTAAAATTTCACAGCTTCTCCAAAATTAGCATAGCTAAAATAAAAGCACGAATTGCAATACGTTGTGTCTAGTAATGCTGACACACTAGCCCACACCACCTCTTGTGCTTTCATATCATTGTTTCAATTCAGCCTGGAATAAAAAATAATGTAATAAAAAAAAAAAAAGTTTACAACCAAAAAAAGAAAAAAAAAAGTTTGCCACTAGTGAGTCAGGATTCATATCCCTTAATGGTAAGGGGAAAGATTTCAGTAAGAGCTCCACCCCTCTGTATTTCACTACCTAATCATATGAACTGACTTCATAATTAGGTAGACAGCCAACTTGTTGCTGGATAAGTCTACAGCCACCTCTACACATGCAGGTAAAACCATGATGGGATCTAATGTGCTATCCCACAATTGCGTCTCCTGCCATGCTGCACCTGCATGGCAGGAGGTGCAAGTTTGGTATTGCACGTTAGATCCAATTGCACCTTATTGCTGGTGCAAGGGGAGCCGGATCTCAGGCTCCCCCTGCACAGGCAAGAAGCAAGTTCCTGCATCTGGGAGCACCATCCCCATTCCCCATGCAGCCCTGGGGTTAGGGGATCATGGCAGCCATGATCTTCCATGCACAGGGGTGCATGAAACCCCAGGGACCAGGGGATAATAGCTGCTGGGATCTCTAAGGCTTGGGGTGGGGCTGAAACCCCTGAGCCCTGGGGATTGCAGCTGCCTTGATTCCCAGGGCTTGGGGGTGTCACACTGAGCATGGTGCACCTTCGCAGCTGGGAGCTCTGTCAGCCGAGGGAGCTCCCAGTCACGGGAGACCCTGCTACATGTGTAAATGAAAGCTTGATGGCAACCAAGTGTAAAGTTAGTACACATTTTTGAGGTCTCACTGTATAGCTGGTTGGTGCTTTTTATCGTGTGATAAGTACTTTGTACATGTAGTTGGTCTTATGGTAACTGTGCAATTAACCAGTTAATTAAGCAATCTTTGTAATGTGTAGAGGAGGCCAAAGAGACTATGCTTATTCCACATCCTGAAAGTCTACATATTGGTTTGGCATCTTGGGTTTCTTAAAAGAACACCACCACCATCATAGTTTTGGAAAACAAGTAAATTTCTATTCAAATTGCAAATTCACTTTATCCTTTAAGTTTTCTTACAGGTAAAGCACATAATTCTGTCACAGATAATTTCAGTCCTCATCCAGCAAGAAAGGAAACCTTGGGTCATATTTATCAAAAAGGATAACAAATAGTTTTCAGGTATTGCGTTCTAATGGCTGGCTCTTATTCATTATTCATCTAGCTCAGAAATTTAATGAAAAGTTTGAAAGCTAATTATTGAATTTCTACATTTGGGTGAAAGTGCTTCAAAGAGTGCAGCTGACTGAATACTGCCAAAAGTTTCTATGAGCATTTACTTTAATTTAAAAATAAATTTGCTTCAACTATACTTGTCTCTGTGCTGTTATTTTTCATGACTTCAAGCCATTCACTGTTATCTGCATGAACTGCAGAGAGAATTAATTTATAACTACATGTATGAGTATTTTGTACCTATTCAACAATTTCTTTGCCTCCATTTTTCTGATCAGGGACCGGGTCACAACCCCCCCTCCCCCAGGACCCCCGTAGGCCCCAGGGGAAGCGCACCCAGGCCTAGGGTCAGTGAGGATCTAGTCAGAGAACTTCTGGAGGGACTGGATGTATTTAAATCAGCTGGTCCTGATGACCTCCACCCCAGAGTGCTGAGGGAATTAGCAGAGGTCATTGCGGGACCTCTGGCACGACTTTACAAGCATTCGTGGTGCTCTGGTATTGTGCCAGAGGACTGAAAAAGGGCTCATTCCCATTTTCAAAAAAGGGAGGAAGGAAGACCCAGGAAACTATAGGCCAGTTAGTCTTACCTTGATCCTGGGTAAGATTTTTGAGAGAATTATCCTGGCGCATGTCCACGAGGGGTCAGCAGGGGAGATTATGCTTAGGGGCAACCAACACAGATTCATTAGAGGCAGGTCCTGTCAGACCAACCTGGTGGCCTTCTATGACCAGGTCACAAAATCCTTAGATGCAGGGGTAGCAGTGGACATAGTATTTCTGGCCTTTAGGAAGGCCTTCGACACTGTCTTTCACCCATTCTCATTAAAAAACTAGGGGACTGTGGTGTTGACACGTACACAGTCAATTGGGTCACTAACTGGCTGGAGGGTCACACCCAGAGAGTGGTAGTGGACTGGTCTTACTCGACCTGGAGGGATGTGGGCAGTGGGGTTCCCCAGGGCTCAGTCCTCGGACCTGCACTGTTTAACATCTTCATCAGCGACTTGGATGAGGGGGTAAAAAGCACCCTGTTCAAATTCGCAGATGACACTAAGATGTGGGGGGAAGTGGGCACGCTAGATGAGAGGAATAGGCTGCAGTCAGATCTAGACAGATTAGAGGGGTGGACGGATGAGAACAGGATGGGTTTTAACACTGACAGGTGCAAGGTGGTGCACCTCGGGAGGAAGAACTAGCAGCATACCTACAGGCTGGAAAACTCCCTTCTCGTCAGTGCAGAGGCAGAAAAGGATCTTGGAATCATTATTGATGCCAAAATGAACATGGGCCGACAGTGTGGGGACACGGTCAGGAAGGCCAACCGTACCTTGTCATACGTCCACAGATGCATCTCAAGCAGGTCCAAGGAGGCGATCCTCCCCCGCTATGCAGCACTGGTCAGGCTGCAGTTGGAGTACTGCGTCCAGTTCTGGGCGCCGCACTTCAGAAGGGATGTGGACAACATGGAGAGGGTCCAGAGGAGGGCCACTCGCATGATTGGGGGGCAGCAGGGCAGGCGCTACGAGAAGAGGTTAAGGCACCTGAACCTGTTCAGCCTCCACAAGAGAAGACTGAGAGGGGATCTAGTGGCCATTTATAAACTAGTCAGAGGGGACCAGCAGGCATTGGGGGAGTCCCTGTTCCCCTGAGCACTACCAGGAGTGACTAGAAATAACGGTCACAAGCTGGCAGAGGGTAGTTTCAGGCTAGACATCAGGAGGCACTACTTCACTGTCAGGGCGGCTAGGATCTGGAGCCAGCTTCCAAGAGAAGTGGTGCTGGCTCCTACCCTAGGGGTCTTTAAAAGGGTAGGAGCCTTCTTAAAGTCCAAGACCCCTTTCCGGGGTCGTTTGACCCCAGTACTCTTTCCTGCCATGGCAGGGGGTCAGACTTGATGATATGCTCAGGTCCCTTCCGACCCTACCAACTATGAAACTATGTAATAAGTAGGTTCCACATGGGATTTGGCTTCTCTTGACACACACAGGAGGGAAACCAGGATTTTGAAAACCTCATTGGGAAAAGTCAGCTAGTTGCATACTGTCTCCTTTGCTGGCCCCTCTTGAGTATACTTACAAAGATATTCGGGGTCATGCCTTTACCTTTCCTAGGGTGGAACACCTCAGTTTTTCCAACTCTCAGACTAGGTCCTGGATGATAGTACCCTGATATATCGCTGTGGTGTCTCAGCAGGGCTGCAGGTCTTTCCTTTAGGAGCTTCTGGCCAATGATTCATAGAGATCATCAAACATCTACCTTGAGGTAAAACACTGTCAAATTTTAACAGGAGGAACTGAGCAAAGGATATGATATAAACTATTTTATTGTGAGTAAAGGACCATAAAAATTGCCTTATTTAAAGCTTACTGACCCTCTGGGGCACGTCCACACATGCAAGCATGTGCGCTTGCAGCAGCTCAAATAGAAGTGGTGCAAATTTGAGCCAGGGCTTTTTGCCTCAGCGCACGTGGTCAGAAATGCACTTTGGTATGGAGCAAATTGTGCCACTTGGGGCAAAATAACCCTGCCTGGCTCTGTTACCAGATTTGCCCATTACTTTGGGGTGTGCTCATTTATTAGGGATACTTTTCTAGGGCCTTGGTAATTCTGTCTATGTGCTGCTTGCGTTACTTGTGTTTCTATACGGAGCTGTATATCTCCCTTCTGCAAGTCCTCACCCCCCAGTGGAGCTATCTTGCAGGACTCAGTCTCAATGGGGCTGGGTTCCTCCAGTCACCAAATCAGTCATACACACAAACACACACAAATTAATGTGACACACCTGACCCGGCTGGGCTGATCAGCATGGACAGGGTGACACCCTCATATGCCAAGAATCTGTTCATCAGAGCAACAATAAACTGCAGTCAGACACAAGCACACAGGTGAACAGAATCCCTCTGAATCCGGCTGGGTGTCCAGCTGACACCCTCATGGGCCAGCATTCAGTTCATAAGGGCATGTCTGAGTCAAATTGGGTCAATCAGCCTGTACAAGCTGATCCCCTTATGTGTTTCAAACTCAGCACGTCCCAATCTTTGGCCTCTTGATGAGCAGACCCCACAATATTTTTGGGCTTCACAGGGATCTTTAGCTTAGGTAAAAGAAGCATTGCTGCAGAGCAC
>NW_005841944.1:3521085-3523010 GCF_000455745.1 Alligator sinensis | reverse complement strand
TACAAAAAGCTGCCCTGGCAAGCAGCTCGGGGCTACTCACTCTCTGGAGCTTCTGGGGCCTGGCCACTTGATATCTGGTGACAATACCCCTTGTGCCAGCTGGACTGCTGCAGCAGCATCCCAAATCCATTTTTTAAAATACCCCAAAATCCATGTTCTTCCACATTTAAAACAAAAAACCATTGTACGCACACACACACACACACACACACACACACACACACACACACATATCGAGAGAGAGAGAGAGAGACAGTGATAAGTTGGTTAATGCTTTATTGGTATATTTTAATGTTAAAGCATTTTGGAAGCCTACCAGAGTCTCTATCATCATGCAAAAATAAATTCTGAATACCTATATGTGTTGATCTGTGCTTTTAGTTTTCTTCATACATGATGGGGGGATGTGGTGTTTGTAGAAAGGGGGTGATAAGGGGTGTGGGGGAAGGCGGGTGGGTAGATGTGGAGGGATGTGGGTTTGTCTGTGGGTAGGAGTGGGGCAATTGCTGGGGGCACTGTGGGTGTGGGGGACTTTGTGTGAGGGCTGCTCAGGAGGGGTGCAGCCCCCCTCCCACAACACATGGAATGCCCGCCCCCCCACCCAGGGTCCCAGCTTCCCCCTGGAGGGCCACAGCCCCTATCCCCCACAGGGCCCCAGCCCCACTGCCCCGGGTCCCAGGCACCCTGGAGACCCCCCCCTCCCAGGGTCCCAGCTCCCCCCTGGAGGGCCACAGCCTCTATCCCCCACAGGGCCCCAGCCCCACTGCCCCGGGTCCCAGGCACCCTGGAGACCCCCCCCTCCCAGGGTCCCAGCTCCCCCCTGGAGGGCCACAGCCTCTATCCCCCACAGGGCCCCAGCCCCACTGCCCCGGGTCCCAGGCACCCTGGAGACCCCCCCCTCCCAGGGTCCCAGCTCCCCCCTGGAGGACTACAGACCCTATCTCCCACAGGGTCCCAGCACCCCTGCCCAGGGTCCCAGGCACCCTGGAGGACCACAACCCCTATCCGCCACAGGGCGCCAGCCACCCTGCCCAGGGCCCATAACTAACCTTTAACAGCAGCAGTGGGGGGACCATACACCGAGCCCAGCCTGGTTCTGCCAGCCCTGGGGCTGGTCTTGCTGGCCAGCTGGCCTGTTCTTGTGGCAACAGGACCCAGTGTGGCATGCGGGGACCACGTGCCAGACCCAGCTGGGTCCTGGCCCCCTCTGCAGCCCAGCTGGGCTGGGCCCAGATCCCTGAGGTTCGCTAATCTGGCTTTGTACTGGAATGGGTCTCATGGCTCCGGGAGGCGCACATGGGAGCCATGCCTCCTGGAGCCCTGTGACCCGCTCCAGTGCAAGACTGGACTAGTGAGCCACGTGGGGCTGGGCCAGGTCCTCACCCCCATGCAGGCACAGGGCAGAGGTGGGAGCCAGCCCTGGGGCCTGGCCCATGCTGACAGGAGCTCATGCTCCTCGGCCCAGCCCAGCACACGGGGACCATGCGGAGCTGAGCTGTGTCCTGTCAGCCCCAGGCAGCTCATGTTCCCCGGCCCAGCCTGGCACTTGGAGACCATGCGGAGCTGAGCCGGGTCCTGCCAACCTTGGGGCTGCTTGTGCCGCCTGACAGCTAGGTGGTACGAGCAGCCCCAAGGCCAGCAAGACCCGGCTCAGCTCCACGCGGTCTCCGTGCACTGGGCCATGTCCTGCAGCTATAGGAAGGGCCCGGCCGTGGCAGGACCCAGCGTAGCATGCAGGAACCACATACCATGCTGGCTCCTGTCAGCATGGGCCGGGGCCCAGGGTCGGCTCCCACCTCTGCCCCTTGTGCCTGTGGGAGGGTGAGGACCTGGCCCAGCCCCATGTGGCTCACTAGTCCAGCCTTGCACTGGAGCAGGTCACAGGCCTCTGGGAGGCACGGCTCCTGTGCACACCTCTCAGAGCT
>NW_005841944.1:3503646-3521063 GCF_000455745.1 Alligator sinensis | reverse complement strand
ACCACTCACCCCCCCACACTTGTGAATTCCCCCCCGCAACTTACCTTGGACAGCGCTGGGGGCAGCAGGAACACAAAAGAGACGCTCTGGCCAAAACCAGAGCATCTCTTTTGGAGGACTGGCTCTGGGCATGGTCTTGAACCATACCTTGCTCTGCTTTATTGTAAAGCCATTTTTCTAGACCCCTGGATATCCAGGGGTCTAATTTTCTCCCCGCACTGCAAACTTGCAGCGCGGGCAACATTTTTTTGTTTCTGCATGTGCCTATTGCCCCACCTCAAAGAGGTTTGAGGCTGGGCAACAGGCATGTGTGCACTCATCTGGATGCGCCCCTGGAGTCTTGGGAAAGTCTAAATTCTTTAAATGTCCAAGTAAGCATCTGTCAGGGCTAGGATGTTACTTCTGAACAACTCCCACAACTTCCTGATCTGTGGACAGAGTGGGCTCATCTACATATGCATTTACTTCAACCTAGATTTATTGTGCAGTAAGCTACTGCACAGTGGGCATGTCTACATGTGCATTTAAGGGTGCCTAAATTTAATGTGCATTAGCTTAATGCACATTAAGCAAGGTTTAGGCAGGCATCTACATGTGCAGGCATTAAAGCTCATAAACACTGTGTGTGGACTGACTTGGGTCTAAAGCTAGTCCCAAGTCAGTCCACACCCACAACGTTAATGTGCTTTAATGTGTCTATACATTTGTTAATGTATTTTAACTATCCATGCCTAAAGTCGATACCTTCAAATGCGATATCAAATTTAGGTGTGAATAGCCTAAATTGGCCATTTTTAAAGCACATTATGGATACACACATGTAGACGTATCCTAATACACCTTAAATTTAGCTAATGCACCTTAAAGCATCTTGTGTGGATGCGTCCAGTAAGGATTTTTGAGTAGGTGTCTACACATGCAGGGATTAGGGAAAAGATTAGCTCCCAGGTCCCTGCAGCACTATAATGTGCCCCTGTGGCCACGTGCAAGAGTTTTGGCTTCGGCTACAACTACAAACCTGCCTCATGTGTAGAAGCAGTCCCAGTGAGGTATGTTTAGTTGCAGTATTGCTGGTGGTACCAGTAGATGATTCTGAAGTTGCAGACATTGCAAATGATAGATGTGCATAATTTCTTACATCTAAGAGGCCCCCTGAAAAAAACGCTCAAGAAGTCACTCAAGTAGAGTATTGCTCAGTGCATGACTTAAAAAAATGAGATTGTAAATGAAAGATCCCTCTTACAGCAGATGTTTTTAACCAGTGTTTAAATTATATTCTTCATCAGTATAAAACAACTTTAAAAAAACATTTTAAAAATTATTTTAAAATTAATAAATTCCTATTAAAACGTTATTTTGCACAAGATATCTTTACCTAGGATTTACATATATGCTTACACTGAGCAATAAATCTCAACCATTGGATTTTGAACACACACATTTGAAATTAATAAGAAATCTACCCCAAAACTCACATTATTGTCATAAATTTATTATGTACTAGTATTGTAATACATGGTAGGCAATCTATAAGAATGTTACAAAAATAGTCAGTTTACTAATCAGTTCATTCAGATGGCTCAGACATGTCCAAATCACTATCTTCAAGTTCATTGCCTTTTGAGAAGCGTTTTTCATAATGTTTCATTTAGGTGACCCGGCCTTGCATCTCTTTGTTCAGTTTACATTTGGCACGTGTTCCTCTTTTTCCCAGTGAAACAGGAAGTTCTTGAAAATAATCTCAAATAGGGTCTTTTTGTGACCTGAACCTATGGCAGTATTTTTCTCCACTTTTCAGGTGTTGAAGTTAAGACTAGTCTATGCTCCACTGAATGTTGCTCCTTTTCCTACATTGTCTTGAGCCCAGCATTGGTCCTTTCTGTTGCATAAACTGCTCCTTACTCTGCTCCCTCTCCTTCCTCCACACAAGAAATTAACAACAAACCAAGATGACTCCTCCCTGTGACATAACCCACCATACCTTTAACCCTTACCACTCCCCTACCAAAACCCCCTAAACCCTCCCTCCTCCCTAACAATCCATGTTTTCTGCTATTGGAGCCCACTGGTATTGTGTACTGAAGTAGTTTAGACATATGAATAGAACACTTGAAAAGTTAATGTTTACATCTCTGTGTAAATGCAAAGGAACCAAGGAAGACCTTTTAACTGACATGCCCCAAACCCTTCAGAGGCAGGGGGATTGGTAGTTACTAAACAGACGGTTGTTTTTCCATGAGCTGGAGAATAAGGCTGCTTACAAATGTAAAAAAAATACTCAAAAAAAGGATGCTTTACTTTAAACGCTGCACACCCCTGCACCAAGCCCAGCACATGCTCAGAACAGGCAGCATATTAGTTGGACCCAGCTTGCCCAACATCTGTATAGATTGCGCGCTTCAACAGGGCTTTTTCGACACATTTGTCTATTAGCTGATTGAATCAGATTTAGATAATAGTTCCAAAACGCTATGCTAAAGCACCCGAACCAGGGCTGGATACAGGCATGGGTGAACTGGATGGCTGCCTGGGGCCTGGACAGAAAGGGAACCCGAAAATAGTAATTTTTTTCTGTTGTCCAATTATTATTATCATTATTTCTGGTAAAGTGGGGGCTGGTACTAAAAGTTTGCCCGGGGCTGCCAGGAGTCTAGGTACAGTGCTGGCCCGAACTATACAGACACTGTGGAGCCAGGTTGAACTAGCGTGCTGCTGCTTCTGGTAAAGTGAGCACGGGTTTTTTTTTTCCATGTCTGTCAATGCCCTAAGTCTCCACTAAGGGTGTATCGGGTACCTATACACATGCTCCAACACATTCTAATTAGAATGCATCGGACCAAACGCACCAGAGCAGACTCGATTAATTGAGTCTGCTCTGCATTCTAATTAGAAAGATCTAGCATTGCTGCAGTATCACATGTATAAGCCCCCATAGGTTTAAAAATGACCACTAGGGCACTTTATAATGTGTTGACCATTTTTAAGTGCACTTAATCCACATGATGCTGTGGTGTTTTAATTAAAGCAGCTTTTTGGGAACCACTCTAATTAAAACACTCCCCTCCCATCCTCAAGTATGTGTATAGGCACCCATAAATATTTATAATTTGGGAGCTGAGCTAATCAAAGCTGTATTAAAGAGACTAAAACAGGAGCTTGATACCATCCAGGCAAGCTCAGTCAATAATCCTGGTTAAGGAGTACAGATGATAGTGTCTACTGGAGCCAGAGGCCAGGTCCTAACACCTGTGATGACTTTGCTGATCCTTTGCGCCTGGTCATACAGACCCTGCATCTCTTGACGATCAGGCCCCTAATACATGAAATATATGTATTTCACTTTTCAACACACTGACCATTCGGTGTGGCGCCACTTCGAGGTCTGATGATTCGATACTGAGGCAGAACGGTGGTGGTGGAGGAAGGAGAAGGAGACCAAACTGGGACTGTGAATCCCACTCCCCTGTGCAACAACATGCTCCCAATGCCGTAGAATGTGTGTATCCAGAATCAGGCTCCTCAGTCACCTGAGGACTCATCAAGCCTAATGGACATCATGCTCGACTCCGAGGGACTGCCAGCGATGATGATGACGATGACAACCTGAAATATAGTGCTATATTGTGAAAGCTAGACCTCAAAAGTTAGACATTTTCTCCCTAAATTTTTATATAAAAGGAAATCAGCCTTTAACTCCAGAGTTTTTAGTAAAGGCTCATTGATTCAGCATATTATTTTATTTAAATTATTTTAATAGATTATGCTAAATGAATACCTTAGCCTATGCTGTATTAAATTCAAATTACATTTTAAGATGGTTTATTTTTAAAAAGGAAAACTTAATTATAATTTAAATAAAAATATCAAACAAGTCTGGTTAAAATTTAAAAAAAATCTGTTTTAAATATAAAATTAAAGTGTCTTTTTTTTTTTTAATGATTTTTATTCACCCTGGTTCCACAACATGATAACCCTTGAGGTTGGACTGAAAATCAAATTACTTTTGGAGTGTAGTTTAAAAAGTTAAGTCCCAATAAATGTTTAGTTAAAGTTATGTTCATAGACTAGACATAAAGTTATGTTCATAGACTAGCCTGACAATGTTTCAACTTTATCATTTTCAACTACTTGAAGAGTGATTATGAAAAGGATAGAGAGAGTCTGTTTTCTGTGGCCTTAGGGGAAAAGACTAGGAGCAATGTTCTCAAACTGCAGCAGAGGAAATTTAGGTTGGAAATTAGAAAGACCTTTCTCGCATGAGAAAGGCTGTTAAGTATTGGCCACCTAGAGAAGTTGTGGAATCTATATCCCTGGAAATTTTCAAGGGCAGTTTAGACTGACATTTCACTAGGGTGATTTAATCAGGGATGATCCTTCATTGAATGGGATAATGACCTCACAATGTCCCTTCCAGCTCTTATTTTCCTATTATCCTATGATTTTTTTTTTTTTAATCCAGAAGCAAAGTAACAAAGGATGTTATAACATTACCATTCTTAAAGAAACAGTTCAGCAAATGCCTTTGCATGAGCAAAGCCATGGTTGTGCAAAATGTATGTATGTACAATGTAGGACCTATAGTTTTAGTGTAGGTAATTTCAAACCCAGATTGAGGGTTCAAAAACATTGTCTTGAAGATGTGAAATGAGTCTGAGGATTTTTAAGGGAAATGTGAAAACACAGGTTTAAAAATACTCGGTACTGAACAATTAAAAAAAAGAAATGTTCATTAATCATAATGCATTCGTCATGATATATGTACATTAGGGAAAATCTGGTTTTGGAAAGTTTTATGAACAATTTAGGAACAATTCCACAAAACTTCATCATGTGAGCTGAGATGAGCTCTGTGGAAACAACGTTTTCATCCACACACCAAACTTCTGCAGAAAAATCTAAAGTGGTTATCAACAGGGATTCATCTGGGGGGAAATAGAGCTGAGCTATTTATTTATCTTTAATTATAAGTGGTTAAACAAGTGAGAACAGGCTTACAGTTCCTCTTGAACTTAAAAATGGTTGTGTGTGTGCCAGCTGAAAATTAATTAGTAAGGATTTCTTTATTCTAACATTTCAAGCCAAGAATCTATTCCTTGATAAAGATGTCCCCTAGGAATAAGGAAGGATGTGAGATCAAATTAGAAGACATAAAAACTTTGTATTACCTAAAGCTCACATGCTGAGCACCAAATCATAGAGAGAGTTAAAGAATTATTTATAGTTATATAATGGTAGAGCCCAAAAGCTACAATCCAGTTTTGGCAAGGGTGAATTGGGACCTGTTATACTGTATGCAGAAACACAAAATCTCAGCATAAAACTAGAACACTTTACAGTGGAAAAAATATTAACAACATTTAGTAGCAAGCAAATAACAGCTCTGCTTCCTTTTGTTCCTGAACTTAAAATGATTTATTAGCTAAATTATTATTCAGTTCATTTCAGGAGAACTTCAAACTGTTCCCTCGCCCTCTGATTTGAGGGGCATGAAAAATAAAAGGCATAGTACTTACAGTGTTGTGGAATCCTGCAAATTGGTCTGTTTCTCCAACATTTCAATATATTTTTCTTGCTTCGGAGTTGCATATTAATTTTTTTTTCACTGTAAAAACATTCCCAAGTGGACATATATCAATTGTAAAACTTTGAAGCTATTTTTTCGCTAGAAATATAAAGGTTCTCAAAATGTAAATTTGCCAGTTTCTAGCAGACCCACCACTGAAGCAACATCTATGGAAAATGAATAAGACAATGTCAAACTAATATTTGCAATTTACGTCAAGCGCTAAGTTAAAACAATTGAAAATATCTTAATAGATCTGCATCCTATGGTTGTTGAAAGTGCTATTGATTATCTGAGATGTAATTGAAAGCAACAAAGCTTGGCAAGGACTTAGTTCTTAAAGTGAGCCAAGATTTTCAAAAAATTGTTAATTACCCCTTGAGTATATGCATATGTTTGTGTGACAATACTTTAACTCACTGTTCACTTTAAAGGTTTAATATCAACACGTAAGTCCTGTAAAGCTATCAGTCAGTAGTCCTTTGTGGTATCTGTACCAGATGAAAGTCAGTGCAATCTAAAGATTTATGTAATGTGAAGAAAAGCAAAATTAAATTAGAGTAAAATAAATGGCAGTGCATTCTTAACCATTTGTTCAGACTATTAGATACGTGGAAAGGGGTGGGACAAATATTAACATACTATAAGGTAAGAACAAAATTACTAATGAAAATTTGTGATGATTACTTAGAACCAATAATGGGAAATCCATGGCAATTAAATTAGGGGAGCAATAGCGAAAAAATATTTGAGAAAAGTCATAATTTGTTCACTACTACAGAAATATAAAAGCCTCCCTAAAGCTGGCTTAGTTGATCCTATTATGATGCCTGTTTTCAATGGGAGAGCCCCTGATACAGTCTCCTAAGCAAAATAACTTGGGCACAGAACCTCCCCCGGTTCCAATGAGCTCTGTCCTCAGAATAACATCCTGGAGTCCATTCTAATTTACAATAGAGGTCTGGGCTAATCCAAAATCAGGATCACAGATTTGACTTATTTATACCTTTATATATCTTGATGAGACTGAAGGATCTGATCCATAGATGCAAGATGACTATATTTCTCTAGTGTCAAAACTAGAGTATGCCTACTCTCTGGCACACTCACCTATCTCTGAACTCTGGTCTCAGAAGAACACGCTGGAGTGTGGGTCTATGCATGGAGAATGAAACAGTCCTGTCTTTGCTAGGACCATCCTCATTTAAGCACAAGTCCCAGGCATCACCCTGAAAATGGGGCAAAAATGTTCATTTCACCAGACTGACCTATCACTTGGGATAGATGTTTAAAACAGTACTGTATAGCCAAAAACATAATGTATGGTCACCAAAACATATAGGGTGACTATACATTATGTTTTTACCTGGATAGTCTTCTTTTAAACATCTATATATCATATCATAAACATCTCAGCATCTAAGCATGTTTAGTCAAGAGTTTTAGAAGAGTGGGAGAGTTCTGAGAAGGTGAACAACACCTTTGAGTGACAGACTGGAATGATAAAATGTAGTTAAAAATGTGAGAAATAATTGGAAGAATGTATGATTTGATGGAAAAAAGATCTAAGATCATTAGACAAGCAGAAATGGTGTTATGTGGAGATAAATAAGAATAAAGGGGGGTGAAAAAGGCTCCTCAAGGTCTCCAGAGAGCTGAGTTCAGGAGAGTGGCAACCTCCTGAAAGGGATCCAAGGATTTGGAGTACTGGAGATCAGGATCTGATGAGTGGATCATAGTATACCTTGTTTCAGGGAGGAGAAAGACTCCTTAAGATAGAATACCTTGCAGAAGAACCTTCCTAATTACTAAGAACTCCAATCTTGTAACTGGCAGCATTGAAGCGAATGTCAATATTGTTTGATAGCCTTTCCTTCCACTGCCCCTTTTCAGACCCATGAGGTTGGGGGTCTCACCTTTTCCAAAAATCTGGTGAGACCCCAACCTCAGATATAGGCCAGATATATATATATAACTTTCCCATATTGCTCACCGCTTTTTTTTGAGAGTTGTTGAGCTCTTATATCTAAGAAACACTTGGAACCTCTGCTGAGAATATTAATAATTGGCCTGGCTTTCATGATATGCACACTTATCCAATGGGAATTGGACCAAAGCCACTAAACTCTTTGTACATAAACAATCAAAAAGCTATCAGTCAGTTTATTATACTGTAACTTTGTAGGATGTAGAACTGTGTGAGATTTTTTGAGGGAAACATTTTTTTACCAAAAAAATGTACATTCAGGTAAATTTACATAAATCCAGCCAGTTTTCTTACTATTATAACTGCAATTTATGAATGTTCAATAAATTCTTTCTCTTACTTCTCTCTAAACATAAGAAAAAAATCTTCTTTTCCCACATTGTATACATTGTTCCTTTGACTTTCTGGAACTACTACATCTACTCTGAGAGTTTCTTCCCCTTTGCAAACATTTTTCTAGTGCATTACCTGTCTTATTCTTGCAACATGTACACAATGTATAATATATTTATCTTGTTAATGTAGCAAACACAAGAAAGCTGCCATGAATAGCACCTTATATGTGTATTAAATTGAATTATTTCATCCCTAGACTGCCAGCAGATTTGTTAGATTGTCAGTACATGAAGAATTCCCTGTTCAGATCCTCATTCCCTTCCCCCAACTGTTTCTAACAACCTGAAAGTCTGGTAACAAGACCTGATTGAATGCTGTAGCTAGCGTCAGCTGTGTGAAACTGGAGCAAAAATAATCAGATGATCACTCAAATAATGTAGCCAGGTTGCATGGCTTTGGCATCTCACCAAGAAAGAGTATGTGTGTTTATGTCCAAAACAAATGTAAGGATGTAGTGGATTTTCCATTTTATGTTTCCCATGCTCTAAACTGGTGCCCTAAGTTTAATTTTGCACTTATGTAATGCTACATTCTCTAAGAGGTAAAGCAGACTGGAGAATGTATACTTTCAATATTTCTGGCCATGCTGACGGACCTTTGCATACAGTGAGTAGCTTGATGCTTTTATTTTAGAATTAAAATATTTAATTACTACATAGTTAAATAAATCAAATTAAAGCCTCAAATTATGTAAAAGTTGAATACCGATTTAAAATTAAATTTAGCTTTCAGTTCTGCTTTTGTGACAGATTTCAGTTTTAATGCTAATCTAAACTTTAATGCCTCTTCTTTATGGTTGGGCTGCTTGAAGAGGCTAATAATCTGATTCTCTGGCCTGTGCAGTATAGATCCAACTTTTAAAGCTTTAGGCTAGCAAACAGGCAAAGTGCTATGAATGGGGAGGATTACACAGTTGAAGGGAGCATTGTAAGATGTGAAGTGATAACTCCTTCACATTATGTGTCTGCAAAATAGGATCCCAGAGAAGCCCCTCTGCCATAAATCCATTACATTATGACTTCGGACAGTCTTTTTGTTGGGTGAAGGCAGGCAGACAAGAAGGTTATAAGGTATATCTCTTCTTTGTGGGATTTTCCTTGTGAAAATGGAAATAATAATATAAACCATGGGTGTTCACTGTTCAGCCCCTGGTGCTGTGTCGTCTGGCCCACAGAGTTCCCATGGGTCTGTGAGGAGCCCTGTGGACTGTAGCCCTGCATGCTAGATTGGGCACACATTGTAGCCCCAGATAGGGGCGTGCAGGACCCCAGAGCCCAATCCCAGCATGTGGGACCAGCGTGGGGCCTCATAGCCCAATCCGGGCACATGGGGTTAGTCAGAAGGAATACAGGGTCCTGAGGCCCAATCTGGTGGGCAGAGATAGTGCAGGGCCCTGGACCCGATCCTGGAACATGGGAGTCCAGTCCAGCCTGCAGACTAGCCTTGCACCACTCACGTGTCTGATGAGGCCAAAAGGTTGAGCATCACTGATATATAAACTATCATTAGCTCCTGGTCAGTTCTGACTGTGGAGGAATGCATTTTTCCATTAGCACTGGGCTCTTAAAAGCAAGGGGAGCTGACAGAGCAGAGGGTGTTCTGTGGGAATGTTCTTTTTGTGGTTGCTGTCACATTTGGGTAAATCAGCTAAACTTCACAGACTGGAAAACTGTATTTTTAAAAATGTTTTTCTATTTGTATATACCTAGGAAATTCCAGAAAAAATTACATGGAGAATATTTAATTTACTAATCTCAGCAGTGAATTAAAACTGTTCAAAGCTAGAATTAAGCATTTATCCTTAACTCTGCCCCTTGTATGTATACAATAAAATATGGTCTCAAAGATAGACTGAAGTACCATTTTAAAAGTTTTCCATTACATGCATAGATAACGTATGAATCTTTTTGCTTTTATGCCTATTTGTGTAGTTTTTCTTAATTTGAAACACACATTAACAAATTGCAAGATTTTCCCCTTCCCCAAGACCAAGGGCAAAATAACTCAGACCTCCAAGATAAGCTATCTGGGAGTATAATTTAGAGCTAGCTCAAAAGCTAGCTACCCTAATTATATTTATGGTAAATAAATAAAATGTTAATTAGTGATCTAATTTAAAGGGGCTAGCTATTTGAATTACATATCAAACATTCCATTGTGGGAAATAGCTTGCATGCAACATGACCCAGAATATAGTAGATAACTTGTTTTTCAAAGGCAAAATGAAGAAAAAATATTGTTCCTTGTAGTAAGGTACCTGAATATCAACGGCTAGGGAATAGACCCTGCTCATTGTTCTGCTTCTTATAGATCTTTGCAGATTTAACTTTGGACTTCAGCCTGTAAATGACAGAATCTGTTCTTTTCATATTTCTTGCATATAAGGTACATTCCAGTTTCCCAGCAGTTGTGTTTTTTTGTTGTTTTTTAAAAAATATGAATGTTGTATGTGAGAAAATATGGTATTAAACAGATAACACCTTGAGTAAAACTTGATCTATGAAGCCTTTGAGAAATGGTTTCTCTTGTTATGGTCTTTACTAAAATATCTTATTCACCCATTTCTTTGGAAGGAAAAAATCATCTTTGAAACAGATTTTCTGATTTTTATCACCTTTAGTTTGATGAAAGCTGTGTTTCTACTCTAAATCAGTTCTTCTTTTGTGAGATAAAGAGGTTTGTCTGCAATTATAAGGAACCTCAGAAAGCAGCTCATGTTGCTGAATTAATTTTGTTAAGAAATTGCAGGAAAACAGCAACAAAAAAGTATTGCAAAAGCCCATGTGTGAATCAGGGATCACTTTGCCTTTTGCCTCACTTCAGCCAGAAAAACTTTTTAGCTCTTAGAAATATATTTGTGCTGTTACTGTTTACCCTTTTCATCACATTGGATATGAATGTTACTGCTGAAAAAAGCTTAAAAGTAATTTGTTTTGTCTAGTGTGTATCTAGAAATGGTTAAAGTTGAGTAGGGATCAAGCCCAAACTGCAGAAGAAAAAAGTGGCAATAGTACTTCATCAGACAATGAGATTAGTGGCTTATATTGTGAATTTGCGTTAGGAAAGGCAATAACTTCACAAAAATATATGCAATCCTAACTAACAAATAACCCCTATCCTTAGAAAAAAGTAGGTAGAAGAAACTTCTGATGAGCTGTGGTTGAGGACAGTGACTGGGGTTTTTTTTGCTTTACTTGGGGATGGAGAGTAGCACAGAGTGGCACCTTAGGGTGTGTTCTCATGATCCGGAATATGTTTTTCCCCAGGGACAATTAGCAGTAGCACATATTTGCGCTACTGCTAGTTGACCTCGGGCATGCCGCTCCATGCATATGGCAAATTGCCCCGGGTGGGGTAGGGGAGGCTGGGGCCAGCAACTGGGTTGGCCCCAGAAGCCTTACCTGGGGCCCTGGGGGCTTCCTGAAGCTGCAGTGGTGGCAGCCCGGGTGCCTGGAGCCGGGCCGGCAGCCAGAGCATAGCTCCAGCTTCAGGTGGCACATGCTGCGGCCACATGCACAATGCCCCTTTTTTGGTGGTTTTTGGTTGTTTTTTTTTTACACCAGGATTTCATGATGCCAAAAAACCCCACTGTGCTGTAAACTAGCTGTGCAGTGAACATGTGTATGTGCACGTGTGGTTTGCAGCACCACAGATGGGTCTGCAGCACTGCAAACTGCATGTGCGTGCTCATGGGGATGCGCTCTTAGAGACTAACTGGTTCAGACGCATGCTCACATAAGTTTCTATAGACAACAACTTAGTTGTCAGATGCTGTGAACAGGATGGAGGAGGAGAGAAACGGGATGAAAAATCTGCATCCATTATTTTAATACATTAATTTTTATATGACATTAGTTGTATATATGTATAAACACACACATGAATTATGTGCATTAATCTAATAATTTAGTCAAAATGTATGTCATACCCCCTCTCATTGTTCATCTTTTTTTTCTTTCTTTTTCTTCTTCATTCTAAAGCATGTGTTCAGTATTTTATAATGTATATGCATACATATACCCTGAATGTTTTGTAGAGATTAGTGAGTAGGGTAGTCCTGATGTTGACTTCAGGAGCACACAAGTGGCATGTATTTTGAATGGATGCCATATCTCACTATACTGCTATTTTAAATGTAATAGCAAATTTAACCAACAGAACAACTTTGATTAAGTTCTGTCACTCATTAAAATATATGCCTGTGAATATAGAAGCAAAGATATTTAAACACAATTTAAGTATTTATTTTAAAAGGAAAATATAAATGCATGTATATTAAAATTTGCAATACAAATTAAAATGTAGGTCTTAGATTAACTGACTTATTTGAAGACCAATCAGGTGTTCCTCTCCTATGACACTGAAACAACTTCTTTCTACTACTTTCTGCCCATCCTTGACAACTAGCTTCTCCAGCAACTACTGAGGCATCCCTTTCATCTTTTTGTCTCTGCAGCATGTGTTGACATAGCTCTTTATATGGATTGGAGAGTAAATGGTGTAGAGCTAATGAACAGTTTTCTAAGGGAGAAAGCTTATGGATGGTTAAACCATCTTGTGCTGTGGACTGATATCACTGGAATCCCAGATGACCACAGAAATGAAGTAAGGGTCACCATTTTTTATGGTGGGTCTGTTTTCAAGGGCCTGTTTTTTTTCTGTCAAGGTTAATTTCCATGTGAATTATGAAGGACCACAAATTAAAAGGTGGAGGTGACAGTTGGCTGAAAGACTGAGGTTCAATATATGATAAGGTGCAGTGAAGATAAGTATATATGTCTGTAGGAGTTGTATAGAGCAAGGGTCACATCTGGGCCTTCTGATTGAGCCTTGTTAGAGAATTAAGTGCATAGATATTAAAATGTCTATGCCCTTTCCTTAGTGCTTCTTTACATAGTGCTCCTGAATATCCAGTGCTGCCAGTACTACTGCTACAGGAAACCCAAATGGGCTTTTTAGTTGTTCCTAATAATCTTGACTAAACTTGAGGTAGAATACTGGTCCTATCAGCCCCAGTTGTATCACACCAGACTTAAACTTAGCCCCTTCGGCTAAGTACAACAGTCAAAAAACCCAAGGCTGAACCAATTCAGTCTTCACAGGTTAGTCTAAGCTGCGTAGATTGAACTGATAAGCTAGTGAACAGACATTCACTTTTGATTCTGGAAATGCAGACACATGCCTGCAGTGGCCCAGGCCAGAAGCCAAGGGGTGCTAGATCACACCTCCTGTTCAGCTGAAGCAGACAACTTGGGCCAAGGCTAGCCTGCTCATCCTGGAGGTAGGGGTTGGGTGGGGGGAGGGGTGGGTCAGGGGAGGTGCAAAGGATCCTGAGATGCTGTGGGATTGTGACTTAACTTGAATCTGGAGAGGATCTGGGACAGAAGTTCTATAAACTGATTTAAATCAGTTAAGTCTGATACTCCATCTATCCACAATGGAGTATTTATACTGCTTTATGTGTAATTTCTGTCCCAAACCATCCTCTGTTTCAAAACACCTAGGGGATACTTAAGCTTTCCTTGGTGGCTGACTGAAGTTGCAACTAACTTCTACTTGAGTAGTCACTGTTTTGGTCAGAAAAGATGTGGGAACACAAAGACAGGTTCATAAAAGGATTTGGGGGATACATGCTATGATTATGAGGCTGAAGGGCTTCCCACTAGCCTTGTATGTGAGGTAGTAAAGTGGGCCCAGCTGCCTGCTTGTTTTAAAGATCCATGGGTGCATACATGAGATACTTAATGCACAGTAGACTAATTCTACTGCACATTAGCATGTAATGGGAAAAAGCTTGCTAATGTGCATTAAGTGTAACAAAAAGATCATGCACTGTTGGTACAGCGCATTAGCCCTGGCTACTGCACATTAATGTAGTACCATATATTAGCAGTATTAAACTTAATGTGCAGTAGCAACGGAGCATTAATGTACGTGTAGATGCCCCCCGTAAGTAATTCTTGATAGCTGCCCAGTAAGGGAGCAGAGTTCAGCAAAAATCTATTTCCGTGCTCCTGACATATTTCCTTGGGGTCCGATCCAGTATTTGCTGTGTTATGATGACTGATTCAGGAAACATAAAACTTAGGAATTACAGTTCACACTGCCTATATCATGTCTTCGCATGATTATTTCACTGGGTTCTTACCTTCTTGTGCTAAGGGATATGGGAATACTGTTTGCATGTCAGCCAGTGATTAGATAGATTGTTAAAGACTATCTGGCTATGAATAAATCTCTGAAAGTAAGGACATCCTAGATGAAACCAATTTTCTTCAACCTCTCTGCAGACAGCTAAGGTTTGAAGGGGCAGAATGTCCCCAGAAGCCAAACAAACGAACCTGGTATTGGTGCTACTACTAAACAACACAGGGGGATTTACAAGGAAGGTTAGGAAGGAGAGAGGAACAAAGACAGCAGGTTTAGCAGAGAAGGAGGGAGAAGGGACCGTGTGAACCAGCCAAGATTAAGGGAATCTAAATGGAAGGGAGTAACTCATAGTTCCAGAGAAGCCACAAAGAGAGAGGAGTTGGAATCGTGGCAGGACCAAAGTGGTTAGGAAACCAAAGCAAGAATAGCCTTGTAGGTGTTTCTTGTTTTGTCTAGATCTGTGTATTTCTTGTGTTGTCTAAAGTAAAGAATAACTGATTTTGGAATCTTTTGCAAAGTTTGTTTCTAGAGGGGTAAACCATAAACTTCCTGTAAGCTGCTGTGTCTGTTGGGAAGGGTAGCATATACAGTGCATAAATAAACAAACAAACAACAGTATCCACACTCTTCGAGATTTCCGGATATGAGTAAGCAGCTAGGGGCTTGTAAGGGTTCAGCACTTATCCTGTGGAACTAGGACAGTCGGCTGCAAGGTTGTACTTCACTATAGACATACCAGCCGTAAGGGTTCGTCTCCATTATTTAAAACAACAGTGTTGATTCTCAAGCAATGAATTCAGGTTCTCCAGAGGTTTTTCTCTCTATTTTGACATAAGGTAGAGCTGTTTTATCTGCTTGTTGCGTGGGTGCTGTTGAAACACTCCAGTAAATCGATGTTGCCCTTTGAGATGTATTACTTGAGGCTCTAGCTCTACCTTAGCTATTTCTTACTGCTCCTGAGTTATGGAGAGGAGAGGTTGTTGGGAGACTTAGTTTTAATTCTCTCTTCTGCATGGATTCAAATCCCTGCTACAAACACATGTACTTTCTCTTTTTTTTTTCTTATATTATTTTTATCTTTTGAATACACTCTCATTTTTAAAAACAAACTCTTGTCCATTGCCCTGTCAGAGCCTTTGTTGTCTCTCTCTCTCCTTTTTTCCTAGCAAAATGGGGGAAATAGTTTTAAAAATCTGTTCAGTTTTGCAAGCAGGAACACCCGCCCCTCCTCCCCGGCCCCCAACAAATTATTATGCACAATTAAGGTTAGGACACGAAATCTCTGTAGACCTTTGGAAGTGCAGAGAGAAAAACAACAACAAAGGTAAACCTCGGATCATTCAAAGCATCTGGAATTCCAGAAGCATCAGGTCCTGCGCACATTCAGACGAGTGAGCCTTTCTCCTGCAAGTAGTTCCATTGTTCCTAATGCTTGTGAAAGGCATTGGTTTGACAGCCTTGGGGAATGAAGTCCTCTTTTTATTAACTGGGCAAGCTTCCCAACACATGCTGCCTGGTCAGCCTGCCTCAGTCCAGATCTGGGAGGAGGGGAAGAATTCTCTAAGGGTAACCAGGAGTTCAGTTTCTAAGGCTTATATAGTTCTTGGCCTCTCTTCTGAGTTTGCCAGTTATTGAAAAGCAAGGGAAAGTGTTTGTGAGGCAAAGAACTGCAACTCAAATCCACCAATCTCACATCAGAGGAGTCGCTTAATGTCTTAGCCTACACTGAGAGGACTTCAAACTGATGGTAGGGGTGAAGAGCTCTGGGGCCTTTTGTAGCAGTAACTTGGGACATCTGTTCCCCAAGTACCTGAACGTTTAGCCTGAATACTATTTTCTATTCAAAGCCATAACTACTAAATCAAATTCTGACCTTCTGGAATTTACAGTCTCTGATTATAAAGGAAAAATCTTTTAATGCTGCTTTCAGTCTCCTACTAATACATTCTATCATCTATGATTCACACAGACACACTGTATTTATGCATTGGGATAGTAATTATTTGATCATTTTTTCCTACATAGCCAGCTGGTACCCAGAATACTTTTTTGCACTTGAGAGAAAGGTACAAATAATGGCACAGCAGGATATTATACAATTTATGGACCAGCCCTTAGAGACAAATTTAACAGTTGGTGTGTTTCACAACTATGTGTTACATGGCAGTGAAATGCTGGCTGTTGGGATGACTAGATTTTCTTCCTACCCCAGATGCAGAGTGTGATCTAGTCATTAAACAATGCTTACACGTTGGTAGCTAGGCACGCAGGTTTGGTGCATTCAGTTTGTAAGACTTTCCAGCTATTAAATTAGAGGTGTATGTTCTGATTCCAGCTCTTTCTAATGTGATTTTGTGAAACTTCTGTTACCTTGTAATAAAATAGAATGAGCGATATCTGTTTCCTGCAGTGGCAGATAGAGAACAGGTGCAGTGACAATTGCATCCCTGGTTATGTTGCACATGAGCTCTGCGTGGCATCTGCCTGGAGCCCCTGCTTTCACAGCGTCCAGGGGTGCAGCACTGCCACTCATCCCCTCCTTTCCCCTTCTGCTGCATTCAGCAGGGATGGGGAGGAGAGGGGGAAGGAGAGAAAGGGCAAACAGTAACAGCATTCAGCCCTCGGGCTCTGAAGCCTGGCAAAATCAGAGGCTCTGGCCAGACTGAGCTCAGAGCTTACTGCACATGCATGGCACAGCCAAAGTAGAGGGCTGCACCTCCCGTGCCCTTTTCCTGGGTCCACTACTGGCTTTCAGTTACCTGCTTTCTGGGATAGGGCTAGGAGACCTAGATCTGTAAAATCAGTCAGGAATATTTCAATCAGAGAGCCCAAGGTCTTCTGGCTCCCAGTACAGCGCACCTTCCCCTAGGCCAAAGGGGATATCAGTGGAGAGGGCCTTGCAGACCGTCCTCCAACCTGGTGTCAGATTTTGCCCGCTCAGGGCTCACAGGGCAGCTGAGCGGTGACACCCAGGGGGTCAGGCACCCCTGCTGCTTGCACAGTACCTCTGCACAGGAAAGCTGAGTCTGCCCCTGTGGCGCTTTTTTTTAGCCAGGGGTCAGGATCAGGTGACCCCAAGGAAGGGGCCCCACAAAGACTTCCCTCTGCTAGTGCGAGGCAGGGGTGGCGGAGGGCCCTTCCCCCATCCCCTTGCTTTGCACCCTCTGCCCTAGCCTCCTGTGCACACCCTGCGCTTGCCAAGGGGAGGCTGCCAGAGCCCTTCTCGCTGCCGTGGAAAGGCCGTGGCCGGGTCCCTCCCTCACGTCCTGCTGCTGCCACCTGCCCGAGCAGAGGTCCGAGGGGCAGTAGCACAGCCGGCTT
>NW_005841944.1:3499926-3502827 GCF_000455745.1 Alligator sinensis | reverse complement strand
CCGCTGCCGAGCGGCTGCAATCGCGCCGGTGGGGGGGCCGGCGGGGAGCGGCCCCCTCCCGCCGCCTGGCTGGGGCTGTCGGCGGAATATGGCTGATGATGTGCCGCCCTGTGTTTTACAGTATTTTCCCCATTTTGGCCACACCCCCCTTCCAGGCGGCTTTCCACTCCGGGCGCGCAGTACAGTAGAGCCCGCCGCGGCCTCCCGCGACAGCCGGTGCCGAGCCGGGGCCGCGGGGAGACGGCGGCGGGGCCGTGCCAGCCGCTTATGTAACAAGGTTAATGAGAAACACTGGAGAAAATTGCCTTCACATGTCGAGGGCTTTCCCGCCCGGCGCGGGACGCGGGGTGTTACACAACCTCGAGCCCTGGTCCAGCCCCGCTCTGCGCGGGCTGGGATGGGCACGGCACGGCACCGGGGGGGCGGCCTGGGCTTGCATCTTCCCTAACTTTTACATCCCCCCGGTCAGGGGAGGGGTGGCGGCAATTGATACATAGGAAGAGGGGTGTGTGTTGGGGGTGATTTGCATTTCCAATTTGGAGGGCGACCCGAGTGGCTTCGGCTTTGATACTGGTAACCTGCTGACCCACATGTCCCTCCTCCCCCTGGGATTCTATAGGAGGGGAGTTCAAGGCGCACACACTGCACCGGGTTATGTAACAGTGGGAATGAGGGGAAAACAAAACAAAACCAAACCAAACCCCGAAGGTCAGTGATGGAGGCAGCCTTGGCAAGCAGCAGAAGCTCCTGGAAATTGTCTCTTTCCAGTCTTTTAACATCAGCCCGAGTTTGTGCTTTTCCAGGGCAATCAGCTGTGCACTGAGAAGGGGGGAGGATTGGGGGGGGAAAAAAAAGGAGATGTTTTGGGTTTTCAGATGATGTAATGAGCCTGGCAGAAAATACAAGTCTGCTCCTCGAGCGCAAATACTGAGCAAATTGGAGCTGGCATTCAGTAGTAATATTGCATAAATGACAGTATTGGAAACAAATTGACCAAGGCACTAGGTGATCATGCCTTTCTAACCTTTAAAACATGAAGGTCGGGATCTGTAGGAAAACAGTATAGGCTTGTCATTAACCTGTTTCATCTGGTTGAAAGCAGGACTCGGATGAAGATTTGGGTGAAAATGACTCCCTTGTCATTTTTCTTCTTTGAAGTTCACTTCAGGCCCTTTTTTTAAATATGCAGAGAATAAGTAGAATGTGGGATTTCCTTTGACATTGGGTTGACCTGACGGTGCACAAATAGTATAGGTATAAGTGCAAGGGAAAAGAAGAATCTTTATAACGGAGACATTTCGGATCATGTGTTGGTGTGTTTGTTCAGGCTGTAAGCTGGTCTTAGGTCCTGACTCTTTAACTTGTGCCAGCCAGTCCAAGACACTCTTGCAAATGAGGATGTGGGATTGTTATTCATGAAGGTATTTGTAGATTTTTAAATCAATGAAGTTATTAAGACAACAGACATACCTGTTTTATATACATTTATTTTAATAGCTGCTATTCCTGCAAAAGTGCTTGATGCCCCAGAGCTAAACTGGTTGTATAAACTGAAGTAATGGAGAAAATAAAGGTTTGAAGGAATGAGACTTACAAAGGAAAGACTACGTTCTTAATTGCAGTTTTAAATACTATAACATTCACAATTTGAAATATTTTGTTTTTAGATAACATAAATGTATCTGATGTGCCAGATCCCTGAATAGCTTTATTTCTTCATTTGTTTTTTCAAAACCGTGCTAATGGATGGGAATATATAATATATTTTTCAATTATTAAAAAAAACTTTAAAAAAAAATTATTGTTATGTAAACTACCTATGGCCTGGTACTGAAGCCTCTAGTGGAAAAGTGATGACACAGGAGACTGAAAAAGTGGCCAACAGTCAGCTGAAAAAGACAGGCAGTTTTCCCAAATAAAGATGTTACCACCTACACTAGTTATTCATTTACCCAAGAGTAGTCATTTTCCAGTAGGTTAAATGCTGATCCATATATGTTTCTTGGTTGAGGTTCTCGGATGTTTTTACAACGCACTTCATGTATTACTAAAGAAAGGGTTTTACCCTGCTTCCTAACCCTTATTGAGAATTGCATTTTCTTCCATTTGCAGTCACTTAATATTCTTGGGGTAACTATGACGGATGCTTCCATGGCAAAGCAGAAGTGGTAGAGTTTAATTGGCATTAAAAACATTATAAATTGAGTGGGGGGGGAAGAGGAGCCAGTATGTTTGTTTTCTTTGTTCTACAGTTAGATGAGACCAGTGAACAAAATAGTCTGTCTTCTGGCTGTTACTCTGAATAAGTAGGGAAAAAAATAAGCCCAGACGTCTTTCCTAATGATGAGGTGGGTCTGAAATATGTTTTAATGCATGCTCTCATTCATATCCCCCAGTGAATTTCCCTAAACTACCAGTTTAGGAAAGTTTCAAATTTTAAGGACAGCATTTGTATTGCTGGAGGACATTGTACTTAATGTTTTTTGTGTTATTCATTATATTTTTATAAACAGAAATCTGCAGGCATGCTAGGCGCACCTTTCTGCCATTTTCTAGAATCGTCCTGAGGAACGGTTGTCACTAGTTAACTAAATATTTCCTCTCTTTTTTCCCTCTTTCAACTTCATTGTGAGCAATTGTGAGCAGTGTACTGTCAAATAACACTGACTGTGTGTGTGTAACATAAAAATATTTCCTAAGTGTGATAGAGAAGATACTATGGGTATATATTTATAAATTTTATTTTAATATAGTGTGTATGGGTATATATTTATAAATTTTATTTTAATCTAGTGACTGTGTTTTTAATGTTCTCTTTACATTTCAGAGTACCTTCATTATAAGTGTTTTTTTGCAAGTACTATTTTTAATATAGGCCTGCTGCTCACCTTTTTTGATAAA
>NW_005841944.1:3493078-3499916 GCF_000455745.1 Alligator sinensis | reverse complement strand
TCACCGACTTGAACACTTGTAGCGTAAGAGCAATAACACCGCTGCGGTGGTGTTCTCTCAGGGACAGTGCAGCTCCTTGATTTCCATAAACTGTAACCTAGTCTTTTACTTGATCCACTTGAGAAGTATCTCTATGGCTCATAAACTGGTATGTTATTATTCAACCAAATGCAATAATATTACTAAATAAAAACACATTTTATTATGTAGCATAGTTTAACAGGCAGCATTATTATTTTAACTCTGATTATATATCTGCAATTGAGAAGCAGGATGATTTCAGTGTTTGGAACTTGTCTAATTTTTCTATTATTTGTTTCCCACCATACAGACATTTGCATTGGGGAAAATCTGGATTAACTCCATTGGAATTAATGGATTTAGCTTGGATTGACTCCAGCATGAGAGAGAAGAGATTCTAGCCTAAATTTCTATATTATCTAAAACCATCCTTAAAACGATTTCATTACCATGATGGCTGTAATAATCCACCCATCCCAAAGGGATCTTGAGACAGAGATTTCTGAGTTTCCTATGGTTGCAGGATAATAGGTCCAAAAAGCAAGAACTGAAAGAATTTTTGAGGAAAGATACCTGCCACTAGTATATTTTAAAATATTGTCAGTAAAGGATGGATAAATAATGTGTAAGAGTAGGGCAGGTAAAACTGAATTTCAAGTCTAAAGCTTTGTTGCTGTTGACTAATTTTTGACTGTTAAATTACTGTGTTGGGCAACAAACTAATTAGCATATCCACTTTTTTTTAGTAAATTTAGGAAGTGTCTAAAAGGCTTTGCTCTGGTACTTTTTCTGCTTATATTGAATTCTGTAAGTAGTAATGGAAGAGATCCACTGGTGTGACATAGCTTGTTCTTATGTCTATGCAGACACATGAATGTTTTGTCAGGTTGAGTTTTAGTCTCTCGAACAATGGAGGTTCTTCTGTCTCCCCTGGCATGTCTTCCTGCTGTTCAGTTTAAATTATCTTTCCATGCTATTTTTCCAACTCTTTTCCCTGCATTTTTTCATGTTTTACCTCCTCTTCAGTCATTTAGTGCTTTTAAAAATCCATCTAACCTGGTGAGTGTGTGCTGTGTGGTTTCTTTATTTTCTTTCCTTCCAACTGAAAAAGAAAGAGAGATGTCCATTTTTGTTATAGGAAGCAACGTTGGGTTTTCACCTGCAAATAATTCAGACTCACTTTAGAAAACACCTGTCAACTTAATAGCTGTCAAGTCTTGTGCAGCTTCTTTTGTGATATTTTTTATGGGTAAGCATCACTGATTTTTCCCCACACATCATTCCTTAAGCAGTGGTGTGACTAGTGGGTAGGCATGGTAGTTCAGGCTGTGATAGGCATGTGTCTGGGAAGTCAGAAACATGTTTATCTTGCTAAGGGCTCTGGGAGTGTCGGTGCCTGGACTAGCAGCTAATGATGGCCTGGGGGTGCTGGGGTGACAGGTTGTAAGTTATGTTGATAGTTACATGTGGCTGTTTTGAAGAGGGTCCTTAGATGCAAGAACCTGGGCCCAAAATTCTGATCTTTCCTTGGCCTTCTGTTTTTGTGAGATTAGCTGCTACCATTTCCTTTTTCTCCCTAAGGTTGCTGATGCTGCATTTGCTCCTCAGCCATCTGAATACATAGGGATATAGCTGGTCTATGAGCATGTGTGGTAGGTTTGCCAGATGTACCTGCATTTTCTGTGTCTGAACTCCCTTCTGAGAACATGAATCATAGAGCCCCAAATTCACGAAGGCTACTGAGGACTTGGTGCAGTATTTCCATGGAATGATGTTGTGTTTTAATGGTTGGGGTGAAGTCATAGTTTTTAACCCAGTCCCTAGAGAAAAAAAATATTGTGTTGCTTCAGAGGAGTGTAGATATGTGGGTAAGAATGGTTGTGAGGAAATTGGGGAGGCCTGTGTTAAAATAGTTTAATGCTATATGTATGGCACTTTTATCACACTTCTCACTTGGAAGAACACTAAGGTCCTTGTATCGGTATCTGGGACCATTTCATTTTCTGAAATCTGGTCACTTCGTGTGATGTTTTGTGTTCTTAAATGGTGTTTAGCCATCCGAAGCAGTTCTAGACAGGAAGTGAAGAATACTAATGAAGAATTAGGTATGCATAATGTAATTATCCAAATTGGAATTTGATTCTGGTATTGGATCAAATAGCTGTAGTTTTATGGACAAGAATCTTAGAAATTTTCTGTGACTATCTTTAGGAAATTACTGTCTCCACTAGAAAAATATCTGGACTCAGTAGTGCCTGTTAACTCATGGCCACTAATTCCTATAACACTGAGATTTTCTGTGGATATGCCTCATTTGTTTGCTGACCAGGCCTGAGCCTAACTGATACTCAGTATGAGAAGCTCAATATGAGATGTGATGAAACGAAGAGTAGAAATGGAAAATCTACAGGTTCTACTCTTTAGAGGAGATTTCTGTACAAAGTCACTTTCTTTAATGAAGTTGTTAGAAAGCATGGGGAAAAATGCATTGTAACAGGTTTAGGTGCTATTACAAACCGTTTTGCTGATATTAAAACAATAGTTTAAGGAACACAAGAAAAGTTTATGGATGTTAGCCAGGCGCCTTTACTTCCACTCGGTACCCAATGAAGCTTCACTTGGTAAGGGACAAAAATTAAAATTAATGTTCAGCTGAATATACATAAACGTTCCAGTAATGGTGACCTACCACGGTGTCCCTCATTTGTAATTTAATCTAATAATTTCCATGCATTTCAAAAGCAACACCCTGTCAAACTAGCAACTTCTGAGAAATTGCTGTGCTGTTACAAATGGTATTTGAGCTGATATTATAGCAGCGTGCTCAATTGTAACATGGAAAACAAAGTTAGTGACTGAAGTAGAGCTGAGAAAAATTGCCAGTAGAATGTGAGAAAGCAGAGTTGGATTATGATAATCACCCTTGTAGAATCAAATTAAACCTTGTTAAAGGTTTTATTGATTTTTAGTCTGTAGTTGTACGATGTATTTACTGCACATAGGTACGTGAGATTAATGAGGCAGTTGTAGTGATCAAGGAGTGAAAACTATGGTGTTGCAGTTCTTTTATAATGTTTTATTTTGCACAGACTGTGGGATATTTTACAGCATTAATTAACAATATATTTATGCACTTCAATTCTGTGCCCACTCAAACACGTTGGAGACAGCTGATATATAGTAGTAATGGAAATAGAGTAATAATGTAATAACATCATATTATATTAGAATGTCTTTGAGCAGGTGGCATTCATTTTCTTTAATTTCTGTTTCCCAAAGAATATAAGAACTCTTAAAATAGAGTAGTGTTCTTGTAGAGGGAGAATATGTGTGAAGAATGATGCATGTACACTTGACAAGAGTGCAGCTAGCTTTTGAAAGTAGTACGTTTTCTCCAAGTTTCATAGTCTCCTTTATATAGTTTGATCACCTCAAGGAGTATACTTTTAGATCTGTCAGTGTGTAAAACGGACAGTGAAATATGTTAAAAGAAATAGTTGTCATAAGCAATTTTGCACCCCAAAAAATATTGTATGGGGAAATCACCCTGATATATAAAGGGGAATATGGGATATGTTTGGATATACCTATGGTATATGCAACGTTGTGTATCTGCCCATCGGGAATGAAGAACTGGCAATACTAAGAGAGGAGTTGGACTGTTCATATGAGCAGAAATGTATGGAATACTGATAAAATGCACATAAATGCAAAATTGTGCTCACAGTGGGAAAGATGTCAATTATTTATTAACAGAGTTTGAATTGACTGTTTTGGCACTAATGCAAGGTCTGTGAGAGACAGTCATGGATAATATCAAGGCCAAGGCTTATGAAACACAGATTATAGGTTTTAGTTCTTCCTTTAATGGGAGTATAAGAATATTTTTAAAGTGAGATTTTGTCTCATAATTGCCTACAAGAGAGAACACACAATGCTATCCATATAGAACTTACAAACAGACTGTTTTGCCATGGAAGTCTATGCCAATTGTGCATCAGTAATACAGAGCTGCTCTGCATTGCCAAGTACAGGACAGAGAGAGAGGTAGGATTTTAACTGTGCCTTTGAAAGAAGTCTTGAAATTTGATAAGACAAGCTAAAATGCGGCTTTTGTTAATACTTTGCTTGAAGTCAAAAACCTGTCAGCACAAAACATTCTGTACATCTTGTGTATGTTAAAAGTGAAGTGAAACCTATATCAAAGAAAACAGGTATATCGGAAAGTCTCTTCTCTCTCTGCTAGGTGTTTTATCCATATACATTTTAAGAGCAGACTTGTTAGTCATGTGTAGTATGATTATGGACATTGTTGATGGTTCCCCTTTTGAATAACTTGGGCAAAAAAGACCTTTTAAAATTGGGATTGTGTTTAAGATAGATTCTTGATAACCTGATGTTGAAACAGAGTTGCTGAGAATAAATAATAATTTAAGTAGGACCTAGCAAAACCAGATGCAGAGACTATTTCCAATATTTCAAGCTCCACATTTTTTTGTGCATATACAGGAAAAAGTGAAAAGGAATTGTATTTTCATACTTTTTAAAGAGTCTGTTGCAAATAATGGATAATTTAAAAACAATATTTGAATATAAACAGCGCCAATAGAGCCCATACCACCAGTGAATGAAGGAGGATTGAAGCACAGCTCAACTGATGCTTAAAAACTGCTTAGTAAAGTATTTTGAGGAAAATAGAAGGTTTCTTACTGGTAATGAGCAAGTCTTTGGGAAGTGGACTGCACTTGAGTTCTTGGGTTGGTTACTTTGTAGAGCCTACTGTTACCCTCCCATAATACTGCTTCTATGATAGCACTGGTAAAGGAGGAAGGCATATCCTCCAGTAGGGATTCTTGCAGTAATAAAAAAATCCTTCTTTATTTTATAATGCAGGTTACAAAACCTGAGTTGCACTTGCTTAGTCATAAATAGGAAGTTTGGAAAATCCTAATCCCTTCTTCAAATAATGCAGTAAAAAGGCTGTTTTATGTTTTCTGCTGGGAAGGGAATGAATAGGAAGGGATCTAGACAGGCTGCAGATTGCTCAGGGGGCTGGTTCTTCTACTCAGACCTCTGTTGGTTGTGGTGCACAGTTCTTTAGTGATTCTCTGAGCTCAAACACACGGAGAGGGATTGCAGGCAGGTTGGGAGCATGTCCAGAGAATCTGTGCAATGCCTGGCTCCACTGACTTGAAATGGTAAGCTGGAAGGAGGGTGCCCGGGGGGAGGGCAGAGGAAAGAATGAAAGGAAGCAGGCCCTGTACACCCTCCACACTGCAGGAATGACCATTCTGTTGACATGGTCATTTGGGTTCTGTTTTTCCAGATTTACCCCTTGGATCAAAGCTTATGTATATGCAGGCTTTTCTCCATGCAACAGGTTTTGGCCTTGAGGGCTTAATTCTGACCTGATGTGTGCCAGAGGACAAAGCCTGGCAAACACTGAAAGACAGATGAAGTGAAAGTATTTTCTGTGCCTATATCTAAAGATTTTTTTTTTCTGAACACTTATCTGCATAGACTATATTATGGTACATCACATCTTTTGACAAATGTCTAGTGTTAGTTCTTGACCAATTTGCAGTTCTTCATGCTAGTGACCATAACTTCTTATTAAAAGGACCATGTCACACTGGACAGTGTCTCAAGAATATTGTAGATAGAGTGAATAATGATATAACATCAAGGAATGAGGCATGGGCACTTTGTGAAAAAATCCAACTACATTTTTATATAGCCATAGTACTTACACAGGCAACATTTGCCTATTGAAAGGTGGACTGGTAGCTTCACCCCAAGATAACACTTTGTTTCAATGCCCATTCCCCCAGCTTCTCTCTTATATCACTTTTACCCATGGGAGAGAGGTAAAGGCTAGGGACAGAAGTTACACACAAACCAGTTTAAGTGATCAGAAATTGATTTAAACCTGTAACAGAACAGAAGTTCAGTGCACATAAACCAGTTTCAAAATGGCTGAAACTGGTTTGAGATGAACCTGGTTGAACGCAGTGTCAGACTTAATAGATTTGGGTCAAACCAGTTTATGAAACTTCTGTCCCAGACCACTTCATGCTTCAGTTAAATCAGAGTCCCCCAGCATCCCAGTATGCTTTCCAGCCCTGGGTTGGACTGTGCTGTCTGCTCCAGAAAGCAGGGCTAGCCCACCCCTCTGCTCCCTAGCTGGAACAGTGAGGGCTGGCTCACTGGTCCCCACAGGCAAACCCTGGCTGGGGTCTGGGGGTAGGGATGAGGGTTAAACTCACCTTCCCCCCACCCCCTGAGTACAGAGCTGCCCTGCTGGCTTACTTAGTGCTGGCTGGGAGTGTATACTACAAATCCCAGAAGCACCTGGAAGCAGGAAGAGGAAGTGATGAGCAACTCTGCACAATCCTGCTGCTTTGATTATGGACTGCAAATCCCAGAGACCTAGGGGGCAGCAGGAAGAGTAAGCGAACGTATAGCCCATGCTGTGTTCATAATTCTTCATTTTATAGTTTGGAAGAGAAAGAACTATTCTTGTTCAGGCTTTTCTGAATTCAGTGCCTCTACCTTCCCCCTCACTCCCCTCCAAGGCAGAGTATGGGCTGGGCCTGGCCATGCCTTCTCTGCTCAAGCAGGGAGGGAGGAAAAGTCTTGGAGTGCTTCTGTCTTCCTTCCCCTTTGTGGCTGGCAGGTGTGCTCTAGCAGCCCCCAGCTTCTGGCTTGAGCCACTGCAGTCATGTGGCTACATTTCATAGTTTCGTAGTTGGTAGGGTCGGAAGGGACCTGAGCAGATCATCAAGTCCGACCCCCTGCCGTGGCAGGGAAGAAAAAT
>NW_005841944.1:3490044-3492799 GCF_000455745.1 Alligator sinensis | reverse complement strand
GAGGCTGAACAGGTTCAGGCCCCGTAGCCTCACCTCTCATAGTGCCTGCCCTGCTGCCCCCTGATCATGCTAGTGGCCCTCCTCTGGACCCTCTCCATGTTGTCCACATCCCTCCTGAAGTGCGGTGCTCAGAACTGGATGCAGTACTCCTACTGCGGCCCGACCAATTTCATATAGAGGAGGAGGATCACCTCCTTGAACCTGCTCGTGATGCATCTGTGGATGCATGACAGGGTGTGGTTAGCCTTCCTGACTGCGTCCCCACATTGGTGGCCCATGTTCATCTTGGAGTCTATAATGACTCCAAGATCCTTTTCTGCCTCTGCTGACAAGAAGGGGAGTTCCCCAGCCTGTAGGTATGCTGCTAGTTCTTCCTCCCCAGGTGCAGTACCCTGCACTTGTCAGTATTGAATCCCATCTTATTCTCATCCGCCCACCCCTGTAACCTGTCCAGATCTAGTTGCAGCCTGTCCCTCTCCTCTAGCATGCCCATTTCTCCCCACATCTTAGTGTCATCTGCGAATTTGAACAAGGTGCTTTTCACCCCCTCGTCCAAGTCGCTGATGAAGATGTTGAACAGTACAGGCCCGAGGACTGAGCCCTGGGGGACCACACTGCCCGCATCCCTCCAGGTTGAAAATGACCCGTCCACCACCACTCTCTGGGTGCGGCCCTCCAGCCAATTGGCGACCCATCTGACTGTGTAGGCATTGATACCACAGTCTCCTAGTTTTTTAATGAGAATGGGGTGAGACACAGTGTCGAAGGCCTTCCTAAAGTCAAGAAAGACTACATCCACCGTGACACCTGCATCCAAGGATTTCGTGACCTGGTCATAGAAGGCCACCAGGTTGGTCTGACAGAACCTGCCTCTAATGAACCCATGTTGGTTGCCCCTAAGCATACACTCCCCTGCTTGCCCCTCACAGATGTGCACTTGGATAATTTTCTCAAGGAGCCTCCCCAGGACCGAGGTAAGACTAACAGGCCTTTAATTTCCTGGGTCCTCCTTCCTTCGTTTTTTTGAAAATGGGAACCACATTGGCCCTTTTCCAGTCCTCTGGCACCTTGCCAGAGCACCACGAGTGCTCGTAAAGTTGTGCTAGGGATCCCGCAATGACCTCTGCTAATTCCCTCAGCACTCTGGGGTGGAGATCATTAGGACCTGCTGATTTGAACACGTCCAGTCCCACCAGAAGTTCCCTGTCTAGGTCCTCTCTGACCCTGGGCCTGGCTGTGCCTCCGCTGGGACCATCGGGGATCCCAGTGGAGGGGATGAACTGGTCCCTGCTCAGAAAAATGGAGGCAAAGAAATTGTTAAATAGGTTAGCTTTGTCATCTGGTGCGACGACCAGATTTCCTAGCGTGTCCTGCAGAGGCTCCATGTTACCTAGAACCTTCTTTTTATCCCCTATATATTTAAGAAAGGGTTTCTTGCTATCCTTGATCCTGGTTGCTAGTCCTAGTTTCATTTCTGCCTTGGCCTTCCTAACATCCCCACTACAGTCCTGAGCAATGGAGGTTTTATAGTCCTCCCTGGTGATGGCCCCTCTCTTCCATTGGGTGTACACCTCCTTTTTAGCTTTGAATCAAAAGTGAACGTGTATTCATTTGATTATCAGTTCAATCTCTGCAGCTTACACTAACCTGCAAAGACTGAATCAATTCAGCCTCAGGTGTTTTGACTGTAGGTGCTTAGCCAAAGTGTGCCTATAGACATGCTTGTTCACATTCTAATTAGAACGTGTTGGAGCAGACTTGATTAATCGTGTTCTAATTAGAGCGCTCAAGCATCACCTCACTGTCATGTGTATTAAGCTGCTGCACAGTTCAAAATGGCTGTGGGGGCACCTTATCTAAACCTCATTGAATGAACATTAAATAAAGTGTCCCATGGCCATTTTGAAATGTGCAGGGGTTTAACACAAGTGAGAGTGATCCATTTTAATTAGAGTAGCTGTCCAGGAACCACTTTAATTAAAATGCTCCCACCACTGCCAAGCACATATATAAGCAGCCAAAAGTACCAGGCAGACACAGTTGGGAACCTAGGCTGCTTAGTGTTGTTTACTTGTCATTTGAGACCAGTGGGTTTTGTCCTAGTGTCAGGCAACTCTGTCCCAGCAAAATGTTCACTGGTAATCTGAGGTCCCCCACCAACCAACCTCTCCTTTTTGGTAAGGTAGGTGACTACAGAAGCAGTAAATCTGGGATCTTTGGGGTTCTCCTCTTCTCCACTGTTGAGGCTGTAGAAGTAGCATCTCTTTGGGGATTTGAAGGCCAGTGGTTGTGAGTTGTTGGGTGGGCTGCTGTACATGCATCTGTGTTATCACTGAGTGATGATCAGAAAATATTTGCAGAGCTGCTTCTGGCTGTGATGGTACTGGCTGGAGAGAGTTGAGATGGTATGAACTGGAGGGGAGGAGGATATAGGGTAACATAGATCAACAATAGGACAACACAGAATAGCAATAGGGGAATGCAGAAGAAAATCAGTTTTGGGGGGGCAAGGGAACTTGGGGAAACCTAAGGAAAGCTATGGAGTGCTTGTGGGAAATGCACAATAGAATAGAAACTTCTACATCCAGTGAAGGATATTGAAAGAGTCCAAAGGAAGCTAGAGCAAAATTAGAGAATGGTCTCTAGGTCCATCCTATGGAGGATTATGCTAGTTTTGCTGTGGGAGCCACAGGCAACTGGTGGGGGGGGCATGTGTCGTGTGTCGTTCCCCCCCCCCCCCCCAAAATTCCCCCCC
>NW_005841944.1:3487111-3490013 GCF_000455745.1 Alligator sinensis | reverse complement strand
ACCACTCTTGATGGGGCATTTTTTTGGCTGCGCAGGCAGGCAGAGTCTGGTGGTGGTGGCGGGGGCGGGGGGACTAAGCTGTGGCACAGAAGTATAGGAGCTGCGGTACATTTACCAAAAACAGCTCTGGGCAGCTCTCATTTTGTACATAATGACCTTGTCTTTACAGTGAAGTGCAATAGAATCTGTATAAATGCAGGATGAGGTTTCCTTGCAGCGTTGCTCCAACACCCCATTGTTTCCAATGAGCTCAGTATAAATGCTTTCACCATAGACATTGTGCTAATATGTTCTATGAATGATTTGTCTTATCTCAGTGCTGTGAAATGAGAGGCCCTTTCCCACAGCATGTTAAACAGATTAAAATGAAAATTTGTTTTTATGGTCCAGGAGTAGTGCAACTCTAAGGAAAATATTTTGTTATGATCCCATATGTAAGGTGCCGTAAGGAGGCTCTATGAAAGCCATGGGCGACTGGTAGTGCTTGTAGAAGTGCAAACCAGTAGTGCTGCTGGCACTTCTCAGGGGGGCACCATCTGGCACTCTCCACTCCCCAGCCAGCGAGGGCCAATTTTAGGGCGGCACATGCCTCTGCCCCTCAATGCATCACCTACGATGAAAGCAAATCCATTTTGTAATCTAAACGCTGAGATCAGTACCAAGGTTCCTCCAGAAAAGTTCCTATCATATTCCCTGGTGCTTCTTAAAGCAAAGGTAAAGGTTGGGAATACAGAGGTTCTCAGGATACATCTGTCATCTTAAACTGGCAACACTGCAGACATCTTCAGAACTTTCCCAGTAAACCACGGCCAAATCCAACCTCTTCTGTTAGCCTTGCCCACCCACCCACAGACTTCTGAAAGGCACTCAACAGTGCAGCAGAGTCTGGTACTGGCTTCTTTTTTGTTTATAATAGAGCTCTGCATAAAGCTAAGCAGAAATCACTCTAAAATGCAGGCCAGAGATGGTTCTGCTGAAGTATAGACTAAATCCAGTATTTGTACCACTTGAGCCATGCTGTTCCTTGCACTGGTCTGCTTTACGCTCTTTCCCCATAATCTGGGAATGGGGAGAATATATCTTAGTTACCTGACGAAGGGTTTTTGAACCCGAAAGCTTGCTTAATAACTATTCTCCAACCATTTGGGTTGGTCTAATAAAAGATATCAAATTCACCCAAGGAACCTTGTCTTAGTTACAGTGGTATTTTATAGATATCTTTTTGCTTTAATCTTCTTGCCATAATGTTTTAAGACACTTTATTTGATAACTTTTGTTCTATCTGTGTGGTATTTGTCATGTGAAAGTCTAAAGCTATAATAGAATTGTTGCAGTTAGGGAAAATATTAAGACATGACACATGGATTTAAGATAAAAAGATATCGGATTGCATTTAAGCAATAGTTTTAATTTAGAGGCCACATGCTAGTGGAAGGGGGCAGAGTAATGGTAGCATGTCAGAATGAAGGTTACTCTTCCAACTCTAGTTCTTAACTAGATTGCTTTCTAGTCTTCCAACATTACTGTATTTATCCAATATAATTTCAAATTTAAGATAACTATACAATAATCATATTCTATATATGGAAAATTATAAACTTGTTATAATTTTCCAAGTATAGAATTTAATTAATTATTGCACAGTTGTCTATACATTTCCCCCCCCCCCCCCACTGTGATGGGGAAAGCAGTGGTGAGGGGCCAGACCTCACCTCTTACCCCTCCCTGTCTCTCCCCTGTCCCTTGCTTCCCATATTTACACTTGTCCCCCCTGCCACCTGTCCTGCACTTCCACTTGCTTCCCCTCCAGTGCCTTCCTCCCTGTTGTCTACCCACCTGTCACGTGTTGATGGTGGCTGCTCCCTCCATCGCCTGTACCCTCCTTCCACTTACCAGCTGCAGTGGTTCTGGTTTTGGCTGTGGCTCCAGGGCAGTCAGTGGCAGTGGCTCCAGGCACACAGGAGCAGTGGCAGTAGCTGTAGGCCTAGCCAGGTTGGGGCTTAAGCCAGAGCTCAAAGTAAGTGGGTGACTAGGGGAGTGGCAGGGTGCATGGTCTCCTCGGTGCTCTCCCTAAGCTGCACAACATGGGTCTTCCCTATGTACCCCCTACCCCACTACACACCATCTCTCTTGCTGCATGAGCCACCCTGGACTGAGACAGACAGTGGCTCAGCTCTGGCTTTGGCTCAAAGCTTGGAACAAGAGCCAGAACTGAGCCGCTGCCTGCCTGAGGCTGGAACTTGAGTCTAAGACTAGGCTTTTCTTCCCCATGTTAATTGAGGAAAACCCTTGTCTTAATTTTGAGTAAATATGGTACTTCTCTACACAGAGAATTAAAAATGGAAGTAGAATGTTTGTGTATGTGCGCATATACGTATATGCACGCACAAGCATATGCACACACTGTAGCAAGAAACCTTTTTGCTTGCCCCCACCTCAAATGTGAAGCTCCTCCATATGGCAAAAGCCCCTTTTGCAGTATTTGCCCCCTTTTGGGGATGCTTTCTCTTTTCTATCTTTTCTTCCTTCCTCTCTCTCTCTCTTTTATTATAGTATTATTATTTTTATATAAGGTATATTTGTAGTGAAGACAGCTTGTAGATGCTTTTACAAATGTATTTTAAGTTTAAAAGTGTGCGGGCCGGGAGCGATCTGGGCCCTTTTTCGCGCCGCGCGGGCTGTGGCCAGCAGCCCGGGCATGCTGGGTCGGAGAAAACAGGCGGCACGCTAGAATTAGGCACGGACGCGTAATGGTTGATTCAAGATTGTTTACTTGCACCGAAGATGGTCGCGGTGTAGGCTGGACAGTTTCCCAGGCACAGCTCCGCTTAAATCCTCGTTTGAGGACTCAGACAATATTTGGATCACTCCCACGGAGTTGTCGAGGCTCCGTGGATCCTTT
>NW_005841944.1:3470490-3487073 GCF_000455745.1 Alligator sinensis | reverse complement strand
GAGGCTAGAGGCTGATCAGACCTCTGTTGCCTGCTTGAAATGCGCTGGGTCCGATAGGCTCCGCAGCGCTTAGAGATCTTCACACAGCGTGAAGTCTCCTCCTCCTGGTGTTCGTGGAGTCCTCCAACTTGGGCGGAAACCACTCAAGCTTTTTATACGGCTAGCAAGCCAATCACCAGCCACCACGTGTGAATAATTTCATGCAAGCCAATAAGGGGGCTCGAATTATAATACAAATGGCGGGAACTCTTTGCACCGAGCATTTCTATGCTGCAAAGAAGAAATGCACACTGCAAAGAAAACTACAAATTGGCGGGAAAATAATTCAGTGGTGCCAAAGCACACAAAACAGAAATCACACCCTTGGGTTGTGACAAAAAGTAAGTTGTACCATGTAACAATGTTAGCAAGAGCAGGAATCTCTGTATGGAGCAGGTCCCTGAATGAATCATGTTTGATTGTGTAAGACAGTAGCTAGTGTGGATAAGCATGTTAATGAGTGGCAATTAACACCTACAAAATCAGAGACCAAGGAGAGGAAAGAATCAATGAAGAGCCAGGAATTCCTGGAAACTTCACTATTAAAGGTACGGAAGCCCCCCGTTTGAACTAATCAACGCTGGAAACAGACCTTTGGGGCGGAAACACCCCCGATCAACCACTTCCAGAGCTCTATTCATCACGGCAGTGAATCAATCAAAATTCATCAGCGGACTCCTGAGACTTCATGTACGTGTGGACATGACCCCTGGGGCTGACAGCTGCCATCCAGCAGCTACCAAGAGGGACGTCCCTCAAGGTCAATGACCCCTGGATTGGGTAAGCCTAGGAATTGAGGAGTCTCCAAAGTCTGCCAGAGAGGGATAAAAAGCAGCGAAGAATGACCCCCAATGGCGCCCTCTTTGACCTGACCAGCACCCTGCCTTTCCAGCCAGTAGGACCAACCAGCGACTCCCTTCTGAAGCAACATCGCACTGAAAGAAGCCTTGACTGGCCATTGGTGGCAGACTCCAGCGCTCGGGGATGGGTATATCTGGACACCGATGCTTAGTGTTCATAGCTAGCTACTGTGAGTGTGTGAGAATGTGTATGTGTTTGAGGGGATCAGTACCAAGGTTTATGGTCTGACTTTTGCACCCGTCTAATAAACTAGAATTTTATGATGATCCTGTGAGTTGGTCCTTTGTAGCCAACAGCACATACATGTGCACACATGGCTATTGAATGGGGCCTTTCTGAGCTATGGTCTGGGTTTAGCAGTCATGGAATGGGTTGTGGAGTATGTTTCATAAAAAGCTATATTGCCACTTGGTCAGCCCTGAGCAAGGTGCCGGGTGTAGTTTCATAGCTGCAGAAGCAGCATAGGAAGAAGATGGTGACAACTGAAACCCTGTTTTTTGTGTCTGGGCAGGAAATATATATGTGGTTCTTCTTTGCAAAAGCGTAAGTCACAGCATTACAAGATATACTGTGTTTACCCCTATCCATGACAACTTCAATTTTAAGACTAGTCCCCCATTAATTAGATTCTATATGTGGAAAATTTTATAAATGTTGTCTTAACTCTTCATGTATAGAATCTAATTAGTGGAAAGTCATCTTAAATTCATCCCCCACATTGCTGTCATGGGGGAAGCAGTGGCAGGGGGTGAGAGAACAGATTCTCACCCGTTGCCCCCCACCCCTTGCCCTCCCTGCCTGCTGCCCCTTGTCCGCTGTTCCTCAGGAGCCTGCCCCCGCCCTGTGCTTGTGCCTTTCCTCAGCACTTTTTTTGAAGTCTGAATTCTTATGTGAAATGATTTATGAGTAGTTTCCCAGCTTCTCTTGATAGACATAGGGGTCTGGTATTTTTTTTATTTCATTGGCCTTGTTTAATGTCTAATTATTGCATATATATGTCTGAGCACTGAAATTCTTATGTGCATGGTACTGCTCAAAAAAGAAAGTAGCTATCCCTGTTAAAAAGTTTACTCAAAACTTTTAACTTACATTTGCATTTGTTTTTTTACAAGACTCTCGCTTTTTCAGTTTGTTTTATTTTAAGCATGAATGTCCTTAATTGCAACAGTTGTTATATGAAAACTATAGATGTACAGCAGAAGCTAATGTGGAAGGTTCTCACTTAGTACCAGAGCCCTCTTATTTTAACACCTGAACAGCGCAATACACTTAACTTGCATGGCATGCTGCATGGGCTTAGCAGTCTACTAGCTCATGTTAAATGGGGAGATGAGGGACTTTATCACTTGTTCTTATCACAAGCAGTGTTTGTGTGGCAGTCTTCCAGTTCTGGAGGAATTAATAGACTTTCAGAATATAAGGGAAAAGGCAAATCATTCTGTGGAAAATGTTGCATTTTAGATGCTGCTTTAATAAACAGCAGCTCATGTTATGTTATTTGTGTAAGGAAAGTACAGTCAGGCAGGAGGACTATGATAAAGACCCCCTTACAAAGGTAGAGGTAGTACTATTATAAATTTAGGTGAACATGTATATTCCAATGACAAGGTGCCTGTTCCTTAGAATTTGTTTATGGCTTCATTGTATGAAATTTTAGAGAGCGTTAATGGAGAGGCTGCAGGACATTCACTGGAACATCATATATGGTCTTCTGGATCCAGGGCATCTACTGAGTGTGTTTTCAGGATGGGCAATATTAAGGTCTTGAATAATCTGTAGCCATACTGTGAAGATTTTCCCTCACCAGGAACCATTAAGTAAATTTTAAGTGATTCGATTTTGAGCATACTTGCTTGCAGTCTTCAATTTGTGTATAAGTACAATCTTTGTAGGAAGCTGTAAGTACCATGAATCTGTTTGCAGGGTTACAGGTGACTCAGTCTGATCCAGTCTGAAGCTGCAAAGGAATCTGATGGGTACGGGAGCCTTAGCAATAGTAGAAAGGTTCATAGCTCTTGCTGCTATGTAACATGAGTAGTTTTGTGATCACGGTGCGTATCTACACGTGCATTAATGTGATGTTAGTACTGCATATTACATTTAGTATCTCTAATATGAGGTGCTATGTACATGTGCAGTAACCGGTGCTAATGTGTAGTAGCAACTGCACACAGTCTTTTTATGACAGTTGGGCTAAGCACAGTTTTATGATGATCCCCGGCATGTATAGAATCTAACTGGTTTCTACTTGTAATAGAACAGAAGTTCAGTGCACATAAACCAGTTTCAAAATGGCTGAAACTGGTTTAAGATAAACCTGGTTGAATGTAGTATCAGACTTAACTGATTTGGTCAAATGGGTTTATGAAACTTCTGTCCTAGAAGTAGTCCCTTTCTGGTTCAAGTTAAATCATAGTCCCCCAGCATCCCAGTATGCTTTGTAGCCCTGGGCTGGGCTGTCTGCTTGAGAGAGCAGGGTTGGCCCCACTAGCTGGAGCAGTGAGGGCTGGCTGACAAGGACATGGGGGTAGGGGTGGGAAACCCAGCTGGGGACTGCAGCTCAGAGTCCTGCCAAAGGTGCTAGCAGTGATAAGCATACTCATGTCAAGGCACCAAAGGGGGAGAAGGGGGCGCAAGTGTGCCTGTAAGAAGCCAAATAGAGATGAGCGTTGTGGGATTTCCACTCCAACACCTAAGACCACCTGCTGATTCCCCAAGAAGGACTTTCTGACTACGTAGCTATAAGGAGACACCTTGCCCTCAGGATTATGTAAGACTTATGCAAGGCTTTCTCTTGTCTTTTTGGTTTATTACATTCCATTTTGAGTTGGACTAAGTTGTGTGTGCTCTCACCATGTTTTACTGGGCTATATCTTAGCTTAGGCAAAGATTTTTGTTTGTTCCTTGTTGTGCAAATTGCTATGTTCAACACATGCTCGTTTCAGAGAAAAGATTGTTCTTGTTGAAGCTTTTATGAATTCAGTGCTACTACTTTTTTTCCCCACCCACCCCCTCCTCAGCTTGGTAGGGGCTGCCTTCCCTCCCACCTGTCCAAGTGGGGAGTGAAGGGGGGCAGAAGCCTGGGAAGCTGTCCCCTGCCCTCCCCTCCCACCCAGACAGATGTGGGCCGGGGTCCCGTCTGGGCCAGGGATGGGATTTAAACCCCCACCCTCCATTGTGCTAGTTCAGGGCTGAGGCCTGGCTACGCCACCTCCTGTTGAGCAGGGAGGGAAGAAAAGCCTTGGAGCTTCACTCCCTTCCCTTTGGCAGTTGCTGGCAGGCTGGGAGGTGTACTCTAACGCCCCCTGGCTTCTGGCCTGAACTACTGCAGGCATGTAGCTGCGTTTCCTGCATCAAAAGTGAATGTCTGTTCACTTGTTTCTAAGTTCAATCTCTGCAGCTTAGACTAACCTGCAAAGACTGAATCTATTCAGCCTCAGGCTTTTTGACTGGCTGTACTTAGCCTTAATATGCAGTAGACTAATTTTACTGCACATTAGCACATTAACACGTTTTTTGCACATGTGACATGCTAATGTGCAGTAGAATTAGTCTACTGCGAATTAAGTGTCTTATGTAAATGTACCCACTGAGACTTCTGTGTTCTTAACTTGAACACACTGCTGCATCAGGAGGTCTGCTACTTTATCAAAGCCCTGGTAGCAGCACAGCACAAGTTGTCCTCTTTTCTCCTTTTAAAAAAACCAACTTCCTTTGTCTCTAAGCCACCTTTCAAATACACACTGATTCCACATGTATATGTTTGCTCCCATCCAGTGTGGGACTACGTCCATCCAAATGTCATGGTATGAGTACTTATATAGTAGCTAGAGTAAGGGTCCCATTTTGGGGGTGTGGAGGTGAAGGGTGGGTTGGAATGGGGATGAGGCAGAGAGGGATAGTTTGAATCAACTTTGCCAATGGACTTTTTAAACATTTCTCACAGTCGGGTCTCTGCGGGCAAAAGCAATACAAGCAAAGCTTGCCTGTAAATGTTTTTGAACAGAGATAGGGGCAGAAGAGACTTGCACTCTTCTTCCTTCCTTGCTTCTGAACTTAATTTATTATTAAAAAAATATGGGTAGTGGTGGTGTATCTTCTTGAAAATATTGGTTCATTTGTGTCTCCCGTTGCAATAGTTTGTTTTCCTTTGTTTTGTTTCTTCTGGCTAGTCACACTGCAATCCACTGTCTCTCACCCTCCGGTGTTTCTCACTTATCCTTCCCCATAAATGAGCAATAAGATATTTAAGGAATACATGTTTTTCAGCACGAGTAAACTTTCTGATAGCATATCAGTATTTAGCTTCGCTCACTGCTGTCCTAACAAGCTTCCTTCTGGCTAGACAAATTTAAGCTCCAATCTTGCTGGAGACATTCCTGCACACAGATTTGACAAGTAGCTTTAGCTGATAGTTAAAAGTGAGCTATGATTATGGGTTGGCAGGATCTACTACCAATTCTGAATATTAAAGAGGCAAGATCTACCATTCATTGGGAAAACAACTCTGGCTCTAACTAGTACATTGATAACAGAAGTTAGCAGAGTAATTCTTGAGGGTCTATTGGCCATAACATTTATTGTTGTGCCAGGGGCTCTGCTTATGGCCTTTTTTTTCCTATTTGCTAGATTCTCAGTATAGGGAGAAATGTTTTCTTGTAGTAGACTACCACTACCTTTGATTTCATTTTATACCCTATACAAGTAAACACTGCATAGAGCATAAGTAAAAAAAAAAAAAAAAAAAAAAAGGCAATTTAATTAAGCTCCATGGTGTGACATGTAACTGTAGAACAACTCGTGCATGTAACTGTAGAATAAGGCTTGAATTTTCTAGACTTCATAGTAGTGGTAATGAACATAGTGATACATCTGTGTAGCTCTGAAATATTCCAAGACCTGACACTTGTTTGTCATCCTGTTTTGATGACTATAAAAAAAAAAAAAAGGTAAAATTGAGACCATATCCTTTCTTTGAACAACAGCTCTGCGTATGCAAAATGTACTAGGCTATAAAATAGATATAAAATACAAATAATGCCGTCTAATATATACAGACAAAACAAGACTGACCTGTGGGTTCCTATATTGCCAGCACAACAATTGCATGATTTCAAATGAGTTCTTTAGAGAAGAACAGCTTTTGTCATTATGACCCTCAGCACATGACAGGGTCATAATTTATGTACCAATAGGTAACTTAAAAGGAAGTATATTTCTAGCACTATACTCTTCCCGTGCATGTGGTATATGTTTTTATTTAAAATATTTGCTATTAAGCTAAAAGAAAAAGTCACTATGTGACAAGTAGATCTACTTACTTAGTTTCTAGGACTGAATTGAAAAGCATTCCTCACTGTAAGGCAGGGAATCTTTATAACTTAAGTTAGCTGCTAAAAGCATTATTTGTCATGGGATGTATGAGTCCTTTATGACTCAGTATGGCAGGGGCAGGTAATTATTTTGGGTGGAGGGCCGCTTTATGAGGTTTGGTGAGCTTTCAAGGGCTGCATGGGTAGCCCTGCCCCATGACAGTCACCCCGCCCTCTGGTCGCCATCTTGGGACTGAAAGTCCTACACCCTAACCCCTTAGCTTTGCCACTGGAAGTCCCTCCCATTCCTGCCCCCTCCCCAAAATACTCCGGGGGGGGGAGGGGGGTTGCCACCTTAGAACCAGAAAAAAACCAAATCATACATCAAAAGTCAGACACCTACTATAACATATTTTAATTTTATTACAACAAATATTTTGACATGATTTGTGTTTCTGTACTGTATGTAGAGGTGATTGCATAATAACTCAAAATACATTCTTAATCTTTTATATTGTGTGGGGGAGGTGTGTATGGTGGGGTGCGAGGGGGGTTGTGAGGGATGTGGTTGTGTGGATTCATAGAATCATAGATTGTAGAGTCAGAAGGGACCACAAAGGATCATCGTGTCTGACCCCCTGCCCCTGGCAGGAAGGACGACCGAGGTCAGATGACCCCAGCCAGGTGACTATCAAGCCTCCTCTTGAAGACCTTCAAGTTAGGTGATAGCACCACCTCTCTTGGAAGCCCATTCCAGATTCTGGCCACCCTTACTGTAAAAATGTCTTCCTAATGTCTAACCTAAATCTGCTCTCCATTAGTTTGCACCCATTATTCCTAGTTACTTCTAGGAGTGCTCTGGTAATAGTGCATCTCCAATTTCCTGTTGTCCTCCCTTGATAAACTTGTAGGTGGCTACAAAGTCTCCCCTCAGACATCTCCTGCGAAGGCTGAAGAGATCCAGATCCCTCAACCTCCCCTCATAGGGTCTTTCATGGAGGCTACTAATCATGTGAGTGGCCCCCCTCCTAACACTCTCCAGATTCTCCGTGTCCCTCTTGAAGTGCAGCGCCCAAAACTGGACACACTACTCCAACTGCAGCCTGACCAGTGCCGCATAGAGGGGGAGCATCACCTCTCTCGATTTGTTGGTCATGCATCTGCTAATGCATGACAAGGTGCGATTGGCCTTGTTGATGGCCTTGTTACACTGCCGTCTCATGTTCATCTTGGAGTCAACCATGACTCCAAGATCCCTCTCAGCCGCTGAGCTGCTGAGGAGGTCATCCCCCAACCTATAGGTGTGCTGGGGATTCCTCCTTCCTAGGTGGAGTACCTTACATTTATCTTTGTTGAATTGAATCCTATTTCGTTCTGCCCATTGATCCAACCTGCCCAGGTCGGCCTGTATCTATCTGCTCCCTGCCCTCCGGTGTGTTAACTTTGCCCCATAACTTGATATCATCTGTGAACTTGGAGAGGGTGCTCTCCACACCCGCGTCCAAATCAGGGGGGCATAAGGTATGTTGGGAGGTTGTGTGTATGTGGGGGGTTGTGGAGGCGGGGTGTGGGTATATGGCATTTGTGGGGAGTGAGGGAGGGTGGGAAGGGTTGGGGACCCCACACTTCCCCCATGGTGCAGGGCTACTCAGGGCGCAGGTGCCCAGCTCTTGCCAGCGCTGCACATCACTGCGAGGAGCACAGCACCCTGATGGACTGTCTCTATCACCAGCTCTACCTGCACTGCTGCTGCCACTTCCTGCTGGGGCTGCATGCCATGGGGGGCAGTGTGAGGAAGGGTGGGAGGGGTCTCCCCCCCTCCCCCCCTCCCTCATACCCACATGCTGCCCACCTGAGCTCCATGCTGCTGCCGCCCCCCCTGGGTGAGGGCTCCATGCTGCCACCAGCCCTAGCCCCATGCTCTGTGTTCCTATCTAGCTGCAGCCCCACCCCTGCCACTTCCCTACCTGCTGCACAGAGCAAGTGGGACCCAGGGGAAGTGAGCAGCAGTGGTAGTAGCAGCCCCGCACAGAAACTGCTGCTGGGTGGGTAAGGCCCTTCTGCCCATGAGGTTGGGAGCAAGACACAATAGGGTATGTTGGAGGCAGGGTGTATATATGGACACCTCACTCCCACCTTTGTGGGTAGAGGGGCTGGGCTGGACAGGGTGCAATTTGTTGGTGGGTGCTGTGGGTTGATGAAAAAGTCTGGTGGGCTGGATTCAGCCTGCTGGCTGTATTTTACCCCCCCCCCACCCGCCCTGCAATATGGAAATTACCCTTGGTCAGAAACAAGGTTAATTATACCTTTATCCATGTATGGAAAATCTGAAGCACTTGAAGCTAACTATTACTGGCAGGGAAATAGAAAGATTCACATGGAATCCTGTGTACATCTTGTCCCTGGAAGGAGACATCCTGAAGAGTAAGTCAGAGTTGCTCTCCAGGCTAAGGAAAAGGAATCAGAGAGTGGTGTTTGTATGACAGCTAATTAATGAGCTAATTAAGGGAACTCATAAAATGGGTTGGGAAAGAGCAGGAGATAGGAGGACCTGTCCTGAGAGACTTCTGATGCATGGAAACCAAATGAGTGAGTTATGTACTCTACAGGATTTGAGATTGCTCGAGTGTTTAATTTTGACTGTAGTTACTGTGAGCCATATGTGGTCTGATACGCCTGGTGCCTTTGGACTGCAATATTTTATTTGGAGTCACAAGTGCAATAAAATGATTCCAGCTCAATGGAAGATGTCTTCTGTCACCTAATTTTCTCACAAAATCTGTCTTTAGACTTGTTCTGACCCTCATCCCATCCCAGTCCCCACCTTAACTATTCTATAATACATGAAGTCCAAACCATTTATATGTTTGTTTGTTTAGAGTGCACTTGATTGTTTACTTTGACCGGATTCTTCTTTCTAAACTATCCAAAAAGCAACAGTAGCAGAAGTGGCAGGTTTTTTTTAAATAAAAAATGTTGCCCTGTTGTGCCTTGTTTTCCTCCAGATAACTTCCAGTGGATGCTATCATAACACTTTTCTACAAGTATGCAAACCTGATAAACTGGCACCCAGATTATAGAATGCAATTTAATCACCTAACACTGTGAAGTATAGACAGAGGTTCAAGATGAATAAATTAATTTGAGGAACCTCCCTTTAATTTACAAAACTTGACCCTCAAGTTAAATTGAGATCAACAGATCTTATATTGAACTTCAAAAAATAAAAATCCTTACTCTAATGACCCAAGGTTTGAAAAATCGAGTTATACATTGTGTGACCAGATCCCTCTGTAGATGCCTACCTAGATAGTATGACATTCAGAATTGGTGAGCAGTGATGTCAGCCCAAGGAACCTGAAGTTGTTCTCAATTTACTCATAGTGACTAGTGACACAATACAGTGAACTTCATACTGCATAAAGATTCCTTCCTTTCTCAGGAATGGGTAATCATTTTTGACCAATTTAAATCGTAGTTACAGCCAAGTCATGCTCATGTGTGGGTGCTAAGAATGAAGGGAGTGAAAGCCTGGAGAAGCAAGCCCTATATTAGGTTACAATCTTATGCCTTTTTGCTTTCTAATTCTCCCTGCAAATGTTGGTACAGAAATAACCACTTTATCAGTTTTGGTTTTGAGCTACCTTTTCTTAACCTGAAATTCAGTGTTTTGCTTTCCATATAGGAGTGAACACCATCTACTCTTTAGCTTGAATTAAAGATGAATAGGGATAATTTGTCTCTGTCTTACTGAGCTAAATTAATCATTGACCAGTTTACACTCACTTAACTACAGGCCCTCCAATTGTGTTTCCAGACTGAAAGCTCAGAGGTACATACTTATAAGTAATTTAGGAAGAACGTTTTAAATAATCCAAAATTCTTGATGCGTTTCACTTACCTGAAAGTTGGAGAGCTAAAAAGATTAAGGGATTGAAATTGGCAAAATAGTTATAAAAGGAAAACAACTCTAATTTTGAGCTGAGTTGATCTTCTTAATAAGAAAATCTTAAGGCGCTTCCCCCACTTCCCCCCCCACACCACCTTTTCACCTTCTGCACCAGAAGATTCATCTTCATTTTTCTTTCTGGGTTTGTTCTTTTTTTATGCCTGGTATCAGGTTGCAGCTGTAACTGATGCTCTGTTACAGATTTGCCATTAGTGTATCTCTGTCCAGCAGCTTAGTACTGCAAAGTAGCTTTACTTCTTCACTTTCACTCAGTACTATAGATAGAAAGTGTATGGATCTGCCAGTTATCACATAGAGTCCTGGACATCCACTTTAATCAGTAAATTACTTGACCAGACCTCACCTGTAGTGGTACTGGGAGTTGAAACAAAAGCTTTCTCTTCCTCTCTTGTATTGGTACTGCTTTGTTCTTTTATATCGTCATATCATGCTCATTAAAAAAAACCCCAGAAGTATTATATAAACTTTAATTCTGTTTTTGTGGCTGGCATTATGGATTTTACTTAACATGGAATAGTTTTTTCTCCCTTTGATAATGATATACTAAAACAATTATGTAAGTTTTCCCTGTATTCGGAGAAATGGGATTGTGCTCTGTAGTCAAGAAGTATGTGTTTGAATTTTTAGGGCCACTGACAATGCAATTCAGGAATGATCTAATTAGGGAGTCAGAGCCGAATTCAACCTATCCTTAAGTGTTGACTGTCCTGGGAGATGCTCTCGCAGATGGTTAGTTCAAAGTGAGTTTACCTTGGGCTCAGTTGCTTTAGACTGACAGCTTTTTTTACTCAATTAAATGAGACAACTGTCAAAAGAACAGACTCTGAGTTGATGCAAATAACTATGCCGCACTGATAAAGCTTAAATGTGTTTCTTGAGTCAGCTGAAACTGTCAGGTGCTTTCAGTAAGTAGTTCAGCCATCCAAAAAGGCACACTGGTATGCAAAAGAAAATGTTGGGAGATGTCTAAAAATATAACAATCCTAGGTTTTTGTTACCTTTCTTCATTGGTTTAGTTTGGTATACATACCTGCGTGGAATGATAGGGTCCTTTTTTTGTTCTTGCTTTAGATCTCATTTAAATGAGTAAATCCAGTTGTAATTACATTTATCCTTTGGAGATTGTTTTGGTTATGGCTAAAGGCTTGATGCACAAATGCAGAAAGACTAGTTGCTGCCACCGCCACCACCACCACCACGTCAGAGGGTGCCAAACTGAAGAGTCTCTTGCTTTTTGGAGGACTAATTATTATAAATGTTATATTGTAATTTTTCACATGTCATATGTCATGTGGCTCGAGTTTTCTGAGAGTCAAATGTTATGAGGAGGATCCATTAATGCATTATGATAAGAGTGTAGCAAGAAATGTTCTACAAATGGTAGTCCCTCCATAGATTACCTGTCTGACTTATGATAGTGAAGGATTTGAGTTTCCACTTAATACCTCAGATTTCCAATATATAATCCTATAAATGTTATGTTGTTATTTGTATATGAGCTTGGGGCTCAAAAACTGTGTTCTACTTTGGGCATATTCTACTGGTAGCCTGTTGCCAGCTCCCTAACTTACTGTGTAAAAGCTTTGAGAAGACTTGTCTTCTATAATTACATATCACCCTGTTTTCCCTACGCTGTATAGCATACATCGTGCATATGATAAACTATATAATCCATATAATTGACTGCATGCATTTACTTCCATCTAAAATTAGGAGGAATGTACTTAAAAAATGTCGTCTCCCTGACTGATATGGACACAATAAATGGCCTATGTAGGTTTTGATCTTCAGAAATACAGTGGTCTTCAATCAATGTTTCAAATCAAATGGTTTCTTCACCCAAAGCTCAATTCAATTCATTCTATAAGTTTTTGCATTTTAAAAAAATATATGCCACTAGATAATCTTAGATGAATTTACTTGAAACTCTTTTTATTCTAGGAATGCTCAACTCTCATTTTGGTCTGAATGAAAATGCTGACTATAGTGAAAATTGAAGAAGAAATGATGAGAACATCTAAGTTCTTATGCCTGTTTGGAAACAAGTTTCAGAAATCGCTGTAGCCTAAGGAAAGGGAAATGATGAGGCGGAGAGCAATTTAGGAGGAGGAGGGGTACATTGTCAATGCAATCAATAACAGTTTGGTTGCTTAAGTAAGGGAGTGGTTGGAACTGAGAAGTTTTTGGTAGGTTTACTTGCCATGTGGGCAGGGCTGCTGACAAGATTTTGTATATAAAGATAACTAGTACATCTTAGTTTTTCTGGCTTTGGTGTTTCACTGGCAAGCTTCTAAACATGAAAATCAACTATCAGTCGATGGTAAGTAATTACAGAACATCAGTGTGTGATTTTTTTCCCGACTCAACATGTCTCAAGTTGAAAGTTGAAATGCTGCAATTGAGTGAAGTTGTAATGATGATGATGTTTCTTCCAAAGTGAAAGAGAGAACACTGTCAAGAGTAAAGTGCCAAAGATTTGTGGTCATTTAAAAAGTGCAGAAATTGATTTGATCCTAATATAGGATTAAAAAGCCAAAATGTACCTGATTAAACATCGTCCTTACTTCCTTTCTTCTAGTACTAGCACTGAAGATTCATATTTTTCTCGAAGTTCATGCTTTCTGGGGTAGATGTGACTGAATTCATAAATACATAACTTGATCAATTTCTGGAAACCTGCACTTCTCTCCATTTCCTCATCTAATTAGTTTTAGCATGAGGTCTTGTTTGGCCAAAACATCCTACTAAACTAACTGCTGAAAGAGCAAGGAAGCCTTTTGCTCTTGTTTTTGTTTTTGGATCCCAATTCTCTCTGCTCAGGTTAGTTACTAGATTCAGGTCTTTATTACTGTCTGCATTTATTTTACTTAAGGAATTGCAAGTTTATTCATTTTGGGCAGTATGTCTTCTCCATTTATGTTTGAGTGATTAATAATTCAGTTAGGTTGCAGTTAGGGTTTTTGCTTTGTTTTTCTGGAGGCAAAATAGTGTGGATTCACTTCGGTTGGATCAAATCACAAAAGCTATGGTCTTATCTCAGCAAAGTTCTCTATACTGCCTGCTTCAAGTGTACAGCTTCAAGTGTACATGATATTAATGGAGTGAAAATAAATTCTCTTGTGCTTATCTTAAAATATACTAAAACAGATCAGGATGGATCCTTGGTACATCCCTTCATGTTACTTCAATCACTCAGGTTTTAACTTGTAATATTTAAGCATTTTTCATTTAAAAGCTTTTCCTTTAGAACTGATTTATGTAAAGAAGTCTGACATATTCTATCTATAACCTGCAATGAAGGATGAAATATAATCATGAAGAAATACATTGGGAGCTATTGATAGACTATTACCATCCATACCTCTAATGACAGCCTTGCTTTCAGATTAAAAACAATTTTTATTTAGTAAACAGTATTTTCATAATGGCAGGGTTCATTATCACTGTGGTACAAAAGCATTTATTTTTCAATGGGATATTGTACTGTGTCATAAAAGAGGTCTCAGTGGCCTCAAAGTTCTGGGATGCTGAATAAAAGATAAGGCCCAGGAATTGCCATCAGGTATGTCAATGGGACATAAGCTATACATCCAAGGATCAAATGTGATGACACACATGCCTCTACACTTACATAAGGCCCCTTTTACACTTCTTCAGCAAATGTACATCCTTTTTATAGCCCTTTTAAGGGGCAGTGAAAAAAAGTCTAAAAGTGATATGAGAATCAGGCTTATATTAATTCTGTGAAAGGGTATTTTAGCTTTGAGGTTGTTTGTTTCCATTTGTGCAATGCTTGTTTTCATACTTATAAATCATAGAAGTATGTTAACATTATTTGGTACACATGTTCCAACTTCAGCCAAATGTAATGTTGTTAGTTAATAAATTATAAAATAAGGAAAATAGATCTGTAGATTAGTGTTAACTGTTAGCCATTGGAAAACACCAATTGTGAGTAGTAAAGCAGCTTTGTAACAGTGGTAATAATACACTCTATTCTCATTATAAGGCTCCCTGTTATGACTTGATCTCTAGACAAGTGCCTGCACTTCAGCTCCTAACTGCATTAAACCCCATAAGTATCCGTATTGCCAGTGCCTGCTGTGTGAATGCATGTGGAGGAAAATGTGGCCAGCTTCATAATTGAACAACTGAGCTTTTGTCAGGATTCATTGTTCTCAAACTTGCTTTTACAATTGCTAATACCACCATGTTTCTGTAACAAGCAGAATGTGGCCTTACAAAGCATGATGTGTGAGTGACATATCTAATTATTTCTGTGGAAAAACAAAACAAAACAGGGTGATATGTCTTTAAATTTCTATTATTTCTCATGGCTTTTCTGGCAACAGACCTCTGTCCTAAACCTGCAGAGTTAAATTTACCCAGAATGACAACTGTATACTCAGGGTTTAGTTACATAACAGCAGTTGCTGCGTTTCACGTTGCACTAATCCAAACACAGTGATAAAGCAGGCCTGGAAAAGCTGTCTGCTTTTGGTGTATTACATGGGTGACTGGATAACTTGTTTTTAATTTTCCTTTGACACTGGTAAAATCATCCCCATGATCTTGCATTTTGGACCATCCAGTGGTTTGTTTAATATTCCAAATAATAAGTTAGCAGGAAAAGTGACTCAATATTATATTGTGGAGGAATGTGTAGGGTCTCCTCTCTCTCTCACCCACACACCCATGCTGACACACCATTACCTGATGGTTTATAATACTGCAATATAAAACTGCACTACAGCTTTTGTGTACCATTGTGAGACTACTTTTAACACTTGTTCACAAGGAGAGGTTTCCAAATAGTACTGACAAGAGAACCTCTGTGCTAGAGCTTAAGCAATCACCTTTGGGTACTTGCAGGTCCATAGTGGTGATATCATTTACTGTCTATCCTATCATTAGCATGTTATGGCTCAGCTTTTGAAACCCTGCTGAGAGTGCTCAAGTGTAATGTTCAGTTCTGTTTGTGAGCAAATGCATTGCAGCTTCATATGGGAATGTTTGCAGAGCTTTGTCAAATACAAAAAGCATTTCTCCAAATTCTTATATGATAGATCCAATTATGAACTGTGTCTTGAGCTCCTTAAGTTAGTGAAACATTTGAAGGGTGTGTGCGCACTATCAGATTTGAATTCCTGCCCCAGATGGGGGTTTGAGGTTGGTTTGCCTCTCTTCCTTGCAACTGTTCTTGAAGCTTCCCCTCTCCATTTATGCATTCTTGCCAAGTCTGTTGTCTTTCTACTCCTTGTCATTCTTTGACCTCTCTTTCAGGGGCGGGGATTGTTTTGTGCCAATGTCATGCTTGGCATTTGTACAGTAAACAAAAATAAAGACCATCTATGCCATAAAGAGCTTGAAGGTTGTGAAGAACTGTACCCTAAATGATCCCCTTAGAGGGATGTGTCTTGTCTCTGGCAATGTGCCTATGTTCTGCAGTGGTGTTTGGCAGAGCTCCACTAAAATCTCTTATGCTACAATGCACAGTGTACTGTTAGGCAAACGTCATAAGAGAGGCTGCAGAATATGAGAGAGATCTGAACATGACTGAAAGGGGCACGGTGCAAAACTGCAAGCATGCTGTTGGAGGTGGGACCTCCCATGCTGGTATCATTAGAGGATAGGTCTTGGGTGTTATGAGGGGAAGTCTCAAGTGGATGAAGTGAGGAGTTTAAACCCAAGCTGTTTGGAGAAAGGAAGGTTTTCATTGCTAACTTCACTTTTCCTCTTCAATCGTCTTTGCACAGTCTACAATGTAACTTTCAGCTAGGAAAAAAAAACAACTAACCACACACACCTTGTTGGTGTTGATACTGAATAAAGTAGAATAAGATAGTTACTGTGGATAAGTTGTCCAGGCTCTGGCTGTTGTTCTCATGAAGATCCCCCTTCAATTTAGGTTTTTCATAGAGGTCTTAAGTCTTCAAGAAAAAAGATATATAGGGTGACCATATATCCTGTTTTCACTGGAACAGGTCCATTTTAACAGCTGTCCCAAGAATCCTGTTGGTTTGGTCAAATGAACACGTTTTGTTCTGTTTTTAGTAGGTGGTGAAGCTCTCTGGCTAGGAGATATAAGGATTGCCAGTCCTCTGGCATCTGGTGATTCCCTGTTCCTGGCTCGGGGGTTGCAGTGGTGCGGTCCAACCCCGCTCCCATAGTGAAGGTCACACCCAGTGATTCCATTTCCCTGCGCCTGGGTCCCCTGTGGTGTCTGAGGCACAGCTGGAGCCTTGGGCTGGAGTGAGACACCGTGGGGGATGAACCAGGGGGCAGGCATGGAAGGAGTGGGGATCCACTTGCTGTTTGCTGCTGTCTGCAGCTGATCTGTACATGGGGGAAGCCCCAGGATCGCTCCTGCCCCGCTCCAGCATGCTGCATACAGTGGTAGT
>NW_005841944.1:3468348-3470459 GCF_000455745.1 Alligator sinensis | reverse complement strand
GGGGGGGGGGGGGTCAGGGTCGGTTCTTTCCTGCTTTGGGGACTCCAAAATGTCCCTGGCAACTGCTGCTATGCAGCAGTTTGCCCATGGGAGGGTGCAGAGTTACAACCTCCCCTGTGGCACCAGTGGCATCTCCTACACCATGCATTTTGAATTCCTAGATTCTCTTGTTTACTTTTCATTCCATCCAGGAAGAGCGCACACCAACTGCTGCAGCTTCCTGAGCCTGACGAAGGGTTTTTGAACCCGAAAGCTTGCTTAATAACTATTCTCCAACCATTTGGGTTGGTCTAATAAAAGATATCAAATTCACCCAAGGAACCTTGTCTGCCTAGATTCTCCCATGGGGATACTGGAGGACCTTTGACAAGGAAGTACTTAGGTAACTCTCCCAATAACAAGATTCAAGTTATTCTCTTTTAAGACTAAGAAAATATGGTCAATCTATATTTACACCACTTTGTCAGACCTACTTACTTAAGATACTCACTCACTGGTGTTTGACAAATGTTGCCTCTTTTTCAGTATATTCATTACCTTGATTTAACTTTTGTATATAAAGTAAAGTTTATGGCAATTAAATGGAAACCTCACATTTGTCATTTAAAGCCAGGACCTTACCTATTCTTGGTGATAGAGAAGTTGAAAATACTTTCCTTTTTCCTTGCCACCCTTTTTGCCAAGTCTGTTGAATTCCACTTAAATGATCATTGCTATTTGACCCTTATTTTGAGTTTTAAGGAATATACTTTCTCTTCTGAATGAGCATAGATAATGTCCTTATCCTCAGTTTGAAATATGCATTACATACATGCGGGCATCAAAGTATCATAGACTCTTTGTGTTGTGTACTTTTTAAAAATTGACGCTTCCAATTTTTTTAACAGTATTTGTGTTTGGGTTCTTGGAAATTCTTTTGGAACAGCCATTTCAGTGATATTTCTAGAACTAGAAGAGTCAAGCCTGTTCAAAGTAAAGGACAAAAAGTCATTGAAATTAATTTTAATCTAGTATGGTCTGTTTAACATTCCTTTGTATTTTGGAGTCATTTTTAATTCTTTCCTAACCTTTTCCAATCTGCTTAGTGTTGGCTGTCTCAGGAAGATGGACAAGCCCCTTAGGCATTGTTTGATGGTCTGAGAATGTAACAAGCATGTGGTAAATATCCTGGAAGGACTGGGAGGTGTCAAAATGAAAAGTGGTTGTCCTCAGTCAGTGTGTAGCTTCCTTAGTGACTTGGAAGTTGACAGGCAGTCAGGCAATGTAGAAAGCAAATTCAGTGTTAATGAACTGATATGTAAGAGAAAGGCATAATATCTAGCTATGTGTATTTATTCATGTGTTATCCTGTGATTGGATGGTTCAAAGAATGATGAACGTTTTCAGGGGTCCTTTGGGTATGCATACCTTGATATTTACACCATGGGCTGACCAGCCAACTAACAGCAAATGAAAGCTATTTGCTTTCTATTTTGGTTTTTACTCATTGGGGAACATGCAGCGATGGGACTGGGGAAGTATCACTGGAAGTTGCAACACCTGGTGAACTTGCACTTTCAGCAGTGTAGAAGCAGCCATGGAGGCCAGGTACAGAAGTTACACTTATTGCGTGGTAGACGTGTAGAAGCATCTATAGTTGTAACTGAACAGACAGTTACAGCACATCGAGCGCTGTAAAAATGGCAGAGCCCACTTTGTTATAACCCTGGATGGACGTGTTATCAGACTTCAGCATTATAGATTAGAGCACCATAACGAACATCTGTACCAGATGATGATCCCATAATGACTCACAGTAGATCTCATTTCACTGACATCCCATGGAACGTAGCGGCACCCTGTTCACCCACCTCCCAGAGCGGTGCTGTTGCTTCAGCCAGAGCTCGTGTGGTCAGCCTGAGTGCTAGGCTGGCCCTGCCCCAGGGCTCTCAGTGACCTGAGGCTGTGAAGCCTCTGTTTCCACCCCCTCCCTCCCCTCCTTTGTTCCCTCTGGCCAGCTATGAGCCACTGTCTGGTATTATTGCTCAGTGTGCAGATTCCATCTACCCCATCTGGGCATTTGTAAAGATTGAAGCTTTTGATTCAGTGCTGTGCTGTCTGCTGGACACCGC
>NW_005841944.1:3461408-3468317 GCF_000455745.1 Alligator sinensis | reverse complement strand
CAGGGGGCTGTCCAAGATGTTCATCTTGTGTTGTTTTGAAGTGTCCCTATCCAGACCTCAGTCTGTTCAGCTTGATCTGTGCTTTTCTGTCAAGGTCATGCCCAATGACTCACTTGGTGTTGGTATAAAATGCTGCAGGAATAGATTTCAGACCGGATTACTCTGAACGATCATTTCATTTCTATTCACCCAACCCCTTACCTAAATGTAGCACAACACACAAAGCCACAGTACCAGGCCTGCCAGGTGCTCCATGGGCCCAGAAACCTGGCAGCAGGGGAGCGGTTAGGGTCTATCTTCTTACGTCACTTGGTCTGATGCCTGGGAGTGCAGGGAATACATCTGTGTGAGAGCAAGTTGCCCAGCTTGTTATGAGCCTCTGTGCACCGTTAAGTACAGTATTGAGTTTTTTAGTGTGACAATGTCTGGACCATACAGGAGCACAATAATCTTCTGGGGCTCATACCTTAGCAAGTGTGGTGATCCTGAGCACTTTGAAGTTAGTGCCTCATGTCACAATGGCTAATCGTCTTGAGACAACTACCCATGCAGAGACTTTGCTTCTGACCTTCTGAATGCGATGGTTATAGGTGAGGGAATGGTCCAGTGTGACTCCTTGGTAAGCTGGGGTATGCTCATGGGGAAGGAGATACTTGCCTACTCTGATATTCATTGTGCTCTTTGCATCATGATTGTCCACATGGAAGGCTGATGAAACTGATTTATTGAAGCTCCTCACTGTTCTTGCGTCTCTCAAACACCCCCCTCCGCTGACCCCTGCACCCCTGGCCAGAAACGAAGCAGAGGTGCCAGGCTCAGTCCTTCGTACTATTGTTGGAGGCTTATCAGTTTGTGTTACACCGAGTAGGGCCATAAATCTGGATGACTGACAACTGACCACCCCATCACTCACTGGGCTCTCAGGAAATCAATGCAACCTTGTTTACTCAGCTCCATTTGACACACCTTAACCTAAACAGACCCTGATATACACTGAAAGCATTTTTCTAGCCCCACAGCTGAGGTGTAACCAACAGGCGAAACTGCACATTTTTGATGGTGATCTTTTGACTACTGTTTGGCAGAGCAGCTACGAATGAACCCTACTGCAGGTAAGGCAGAGCAGGAAATGGGAATTCTCCCTAGCAAAACCCTCCCCGCTCTCTTGCTCCCTGTCCTACTGGAGAAGGCTTATCCCTCCAGGCCCTAATGCTTGGGTTTCCCAGCCTGCTTGGTTATCACAGCAGGGAGAATAAAGCCACGTGTCTGAGTTTTCCCAGCTGGGAGGCACAACGTGGGCATTTTGTGCTGTAGTCAGCACCAGGTTGTTAGCAGTTTCGTGATTTCTGGCCCTGGGCACGGGAACGAGTCTGGACATGGGGCTCACCAGAGGTCCCTTGGTGTCTCGCTTGTCTACAGACTCCACATTTGTGTGCAGGAGGCCCTGTTGTGGAGTCTGAGATGCTGGATCCAAGATGGTGAGCTGGGCATCTGCAGAGCACCAGAGACCTGTGCACAGATGGTGCCAGTGACATGGGGACCTATGGGGCATTAGAATGGACAGGTTGGTGACTGCTCACACTTGTGATGCTGTGGCACTTAAACGAGCCGCCTTGGCCCAGAAATGCACAGCAAAGTTCCAAGAATGAGGTCTACAAATAGCCAGGTGCTCTCTGCGGTATACCACATGTGCCACTATAGAGCTGAAAGAGTCGCAGCACCAGGATAGGGCGTTTATGTACGGGGCAAAGACTGCTTGGGATCCAGCTATGATGCTCCTGAATGACATCAGTCCTGTTGCCCTCCCAGGCCAGAGTGGTGGGCCAGGCTGCTGCCCACATAGAATGGAGAGCCCCAGTCCAGGGACTCCTCCTTGGGATGACATAGCTGAGAGTCCCATGGGGGCGGGTGATGGAGAATGCTTCATACTGGTGCTGATTGGGAGATGCTGGGGGGCAGGGAGGCTCCAGGACAGGAGATAATGGCACATGGGAGTCACTGACCCCTGGTCCAAGGAGCCAGGAAGGCGACCGGTGGCGATCACTGGGGAGCAGCAGTACAGGAGGGAAGGGTGACTTACAGATTCATAGATGTTAGGGTTGGAAGGGACCTCAATAGATCATCGAGTCCGACCCCCTGCATAGGCAGGAAAGAGGGCCGGGTCTAGATGACCCCAGCTAGATGCTTATCTAACCTCCTCTTGAAGACCCCCAGGGTAAGGGAGAGCACCACCTCCCTTGGGAGCCCGTTCCAGACCTTGGCCACTCGAACTGTGAAGAAGTTCCTCCTAATGTCCAATCTAAATCTGCTCTCTGCTAGCTTGTGGCCATTATTTCTTGTAACCCCCGGGGGCACCTTGGTGAATAAATACTCACCAATTCCCTTCTGTGCCCCGGTGATGAACTTATAGGCAGCCACAAGGTTGCCTCTCAACCTTTTCTTGCGGAGGCTGAAAAGGTCCAGTTTCTCTTGGCTGCCCAAGCAACAAAGCCAGGGCCAACGTTGACTCAGCCCACCTGGCAGGGTCAAGTTGTTAACCCCCATCACTGGCATAGACGCAGGGCCCCAAAGAGAATACAGGGGCATGGGGAGGCAGCCCATCAGACCATGGGGCCAGGTCTCTGCAGGCCAGGGTCCTGCTGTGGGGGAGTGGCACAGCTTCTGCAAAGATAGGCAGCCCCCTGGGCTTCGGTCCAAATTCCAGAGCAGGTAGTGCTTTCAGAGTGGCTTTTTCTTTATCACAAACACTAAAAGTTTGGTAGCTACAACATTTAATTAAACCAAGGGGTGGCAGTTTCATGTGTGGCATTTCCCCTGCAACCCCAAGGTTTCATGTTTGAAATTGAGCCCCCACAGATGTCCACCCCATTTCCCCTCAGCATCATAACTACCTGGTGCATCTAGCATCTTTCCCCACTGTCTCCACGTTAACTGAGAAGAAGTTTCCAAGTTCCAGAGTGAGGAGTGTTGCACAGTTTTTGTTTAATAAACACACTTAAAGTTTGGCATCTTCAACATTTGACTAAAATGAGGTACGTCTCTTCCTTGCGCCACATTCCCCACACTCCGGTGTGTCCCCCAGGAGGGGTAGGATGGGAGAGGAGAAGGGTGACAGTGTGGGTTGTGGGCAATGGTGCCTGTGATACAGGGCCAGAGGAGCCTGGGGCAGGAGACCCATGGGCTTGGTGCCTGGGCAGGGCACTTGAAGCCCTCCAGCCCTACTCATCTGGGGAGGGCTTCCAGTCCACATGAATGAGGAGCTGCTGGGCCAGGGCTTCACAGATCTGGATAGCCTGCTGTGGTGTGGGGCTAAGGCCACCAATATTGGTGAGGGATGTGTGTGTAGGGGGGTGGTAATACAGGAATTGCATGTGCATGCAAGTGTGCACACCCACCCACCCAGGCATCTAAAACATGCATACACTTGGGTACATGGTGTGCTGTGTGTGTGTGTGCGAGACAGCCAACTGATAGCTCATGGCCATGATGAGCTGCTGCTGCATCAGGTCCAGGTGAGCAGCCATGATGTCCCTGACAGCCAATTAGGGGCAGTTCAGTTGTTCGGCTCCTCTCAGGAGTATTCAACAACCTGGGGAGCCTGTGGGGCATGCTGGGAGGTGTGTGGAAGCCCCCCCACTTGCTGCCTTCAGGCTGTGCAGGCAGGATCTGAGCCTCCCCCCCACCTACCGCAAAGGCTAATGTGTGTTCTGCTTCCTTTTGACCTAACTGTGAACACGTAGTCAGATGACTGGTAGGGGAGACATGAGGGGGGCGTGTACCCCCCTGAGATTGGCCCCCAACTTGGCACTGCTCAGGACGGGGCCTTTTTTTTGCTGTGCGGGCCTGCGGTGTGTTGAGGGCACTAAGCTGCGGCCCACAAATAGTGTGTGTCCCCCCCCGACTCAGACGGCACCAGTCACCCCTGCTTAGAGTTAATCTCGAAAGTTAGAGTGCTTCCACCATGGGCTTCTTGAATGCCTGTACTTAACCTAAGGTGCTAAAATGAGCTGTTTTTGAATCTTAGAATGAAATCCTACCTAGCACAGTAATGTGGATTCAAGCTCCTAAAAGCACGAAGAGCAGAAGAATCAGTTGATTACATGACTTTGCTCTTAAAGGAGGCAAGTATAAAGGAGAAATAAGGCCTGGCCTAGGTTCCATTTGTATAATGAGAGAGATGTGGTGCTCAGAATTCATACCACTTATAGGTTGTCAGGTAGATATCGTTTGCATCCATTTTAGATTATAAGCTCCCCAAGACCAAACCTATCTTTGTGGCTCATGTAGCACCAAGAATGCCACAGGTATTTTCAAATGCAGCAGTAGGCACATAACTCACACTGATAATGTGGTGTCCTGTTTATTAGGCTGTGTGAAGCTTTGGTCGCTGATTCAAGTCGGTGGAGATTCGGCCTGTTTCAGTGGCTGAATCTCCAAATCTGAATTGAATCAGGAAACCCTTTAATCTCTCTGAATCGAATCGGAACCCTCCCAATCGATTTGGAGAGATTTGGAAAGATTCAGTGATTCAGATATAGACACAGATTTAAATGTTTTTTCTACATGCCTCAAGGTAGCAGGTGGCTCATAAATGCTGCGATGCTGGGGCAGATGGAGTGTCCCACAGGAGCGCAGGGGGCTCCCCAGCAGGCTCATCAGCGGACCCGAAAGTGGACCAGAAGCACTTCCAGTCCACTTCCGGGTCCACTGGGGAGCATGCTGGGAACCCTCCTGCCCCCTGGCTTGGTGACTGGTGCCTCCTGGGTCTAGGGGGGCACCTGGGGTCCCCCGCGGCTGATCGCTGAACCAGGGGAGCATGGGGGTTCCCCCTGCGCACTTAGTGGCGGACCCAGAAGTGAACCGGAAGTACTTCTTGGTTCACCGCCGAGCATGTGGTGGGTTCCCCGTGCTCCTGTGGGATGCTCCATCTGCCCCAGCATCACAGCGTTCATGAGTGATGCCTGGTACCTTGAGATATGTAGAAAAAACATTTAAAGCTGTGTCTCTGGCCAAATCGCTGATTCGCTGGATCAGCATCGAATCTTCGGATTTGGATTTGGCTGAATCAAATCAGGACAGTGATCCGAATCAATGAATCGAATCACTGTCCCTGATTCGGGCCGAATCCGAATCAAATATGACCCGTTTTGCGCTCTCTTACTATTTATGCATTGGAAATATTCCCTCGTTAAAGGCATTTGTCATTGGTTAGTGAGAATGGATATGTGTATGACCAGATCTAGTTCTAAAATGTAATGCCATAAGGTCACTGAAGTTCTTAGTCGTTGTTCTGTAGCTGGACCAGTAGAGCTAGCTAGAGTTGTGATGGCACTTTTAAAAGATAAGAGGTTGTCCTCACATATGAGATACTACATTGTGAAGTTGCTTTTCTTTCAGTCACAACGTATGATGCAATAACAGAACAGGCTTTGTGTTTTATGTTATTGAAGTTTTCCTTGAGTTACGTTGTTGTGGAAAAATAAATATAGTCCTTTCTCTTTCCTTTCCTTTCCCATTTGAAGGTTAGTTTTTCTTTAGGGTATCTTTTTATGTGTCTGACAATCTGATAAAGCCAACTTAATTAAAAATATTACCATTAGATCATAGTTCTTTTTATGAGTTAAGTCTATAGAGTTCCTTCTCCATTGGGAAATTATTTACTTCAGAACATGAGGGGCTAGCTTTGGCTGTCTTTGCTTTAACGCTGCTTTAAAGGTTTCTACTAGATTAATGTTTTTCCAAGGCCTTTATTGCAGGTGCACTGTTATTCAAAGATAACTGCATAATTACTGTTGTACAGCATGGACTGTGGAATATTGCTCACAAGACAACTGGACAGTTATATTGTAAAAGAAACATAACTTTATTTTAAGTGTTTGGTTACTTAACCAAGCTCTTGTTTTCCTTGTAAAAATTCAGTGATAGTCTGTGTACAGGAACTGTGTGAATTCCTTGTTCTCTGACATGGTGATTTCTTAGGTGGGTAGGTTGTTGGAGGGCGGCGGGGGTGAAGCGAAACATCGATCCTCTTTTTATCTCAGCCTGGCACATTAAAGTAAGAACACATGACACTTGATCTGTTTGAGGCAAATCCAACATCACATTTTTTATATGAAAGTGAAATAGAGCTGTATTTTTGGGGTGGACTTGTGAACAACTTCTATGTTTTAGTGTAGTACTGGAGTGGGAATAAAGTAGTAGTATAGTTCAGTGAACTTGATTGCTCTTGGAGTCAGGAGAGCTGAGTTCTCTACCCTGCCCCACAATGCACTAAGCTGCATTGTGACCTTGGGTAAATGCCTCTCTTATCTTCTTCCTAGCCTGGATTTTTTATTTCAACTTATTTTTTTGTGCATACTTATAACATGTTCCCTATAGGCAATGGTGATAGTATTATGTCTTCTGAGTATATGTGTAAACTGTACCAGGAGCCATTAACTCAGCACATGTACATACCTGTGCCTTAGCTTTCTAACAGTGGCTAGGGACAGAAGTTACACACAAACTGGTTTAAGTGATCAGAAACTGGTTTAAACCTGTAATAGAACAGAAGTTCAGTACACTTAAACCACTTTCAAAATGGCCCAAACTGGTATCAGGTAAACCTGGTTGGATGTAGTATCAAACTGAACTAATTCAGGGCAAACCGGTTTATGGAACTTCTGTCCCAGACCCCTTCCCGGTTCAAGTTAGCTCAGTCTCCAAGCATCCCAGGATGCTTGGCAGCCCTGGGCTTTACTGTCTGCTCCAGCAGAGCATGGCTGGCCCCACCTCTCTGCTCCCTAGCCAGAACACGATCACTTTTCCAGCTGGCTGAGAAGGAGACGGAGGTGGGAAACCTGGCTCTGAACGCCAGCTGGGGTCTGCCTGGTGGAGGTGGAGCAGCCCCTCACAATCTTTTCCTTTGTT
>NW_005841944.1:3459634-3461398 GCF_000455745.1 Alligator sinensis | reverse complement strand
GGGGAGGGGGGGGGGGGGGGGGGAGCATGGTCAGATGCCGGCCAGGCCACAGGCTGAAGCAGAGGGGTTTGAACAGGGGGTTTAAACCCCCTCCCTTCCCACCTCAGCCTGCGAGTCCCTGGCCAGGGCATGGCCATATTCCTCGCTCTCTGTTTGTGGGGGAACAAAACCCTGGCAGGGGCTGTCCCCTAAGGCACACTGGGGCTGGGTTCCCATGCTGGCCTGGGAGGGGGGTTAAACCCCTCTCCCTCCCACCTCAGAGTGCCGGCCCCAGGCTGGGGTATGGTTAGGCACCCTGCTCTCCACTTAAGCCGGGGGGCAAAAGCCTGGGAGGGTCTGTCCCATGTCAGACCCCAGCTTGGGTCCTGTGAGGGACTAGGAGGCAGTTTAAACTCCCTCCCTCCCTGCCTCCATGTGTGAGCCTTGGGCTGGGGCATGGCAGCACCCCCTGCTTTCCATTTTGGGGGGTGGGTAAAATCCTGCCAGGTAGTGCCTCCCCTCCCAGCAAAAGCCTGGCAGCTGCTGCCCCACTCCCCACTAGGCAGGGATCCTCTGTGGGCCAGGGATGGGGTTTAACCCCCCCCTTCCCTCATCTCAGCATGGTGGCCTGGGCCAGGAGCAGGAGGGAGGGAAAGCACTGGAGGTCATTTCTCCTTCCTTCCCTTTGGCCTTGGCTGAGAGGTGTGCTCCAGCATCCCCCCCCCCCAGGTTCTGGCCTGAGCCACTGCAGGCATGTGGCTGCATTTCTGGAATCAGAAGTGAATGTCTGTTCACTTGCTTCTCGGTTCAGTCTACACAGTTTAGACTAACCTGCAAAGATTGAATTGATTCAGCCTCAGGCTTTTTGACTGGTGTACTTAGCCAGTATGTCTAAACTAGATTTGATTAATTTTTCAACTAAATTGCTTTAAAGCTTCTACGTAGATGGTGCAAGCTGTATTTTATCTTGTTAGCTGGTTGAAATGAACCCTAGTTTTAACTAGTTAGCATGTTAAAATACAAGTTGCCTTGCATACTGTAAGGGTGTAAAAATATTTGTTGGGTTTTTTTCTCTCATTTCAGACACAACCTGTGGAATAGTCTTATTCCGTTCAGCCCCGAACTTTTGGTAGTACAGTGGACACACCCTAACCTCATACTCTCTTTTCTTTTTAAATGAAGGAGTAAAAAACCTGGAGACCATAAGATTTGCTGGCAATAGACCATACTTGAAATTTGATTCTGGCCAATTGAGAAATGCTGTTTTTATGGATAGTAAGGATGGGATGACATTTGAGTAGTTCTCTGAAGCATATGATCTGACTATCTTGCCTACCCTTCTATTAGTGTATAGAAGTTTCTATGTAGTTTTTGCTCATACCATTATTTTAGGTTTATCACTTGATGTTGAATTTAGATTTTAGGCCAAATCCTGTTTGCTTTACTCATGCAAGCAGCTGAATAGATGCAAGAAATGTGAGCAGGCTTTGACCTCTAACCTTGTTTATTTCTTCTGTCATGGGAAGTGACTGCTGTAGCTCAGACTCAGTTAAATGCTAGCATGTAGGCAGCATTATTTTTCAAAATGCTCCCTCCTTCATAATTAAAATTCATGAGCAGTTCCCCAGAGAGCCACCTGAGGTAACTGAGTCTTTTCAGTATGCCATTAATATACAGAAACACTAAAGACAGGCATTTGGCTGTGTTCACTTTTCCTCACTCTTCCCTGGCTGGCCGCCTGTATATGTTGTGGAACAACACCACCGGAGCCTGAACAATTTATAT
>NW_005841944.1:3440389-3459603 GCF_000455745.1 Alligator sinensis | reverse complement strand
GGGTTTATTCTCTCTCTCCCTTTCATTTCACATAACCCCCCTGCCACTAATAAAACTAATTAATAACTGTTGGCACTGCACAGAATAGTTGGACTCCCTAAAGCTGGCGCTGTGCCACCGTAGCTTTTGAAAGAAGTGCTTCATCTTAGTCAGGGAGAGGATGAATATTTCTCCACACTTCTAATTGGACAAAGTGCCTTTCAAATTCCCTGCCATTTGTAAGATAGCAGATAAGTAGGCAATAGGCACACCAGATAGCATCACCTCTCTATAGCTCCTGAGATGAGTGTGAGAGAGGTGGGTGGGACTGCAGTTTCTCATCTGGCTTCACAGCATGACAGCAGCAGGACAGGGTTGGAAGCTGCATTGAAGGGTTAGTGTATATGTTTCAGGGGCTTTCCTGGTATAGCTTTACCAGAAAAATACTCTAGTAGACAAACAGCATCCCATGAATGAGATGCCTTGATGATAGAATTTGTTGGTCAGGGGGTAGTGTATACTGACTGGCAAAAGCATTCTTTTTCCTGATATAAATAATCTCCCTGAATGACAAAATATACTTGCAGAACGACGTTTTGCAGCTGTAAGTTGCATTTGCATGGGAGGTTCTGCTCTGAAATAGCTAGGTTGGTTAGGGGTGATCCCCACCGTGTTCCTAACTTACATTGTCATGCTGGCAAAACTAGCATAGATTCACCTGTGCTCATAGGATAAAACTTAATTTTTAAAAAATTTTTTCCCTGCCTCCCCCCCAACACTCGCATATATATACCTTTATATTCATGTTCCTTTCTTTTGCTGGACTCTTGCTGTCCTACTCTCCATGGCAGGAAGGCAGGCTGTCATTGCATTGGTCATCTGGGATATGACTTTAGTTTTATTTATACTCAAACTGATCTTTACAAAAGCAAAGGTGGCCGAGAGCCCTGAAGTCCTCTTCCTAAAAAATGGCTCACAGATAGCGGTGATGCTTTCCTAACACTAGTCCCACAGGCATAGTTTATCCTAAGAGGCCAGTGCTAGGAGGATTGTAAATGGAGCTGGCCAGAAAATTCTTATCAAAGAAATGTTGGTGAACATAACCTTTTGGTTCTGTCTGCATGTGTTAAAAATGCTTTGACTTTTCTGAACTTTGGCAGTAGTAACTCTCGTAGCAGTAGTAGAGTTCATACAGGCCCAAATTTTCCTGTCCTTTCAGTCCTTGATTTTGATGCTGAAGGCACTAGTAGTGGTAGGGGACAGATTTTAAAAGCAATTTATTTTTGCATCCATTATGAAGGAAAAAGCTGCAAATAAGGTGAAACAACTGAATCTATGTAGCAGGGAACAGAGAATGGAAATTTTATGTCCCTTTACATATGGAATAAATGAGTTTCTCAGTATTCTCATCATCACACCCCTTAGTTTACCATCAAGCTAAGAGATGGTCTTATTTATTCATAATAAATGTAGTATGTATGTGGCATGGCACTTCACTGACAAAGATGGATTCTGTGTCTAGAATAACTTGCCATCTAAGTGAAGCAAAGAAAAAACCGGAGGAGGTGAAAAGCACTGAGTTGGGGGTGGAGAAGAGTGACAGCATTAAGAGCACCCAGTGGCTTAGGTGAGTAATATGCACAGCTGCGGCTTTCATGATGTTTTGTAGGCTTACAATTAATATACAGGAACACTTTACACAGCCACTTAACTGTGTTCAGTTTACCTTGCATCTCTCCTGGATCAATGGCATTCTCAATGATACAGCTCTAGCAGGAGAAACAAATATGGATCAGGAGGTAGAAAAAAGAAGTAAGGAGTTCTTGAATTTAAGAACAATAACATCTCTGTTACTGGAAAAGAAAACGTTGGGAAGTACATATAGAGAACTATTGCTTTTCCAAGCTGTCTATCCTTATCATTATTGATATTTTACCAGCTGTAAAGCAGTTGCAGTCAAATTCTACTCTTTTACATTGATGTATATCTGGAGTAACTTTATTGACTCCACTGAAGTTACTTTGGAAACAAACCAGTGCAACTGTGAGGAGAATTTGCATCTTGGTCTTGTTGCCAGTAAACTTGCAAGGCATAAATACTAAATGAGTGAGGACAGTCCAGTAATTTGCAAAGAAATTCCACTAGTGCTAAAAAAGTAGTCCCAGATTAGGTTCTACATCATAATGCTAGAAAAAAAAATGCAAGTCCCTAACTCCCAGCTATATTTCTTCCCCAGTTTCACTGTCCCAGTATTCCTTGACTTTATGCCTTAATCTTTTACAGCAGAACAGAGAGCTGGGAGTCTCAAGTTCCCAGAAAATACAGCTTTTTCCAGCATAAATGAAGGAGATTGGCTGGAATCATAATTGATATTTCAGGTCCCTCATTATTGAATAAGCTTTCAAATATTGTCATCTCTTTTGATTAAGCCTGGGTGCCAGGTTGAGGGACATGGGCAAGCAATTGTGTTGAAGAGAAAGAAACTTTTGTCTGGAGTGAGCTGCTCCCAGGAATTTGTTCTAGTCTCCTGAGGGAATGCAAAGGATACTACAAGCAGGGTTTTCCCTTTTTCTTAGTGTGTGACCAATATTGTGCCTCCAGATTTGCTCTCCTTATAAATGTTTTTGGAGATTTCAGTTATGTATCAAGCTTTGTTTTCATTTCTAGACTACTCATAATCTTCATAGAAAGAATTGAAGCGGTGCATTCCTTTTCCCTTGTCCCCCCCACCAGGGACTTCAGTTACGAGCTAGGTGAACTAGCTTGGTTCACCTTTGGATCAAACTGTTTGGTTTTATTACCTAAAAAAAGGAGCGTTTACAGTTACCTTAAACAGTAGCAATGTAGTGTGTGAATTAACAAAAGCCAATATTGTGTGATTGAATTACTGCTGGAGGTATATAGATCACTATGCAGCTGGCGGCATGTTGTCAGACATAAGTTCTTTAGAGGTAGATGTTTCACGATTACTTGCACTAGAGGCAAGTGCAGTTGGCAAGGGCTTGGTACAGGCATTCAGAAAGCCCGAGCCTGAGTTGATTCAATCTTTGCAGATCAATTTAACCTGTCTAGATTGAGATGATTTGCAAGTGGATAGATATTCACTTCTGATTCCGGAAATGCAGGCACATGCCTGCAGTGGCTCAGGCCAGATGTTGGGGGGCACTAGAACGAGCCCTCTGCTGGAGGGCAACTGAGTTGGGGGGTGTGGCCAGGCCCCAGCAGGCCTAACTATGATTGCAGAGGGGTTTAAACCCCCACCCTGGCCTGCAGGGACCCCAGCAGGGTTGTGCCTCGAGGGGGTAGGGGAAGCAGCCCCTGTAAGGTGTCCCTAGGCCCTGACCCCTGCTCATTCACTGGCTGCTCCAGCAGCAGGAGTGGGGGCATGGCCAGACCCCAGTAGCCTGAGGGGAAGAGGGGGTTAATTCCTTAATTGCAGGGGGTGGGGGTGGTGGCACGGGCACTGATAGGCTCTGCTCGTGCACCCGGCCAGACTCCGGTAGCCTGAGGTGAAGGGCGAGGGGGTTAATCCCCCCATTGCAGGCAGCAGCAGTGTGGGCACCAACACAGTGTTGGCTCTGACCCACGTTGAAAATGTCCCCAGGCAGGGCTCATGCCGCAGCACCTGGGCCGAGTCCCATGGAGGAGGAGTGAGCTGGCCATGGGGAGGGGGTGGAGAGGGGTTATGTGACCTGGCTGGAGGCACAGAGGGGTTGGGAGAGGGAGCCAGGGTTAATCACAGAGCCCTTGTCATGGCTGCCTCCCACTGCAGCAGCACGGCCTGGGCTGGGGTGGCCCTAGGAGAAAGGGGTCAGCACCTGCTGCCTCCCACCTGTAGTCCCATGTGGGGGCTGCGGTTTGCAGGCAGACTGCAGGTGGAGAAGGAGTTGGGGGGGAGCCATGATCCCACCAGTGGTGGTGGACCAAACCATTACGGTGGGTAGAGGTGAGGCACTTATCACCCACCACCTGCTCATGGTGGCTCTGGGCACTCAAGGCAGGCTGCTGTGGGCCAGTCACTGCCCATGGGCCATGGGGCTGGGCTGGACCAGGCTGTGGCAGTCCATTACCTTCCCTCATTGCTGCTCACACCCCTCGCCTGCAGCAGCCTGCTCCAAGTGCCTAGCGCTACCGTGAGCAGGCAGCAGGTGACAGGTGCCTTACCTCTACCCAGCTCCCTGCTTTGGACCCCCAGCCAGGGTGTGCCCAGCACAGGGTGGGGAAGCCCACAGTGGGGGCTGTTTTTCCCAGCAGTCCCTTCTCAGCTATACAGCTGGTTCCGCAGGGGGTGTAGCCAGGTGATTTCATAAATTCATAGATTATAGAGTCGGAAGGGACCCAATGGACCCATTGGATCATCGTGTCCAGCCCCCAACTATGACTCCAAGATCTCTCTCAACCTCTGAGCTGCTGAGGAGGTCATCCCCCAACCTGTAGGTGTGCTGGGGATTCCTCCTTCCTAGGTGGAGTACCTTACATTTATCTTTATTTATAGGAAACTCACAGTACCTCTCCATGCAGAATTATCAGCATGCAGTTTACAGTATTGAGATCAGCAGATACACACTTGAAGTGTCCTTCGTTTAGAGGCTATCAGTGACTTCCAGTAAAAATATGAGAGAGATGTGTACACTGAACAAATACTTTATTTCCGTATTGGCCTGTATCATCCTGAGAGAGAACATTTAACTGATACTGACTCTTCATATTTAAATGGAGCTTGAAAAGGAAAAGCTACAGAAATTATGTAAATAATTTCTTCGGAGGTGTTATTTAGCAAAGTCCAGGATCAGGGTGCACAGATGGTGAAGGAAACCAACTGTACTGGTTTGTGATGGAGGAATGAGACCTTCAAGGAAGGGGGTGGTAGCTTCAAGAATTGTCAGGAGAATGAGTGCAAATAAAGATGACAGCAGTCACCTGCTTATTTATTATTCCTTTAAACCTGTATGATTAGTTACACTACCCACAGTTATAGGGAAGATTATAGGATTTTTTTTAAACCTACTGTTGTGGTTCATTGGTAGAATCCTTGTCTGCAATGTGGGTTCAGTTCCTAGATGTACATATAACTACAGTCATTGAAGCACCAAACCTCTGGACTTGATCTAACCTTTGGATACTGTCTCAATGGTCTAAAGAGGGGATAGATGGTCTGGGGATCCTCCACTACTCCCTACTCCTACCTAGGTATACATGTTGAAGGTCCTGGTGACCTCTCACACAGTATGATCCAGAAGATGTATAGAACTACTGTAGTGTTTTTAAATGGTACATCTGTTAAGGGGCTAACTTTAAAAGTAGCGAATTTAAATGGCCTTTGGTGGCCTGTTTTTTTTTTAATGATTTAGCAGTGTTTGTTGGGCCTGGAACTTAATGACCTACTTTACCCATTTTCTGCCAACATTTATACTTAGCATACAAATTCTTCTGCTTAGCTTATGAAAATGCTATGTTTATCAGCAATGACCATGTCATTCAAAAAGAGCTAACCAAGTCTGATCGGCTATGTGGAATGTTGGCAGAACTTTTTAATATGAAATCATTGTTGAGTTTATTTTTGTTGTCACCTTTTTTAATCTGTACATCTATGCCTTGCTCAGCTCTTGGTTTGAGAACTTTACTTATTACTGCTTCTGATTCTTGATGATGTGGCCTTTGTCTCTTTTCTTGTTATTTTCCCTTTTTAGTGAAACTGACCCCACTGGATCCAGACTTTCTGCAGTTTGATATTTGCTCCTCGACTATATCATGGCTTTGACTAGTATCTGTTTTCTCTCAGTATCTTTGATTTTTTTTTTTGTTTCGTATAAACAAGGACCTCTAGGTGGGTCAAACAGTGGCTGAATAGTGTTTTTGTCCTCCATAACCAAATTTTAAGATTTTTTTTTTAAATTTTGAAAGTTATTATAATCATTCTACATTTGGTCATAATATAGGATGGGAAATATGTTCTTGTTTGAAATGTTTTGCCCTTTTCCTTGTCACTTCTTGAACTTCCTGATATGTAGTAAAACAGTTTCAAATGTGTCCTGTCTTACATGGCAGGCACACTTCTAAATGTATATTTCATAAAGTAGAAAGACCTGAGTGCAGTTGAATGATGGTGTCCTTTTGGGTGTTGAATGGAATGTTTTGTATTGCTGAGATCCCAGGAGACGGACATTGTGCAAGCCTTGCATCAGAACTTTGAGTAGGAGGACTGATGTAGTTCAATTCTTCAAAGGATCTTTTACTTGAGAATAATGATATAAAGGTGAGTAGCTTGTTACGCTTACTAGTAAAAAATGGCAGGTGTTTATGGTAGTCATCACAAGTGTTTCTAAAGGTTTAGCTTTTAAAAAGAATGTCAGTTTTATGTAGGAAAGACAAAAATAGATACAAATCCTGCTTGCTGTCCTCTAGCAAATACTCCCACAATGGCCAGTCACATGAATAAGGCAAGTAGAATTTTGGTTTATATACAGAAGCACAATGATTTCTTTTAAAATGAGTATCATACACCAAAGACAAATAGTAAAAAAGAGCATTTTCAGTGCAACCTACAGTCTATGATACCAAAATGGATGTGTTAAAAGTGCTTCAATAGTTTTATTTTTATGGTAACTTAGTGTCAAGAAGACTGTGGTCACATACCAAGGGGTGGAAGAACCAATACCTGACATCACTCTGGAGGGTAAATATCTTGGTGTCAACAACAGCGTTTGTTACTTGGGTTCTATGATCACCAGGAATCTTGACCTTCAGACTGAACTAACAATTGGAAAAGCAGCCAAGAATTTCAGACTATTACATGTGTATGGAATAACAGCAAATACTCAATTAAGGTGAAGATGTGAATCTGTGAGACTTGCGTGCTGTCATGCCTACTTTATGGTTAAGAAACATGGGCTACATATGCTAGGCACATCAAGAGTTTGAGCAGCTTCCACATAAGATCCTAAAAATTAAGTGGGAAGACAAAATATGAAACAGAGGTGCTGGAGCAGGCCGGACTGACACACTTAGAAACCACTATCAAAAAGTAGAGTTTGCGATGGCTCGACCATGTCAAGAGAATCGGAGGAGACCATATTCCCAAGAATGCTTTGTACAGCGAGATTCGAGGCGGCTCTAGAAAGTAGGGTCACCCTTTATGGCACTACCACAATGTGTGTAGAAATATGAAGTCATTCAGCATCAATGTAGAAAGCTGGGATCTCTGCACAGAAAACCTCCTGACCTGGAGGGAAAATCTGGCACTGGGTGTAGTACAACATGAATCTGCTTTGATCCCGAGGATGGAAGCAAAGAAAAAAAGAAAGCAGCACACTAAACTTAAACTCCAACTTAAAAGACATGGATCTGTAAAACTTGCAACAAGCTATGTTGCTCTCGAATTGGGCTTGTCATCCACAAGTGGATTCATCAGGCACCTGACTAGACCTCTATGAAATGAAAAGGAAATAAGCAAGCAAAACAGTCAGCTTATGCAGATACTAATGGTTTACTCTCTTGGTAAAATAGTTTCAATCCTTGAACTTTACTAATCATTTTCTTGTCAAAAGCCCATTTGGTAAACAGATTTTGATGAACCATGTTACCTTTGCATCCTCTTGAATTATTTCCACGTTGGTCAAGGTCAGTATGCTGCCAGCAATCACAGATGGTGTTTTTGGAGCATCTGAACAGCAGATGTGGGCAAGCACACACTATGACTTAGATCCTAGAGGGCCTAACCTGATTGGATGGTTGTCTAGGGATGCTGAATGTAGTTACCAAAAATACAGCACTTTGGCTTAACCAGATGTGCATAGGCTCCTTATAATGATCATTCTTGCAAATTTTGAATGACTAATTTTCAGATGTATTTTGTGGTTCATAAATATTGTTCAGTACTGAAGCTTATTTGTAAACTGAATTAAAATTACAATGTTTGGAGGGAGAGAATAATTTTGTGTCCAACTTCTTTTTTTGGCTGTTTGCTTACTGGTCGATGAAATAGTAGTGTGAACTTCAGTTTCTGCATGTATCCAGAAGAATCTCTCCCAGCTTTTGGCAGAGCTCATACATCAAACATAATATAATTCTAGCTCCTGTTACTTTGGATAAGGATTAAAATGCACAGTGCATCCATATTGTCTAAGTGAGTTGTGTATGAAAGAAAATAACAGATTTGTAAATCAAGTAGCCACATTTCTGAAGAATTTGTAGGTAATAATAATTTGTGGAATTATATCTCAATCTTTGGATTTATGCAAACATTTTAAAGGTAAGTGAAAATAATGACATACATAATGAAATATTGATTGTGAATATCATATTAATTCAAAGGTGTTGTTAAAGTTATTAGAAGGTCACAGGATATAGCACTGGGAAGGGGACTACCTTGAAACTTTGCAGTAAGTAATACCTTAGTGAATAGTAATATGAGCATTCTTTTTATATTTGTCAAATAGTGTATTGCCTTTGCTCACTGATTTTTTTTTTTTTTTTTTTTCCTGTTGAAAGCAGCCAGAATTTCTCCTGCTTTTTCCCCTTAAGACGGATACCATGACTATTTATACATGGTTATGGACTTGATCCTATTTGGAATAATAATACATATAGACATGTTAACTTTGAAGTGACGTGGGCTTGCTGTAAGACTAGATTTGTCCGTTTTTAAATCATTCAGCAGAGAACCTGGTTGCTCTAAATGGTCATTAAGTCCAGGTCCTTCTTATGCCACACAAAATATAACTGAAGAAAGAGATAATTTTTTTAATGGTATGTTATGTCCCCCAAGTGCATTGTATAAAATAATACTGGAATAATATACACATTTCCTTGGTTCTATGCCTTGGTGATATGTATCTGTGAACACTGGAACAAGTTCCAGCAAGTCTGTGGATCAACTCGTTGTAATGGAACAGGGTACTGGGAACACACTTGATTGTTTGGAGTTGTATTTTTAACAGGTGGATTAGAAACAGATTTTCTTTTTTTCCAATGCTGTCTTCCCACTGTAATGATATACTTGCTGTAATGCAGTTGTCCACCAGAAGATTCAATACTTAAACCTTTTTGATCCGTAGAAGTACAGTAAAAGTCCTGTTAGCCAGCATTCTGTTAACTGGAATTTTCAGCCAGTTGGCTAGATGCTGGGGGTGGGTGGGGGGGCTGAGTGCAGGAGAGCCACCTGCCACCCTGTGCTGCTGCTGCTCCGCGTGTGGCCACCACTGCTCCTGCCCCCACTGCACCGTGTGCAGCCGCCACCCTGCCCCCACTCCATGTCCTGCCAGAAACCTGTGTTTCAGGTAACCGGCATTTTTAGATTACCAGCACCCCCCACTCATGCCGGAAAACAGGGCTTTTACTGTATTACCTTTTTAGTTCTTTCACTGCATTACTGATATATAAGATTTTAATGGCTTTAAGCAATTGCCCAATCTTTGAATGTTAATTATATACAGTTATTAAAGATGATATTTTCCCATTTTTGTTACACATATGTAATAGTAATATTCTTGGAATAAAAGAAAATATGGTAAGAAATCTCAGATGCCACTTGCAGATACTAGCAAATAGTCACTTTAATGATGACAGGTCTAAGTTGTGTACTTGTATTGGCTCACTGTACACTGTAAGCAATACAAAATATAGTAAAGTGTACAAAGCATGCCAGACCTTCACAGTGAATAATTTTAAGTGCTTCCCAGCTGTTTGTACTGATTTTTCTGTTTAATAAATTAAATGGGATATAAAAGGAAAGTGTTCGCTGCTTAGTAAATTCTATATCTGATGGTAACCGTCAATCCTCCTGGATCATGGCGTATGCATGAGGGCCACAGGGGACTCCTCTATATGGCCAGGGACAGAAGTTACACACAAACCAGCTTAAGTGATCAGAAACTGGTTTAAACCTGTAACAGAACAGAAGCTTAGTGCGCATAAAACAGATTCAAAATGGCTGAAACTGGTTTAAGATAAAACTGGCTGAATGTAGTATCAGACTTAACGGATTTGGGTCAAGCTGGTTTATGAAACTTCTGTTCCAGACCCCTTCCTGGTTCAAGTTAAATCACAGTCCCCCAGTATCCCAGCATGCTTTCCAGCCCTGGGCTGGGCTGGGCTGGGCTGTGCTGTCTGCTTCAGAGAGCAGGGCTGGCCCCACCCTTCTGTTCCCTAGCTGGAGCAGTGAGGATGGCTGACAAGGGGCTGGGGGGCAAACCTGGGTGGGAATGCAGCCCAGTCTATGTGGCGGGAAGGGACTGCCCCCCCCTCCAGTAAACCGTGGCTGGGGGCTGGGGCCAGGGGCCAGGGAGGAGGTTAAACATCTTTACTCAGCTGGAGAACATCTGTGGTCCCACACGGCTGATTGGAGAAATGGAGCCTTTTGAAATGAAAGCCACAGCAACTAGCTGAAGTACCCCTGTGGGCCCACACAACTGTTTGCTGTGCCTGTAAACAATCGCTGGCTAGACTACGGAACTGACCCCGACATAACATCCAGGTTCCACCGTGTTAGGGAGAGAGGGGAACTTTTAAAACTAAAAAACAGAAGCAGCACAAGATTAAATGGCTACAAACTGGCTATGGGTGCATTTTAGATTAAAATTTCTAGTCATTATAGAAGTGAAGTTTTGGAATGGCCTTCCAAGCTAGGTCAGATTTACAAAGACTGAGTGCTTGGGGGTTTTTTTTTATCTTTTTCTCTGACATAAAGCATGGTTCTTTCCTTAGGATCTTCTAAGCAGATATTAGGGGTGTGCGAAATGGGCTGTTTTTGACTTGGATTCAGCCCAAATTGGGGACAGTGATTTGACTCATTGATTCAGGTCACTGTCCCCGATTCTATTTGGCCAAATATGAATCTGAAGATTCAGTGCTGATTCAGAGAATCAGAAATTTGGCCATAGACACAGCTTTAACTGTTTTTTCTATATACCTTGAGGTACCAGCTCATGAACGCTGTGATGCTGGGGAGGATGGAGCATCCCACAGGAGCATGGGGGAGGCCCTGTGTGCTTGGCGGTGAACCCGGAAGTGGACTGGAAGTGCTTCTGGTCCACTTCTGGGTCTGCTGCCAAGTGCGCAGGGGAGCTCCCCACGCTCCTGTGTGATGCTCCATCCACCCCAGCATTGCAGCATTCATGAGCCCCTGCTACGTAGAGGTATGTAGAAAAAACATTTAAAGCTGTGTCTATGTCTGAATTGCCAGATCTTTTTTAATTGATTTGGAGGGTTCTGATTCGATTCAGAAGGATGAAAGGGTCCTCTGATTTGATTTGGATTCGGAGATTTGGCCACCAAATCAGGCCAAATCTCCACTGAATTGAATTGGGGACCGAAGCTTCACACAGCCCTAGCAGATATCATCAACTGTTTCTCTGCCCTGTGGCAGGCCGTTGGTGGTGCCCTCGCCTCCTCAGCTTTTACTTATGGAACATTAAAGGGTGTGTGTGGTGTTGTGACTTGCATTTTGACATGAGGATTTATCAAGTGGTGATCAAGGGGATTCCTTGGATAAGTGATTGCCTGTGAATGCAGGGAACTAGACTGTGTGGCTTCATGAGGCCCCTTCTGTTCCTGTGTTTCAAACCCTTGGTCTGTGTCCACTTAAATAAAATTATGTGTGGTATCAAATTGAATGGAGCCCACTCACTGAAGATCAGGCATAGATGGAAACAAGACAGAGAACCACTTGGTCTGCAGGAGACTACTTATTATTTTTGTTGATCTGAGCTCAAATGTACCAATGAAGACAATTTTAAAATTAGCAGCTATTTAAGTGGCCAACCCCCAAAGTAGGAATTCCATTGAGTCTGTGTAAATATGGAACACCTATGAATCCTCACATTGGATTTAATGACTTCGTTGTATTAAACTCTCTTTCCTTTCACCTGGTAAATGCAAGGTAAAGAGATGTGTCATAATGCTAGCTTAAATTCGGACCAGAGTGAACAAAGGTTCACATTAAACTCAGTCACTCTCATTGGGCATGTCCAGATGAGAGTGCACATGCAGTTTGCAGTGCCTCAAACCTGTTTGAGGTGCTACAAACTGCATGCCGTGCACGTGCACTCATTTGCTGCACTGCAGATTTGCAGTGTGGTGCCAGAGTTTGACACTGGGAGATCCTGGTGTAACCCCCCCCCCAAAATGCCGCAAAAAACAGCACAGCACACACAGCAGCAGTGTGCCCCACCAGAAATGGAGTGTAGCTAGCCAGAGCCACACTGGCTGCTGGCCAGGTTCCGAGCAGCCAGACTGGCCCTGCTGCTGCCCTGGGAGGCCCCCGGGACCCCACCTCACTCAGGACAATTTGCCCTGCACCGATCCCATGTGCAGGGGCATGTGTGCACAGCAGCAAAAAGAAGTGGCACACACGCTTGCATGTTGGGACATGCCCCACTGTGTACAATACTGAGCCAACTGAAGTCAGTGGGAGACTTGCTATTTACCCACTGAGGTACCATTGTGTGGTTCTTTAGAATGATTCTGAGAGGCTGTGAATGAAGCTGGGACAAGGACCTAAGTCATGGCAATAAAACATAGTTGGGTTCATATACGAACAAATTACTTCCCATGCTTACCTTTTTTCTCACTGCAATAAGAGCTGATATTTAAAAATGAGCAGATCTGAACAGCTTGGAACTGGCCCCTGTGAGGGTCAAATTAAAGAACTAGTTTATATAGTCTAAGCAACAGGCCTTATCCTGCTTCTCAATAAAGTTTCTCAACAGCAGAATTCAGAGTTGACTTTACTAAGTGCAGGGTCCTTGAATTTGACTGTAAGAGCCCATATGAAGGGCAGAGGGACTATGTTGATTTCTGTTGGCAGATTCAGTTAAGTCGGCACTAAATTGTACAAATAGTCTCTCAAAGTTCCATTAAATAGAGTTGTTTTCATTAAATCTTCTTGCCTTGAATGCATTTTTTATAATTGGTAATTTGTATTCCTGTTATTTCATGAAGGAGCATAAGTACCAAATGCTAAAGAGTAATGAAATGCATATATATAGGTATTGTACTGGTTGCTATATTTTTTATCATCATGTATATGGCTCAGTATTGCACAGGACATGCAAAATTTAAGTAAAAAGGATGTATTTTCTAAGATAAACCCCAACTGTTCAATATTCAATTTCCTTGTCAGAAATTTGGACTAAGTTACTCTGCTGCTTGTCATATCTTTTTGTTTCTATCCTTCATCCTTTCTCTGGAAAATGCATTCAAAAGTCTGCAGTATGCATTGTTCTTATAAGATGCTACACTGTGTAAATGGTCTCTTGTGCAAAGCTTAAAATCCTCATCTGCAGCCAGCCAAGATATGCTAATATGTTCATGCTTTAGTCAGGGTTACATCTAAATACCCCCACTGCAATAGTGTATACAGTCTGATGTGATCTGGGGTGGTGTGGGAACATTTTCCCCACAGAGAGAGATTTAAATTGGTTACAGGTAGCTGCCATATCAGAATAGGAAATATACAGCAAAATTCCCCTTTCCCCCTAAAGGGGTTCTGTGGGGGACGGGGAGGGGGTTGGAGGGATCAGCAGGGCTAGCATGTTCTGCAACGGGGGTTGGGGGGCTCCCCCACTCCCAACCAGGGACTATTTTTAGCCCCCCATAACCCTTCCCGCACTCCCAGATGAGCAAACTCATCCCGCAAACCAATTCCCCAGATCTAGCCCACCTCTTCCCTCCCCGCCCTGACTTATTCCTTGGCTCCTGGCACCAGAAAACACCAGTAAAACCAGCCCTGGGAGCAACTTGTGGGTTTGGGGGCAGGGGGGCAGGCTCAGGGTGGGTCTAGCTAGCCCACAGGGGGGACATTATTCAGCACAGTCCAGAGGCTGTGCTAGGAACTGTACAGAAGTTTAGCGTGATCAGTCACACCTGATGTGATCTAAGACTACGTTGGAGTTACAGTTAAGTTGGATTAGGCAGGCCTTTTTTAGATCAATCTAACCTTGAACTTCTGTACAGTTTGCAGCTAGGGATCTAAGTGTTCAGTCTGCGGCTAGGTGAACTAAGTTAGATCAGGTGGTCATTTTTAACATGATCTAAACTCCCTCTAACCTCCCTGAACATCTGTATGTATCCTAAGTGTCATCTTAAAAAACTTCCTTTCTTTTATTGTATCCAATGGAGGATGTGTGTGTGTGTGTGTGTGTGTGTGTATTTTGCATTATGCTCCTTTGGGGGTTCTATGGTGCATTTTTCTCTCGTGCTTTGATGAGAGCAGAATCTCATTCCATGTGGCAGGGGAAATACTTGCATGCTCAGTATTTTGAAGCATAAAATCAATGCTTGTGCTATGGATTCTGTTCTTTCCCTATTACCATACCTAGTGTACTACAGGCATGGCACTGAGCCAGAATCTAGTTGGCTTTTAAACCATTGGGCAGGAGAGTTGAAGGGATTTTCCCTTTACCTTGTGCAACACCAAGGTTAAGGGTACTCCTACCTCTCTGGCAACAGCTTGCATGACAGAGGAGGCTATAGCTGCTAAAAGGGTCATAGGAGATATGCTTTCCTTGTGTGTGGATGAATGCACAGAGACATTTTATCAAGTGACTCTGCTCTCTCTGGAGTGCTGCAATCCCATGTTGCTCTGTTAGTTTGGTCTCTGCACAGATGGTGTGCCCTATCCCATTTGGAACATCTCCCCCTCTTTTAAAGACATAAGGAACAGCAGTTTGAATTGTCATGACTTAAGCCAGGTGCTAACAGTTGCCGTAACAACTTCCAGAGACTATTTGACATGAGCTCTGGTAGAACTTAATAATGCAATGTTCAGTCAATATGGCAGAGAGGACATGCTCTTTTTAAGAGATGCACTTCCAAGCATATGAAAATGACTTCTCCATATGTTGGGTAATTTTAAATAGTAGCTCCTTAAGTTTGACTCATGTTAGATATTTGGCATATATCCAGGAAAATATTTTTCACCATGAAATCCCAGAATCTCTGAGTGAGGTAAAGATATACATTTATAATGGCTACTATGTGTTAAATACCTTCTATGCATATGATAATTTTTCCTCAATAAATTACCTTTTTATTGCTATCTAAAAACATGTTCAACATTTGCCTATGCTGTAGGTAATATAGTATATATGTCTGCACTTTATGGTTTTAAAATATTATGTATACCACAAGTGAACAAAATTCACAGGTTTTGCATTAAATAGACTCTAGGTATAGATGTGTTTGTGTGTATCTGTGTATATATTTTTTTTTATTTTGTACATCCAAGTTTTTCTGTTCTTTTATGGTAAGAAATTAGAATTTACAAATTATTTCTTTGAAAGAGAATGAATATGCTCAGTCTGTGTTGTGCTTTTTTCAACAAATGCTTTTTCCAGTACTAAATACCTTTATTTTAGGTGTGTATAATTTAAAAAGCAATGATTGAATAAGGTATCTTTCTTAGCAGAATATCACAGAGAAAAGAATGATTTTTTTTTTGGCCTTGCAAACTGATATTAGCTTTCTTTTAAAAATATTGATGAGATTATAAAAAGGGTAAACATTTGTTAAAATGTACGGTCTCTCCATATCAGGTCTGTGATTTCTCAGACATTGTAATAGCCTTTACCTTTCCCATAGCCAAGAAAGGAAAATGATCATGTTGTCCTTCAATAAAACTAAATATATGGTATTATTTAATATTAATGAACAGAACATTAGGAAGTGAGCTTGTAGAGGTTCTTAAGCTAAAAACACCATTTGTAGCAAGCGTTTATATGAATATTAAGATAGACCAGCTTCTCACAGGTAACTGGTAATTGCTCAGAATTCAGATCAGGTATATGCAGTAAAATTACTATGCAGCAAAGAGCATTTTTGAAAGGGTTTTCTGTTGGAAAAAAAACATTTAAAGTAACACTTAAAAAACATGAAAGCCATTTTTTGGGATTGTGTTTTTTCATTCCAGGTCTTGTGACTGCTATAGGACAAGAGGGATTTGCAACTTGGGAAAAATAGGGAGAGAATAATTGGGATGGGAGCAGGAAGGATTTGCGATACTATCTTCCTAGACATCTCCATCCTTAATCCTTTGGCAGGGGCAAAAGAAAGCAAAGAGATTCATCTGCTTAATCAGTACAGGAGAGGTCAGGGATGTCCCATCCCCAGGCAGATGGATGAAGAAATCAACTTGAAAAACAAATTCTAGGGATGAAGAGGGGACTGATTTTGGGCAAGTTACTGTGCGTTTACTCCTCAGGTGCCCTATCCCATCTGGGAGGAGAAAGGAGAGCTGTTGTTCATGGTATTGCTGCCTTATGGACAGGGATTCTTTTCAGCTACTCTTCTAGAATTTTTGCAGTGGTTGGTCACTGACCTGGGCAGTGCTCTGCCCATTCCAAAACACTGTCATGGCATTACAGAATCACTCCTACCTGGGGGAAAAAATGTTCCCAATGTTTTCTTTCCAAATGAAAAGTGATATTGCTAGCTAGCAGTGCAGACAGAACCAGCACCATTGCCCTGTGCCCTGGTGAGAGAAACCCTGGATGGCAAGCTTTTGGCTAACCTCTAACCCAAGATTATGGGGGAAGGAAAAGGCAAAACGCTTTGAAAAACTATCCAGAGTTCTAACTTTTCCCTTTCTTGAGGTGGTTTTGTCAGGGCAGTGTTATTCAGTCTGAGAATCCCACACTACTCCTCTTCTGCATACAGTGGCAGTAGATTGAAATACTTTTTACCCTCTCATCAGGTCAGGAGGTGCTACCTGTACATTTCAGATGTGAATTTGGCAGAGTTCACATCTGAATTAAGCATAACCAGGCTTAATTGCTTCTCTGACCTTTACCTAGGGTGAAAAAAGTAGTGTTGGTAAATATTCAAGTTGGCTCAGCATTCAGCAGGTCAGCTAGTAAATGAACCTCACTGTAGCAGTCCTCATGTGATATTGACTGCTTTTTGATACCGATTCAACTCAAGGTCCTGAAAATTAATGTACTGGTCCTCATATTTCTCAGCAAATCTGTGTGTTCTTTGCACAGTTTACCACAATTTCAGCACTATGCTGAGTTGCTAGTGCCCAGAATGAAGCTCATAGGAACAAAGGAACCGCATTTAAGTCCCAGCTGTGACATTTCCTGCTACCAGATATCAGCATGATAACACATCTTAGCACCTTCTGAATGAATTGAAGACAAGCCCCTTTGCAAAACTCATCCCACTATAATGACTGTAATGAGTGGTCTGTAACTCTGAAAATGAGTTAATGAAATAGTATGGTTGTATTTGGAAAACTATGTACTCTCTAATAGTGATAAGGAGGGAATGAAGCTTTGTGGAACTGTTTGTTGCCTTACAGTCTAAGCACTCACAAATTATATCAATTGATGGTTATGTTACAACACCCTAAATAAAAATATGCATGTGTTTAAATCTTAACATTTAAAAACTTTAGTCCCTTATTCAGCTGTAGTAGAACAAGTCACATACCTTTACACTGGTGCTTATAGGTCAGCTGTCTGGATCCTTTGGTCTTTACTGTGTGTATCCAAATGTGTATGGCTTATGAGAAATTGATGAGTATGCATTTATGCAGGTATAAATACTTCCACAGATATTTATGCAGGTGAAAAATCAGATGCCCCAACTAAAAATATAATAAAATGGCAGAAACCCAAGCATGTAGAAAGAGGTTCAATGGTTGTCTTATGTTCACCATTCATACCCAAGCATATGTGAAACACATGGTAAGTTGTACTTGTATCTAATACAGCTTAGAGGGCTTTTAAATGTCTGGGTAGTAGAAAAACACTTTCCTAAGGTGTGTTATATAGAAGAAGAATTGCATTAGACACAAATAACCTCCCCTCCCCTCACCCCCCCCAAAAAAAACTAACCCCCCCCCAAAACAAAACAAAACAAAACAAAAACAAACCACTGATCCTTTTCCAAATCTTAGTGCCAGATCTGGCAGTGAGTTTAATCCTTTACATCTATTTCCTCTTGGAGCCTACCTTAGAACACCCTACACCCCACTGAAAATTCATTAAAAGTGTTGGTCCCACCACAAGGTGGGAAACAAAGTGGGCAGTTTAACTATTCAGTACTTACTAATGATCTTTCTGTGTAGCAATAGTAATGAATAGTTCAGAGCCATACTGTATATATTCCCAACAAAGTACCTCCAGACATGGTAATTGCCACAGTTTTGGCTTTCAGTCAACCTAGTAATGAATTATTAAGTTGTGTCCACATGTTATATGCTTTACTGTATTGCAGACTTCCTTATCTTGGGTGACAGAACAATGGAGAGGAGAAATAATGCTGGAATTAGATATGTTAGTGAACATTAGGCATAGTGGCTACAATAAGCTGTAAACATTAGGTAGCCCCTGCGTTTCAGTATTCTTAATCTTTCTTTTTGGATGCTAAGCCCTTTTCTGCATGTTTTTCTGTTTTGTTGTGAACTAACTTTGGTGTGTCATTGTGTAAAAAAATAAAAAAATAGTGCTACCCGGTGAACACCAATTCACCAGTTCCCTGAAGAAAGGGAAGTAGCAGCATCCTGTCAGATCCAGAACAGGAGCTTGGGTCTTTGGTATATGTGGCAGAATGGATGCATCATTTATCTTGAAAATGAATCTAACAGTGCAGGGGTGAATATTGGAAAAGAGAGTTCATGTTTAGTTCAGATAGTCATAGAAAAAACTGCATTTGAAGCCTTGTGTACCCAAGAGCAGAATTTAACCCAGACTTTTTTTAAATGCTTCTTCTCTTCTGCTGATATAAAATGACCAACAGAAAACAGGAAGCGTTTGGAAGCAGAGAGAGCGGAAGATGCTTTACCTCACTTACATGAGCTATTCCTCCATGTGTAATTGAACATGACACTTTATGTATAATTTAACGTGTGGAATAAACATAATGTTTGAGTTTACAACTGAAACTTTTCTTGCAGAAGTAGAATTCTTTCTGCTCTTGAAGCAGAAATTGTGTGTTTTAAATAAAAAACCCATCTCCTGTGCACTTGCTAAACCTCCTGAAACATAAATGCAAAGGTTGCCTGACATACAGAATCTACTGATAGTGTCTGATGGGACCAACTTGCAGGTGCCTTTTCAACTGACAGCAGTGTCACAACTGATTACTCACTTTTGTCCTAAAACGGAGTCTTTTATTAAAAGCTTTTTTCAAGAGAATGCCCTAAGTGTGCAGTTGTGCTTCCCAAACTCATGAGAATACAGGCTTATGCCTCAAAGAGCTTGTAGTCTAAATTAAAAAGATAACCAGAAGAAAGA
>NW_005841944.1:3419122-3440379 GCF_000455745.1 Alligator sinensis | reverse complement strand
GGAAAGAGATTGAAATGACCTGGGAGGGGTGGGAGGGAGATGAGACCAATTCTCATGTGTAACTCTAGTTCTCATTTTTTGTTTCACCATTTATGTTTTCTTAAAGGAGTATTTCTATTGTAATGATCAGGAACAGATAGCAAATAGCTCTTGAGCAAAATGACTTGACCCAAAAGGGAGCACAAAAGGAAGCAATAACATCAAGGAATGTTCTTGGAGAAGAAGGGAAGAACACACGATGAACACATTTCACGAACACAAGCTTTCTGCTAAGCCAGTGATTCTCAACCAGGATGCCATGGCACCCTGAGGTGCCATGAGATCCTTTTAAGGGTAACATGCAATATTATAATTGTTAAGTGTGCAAAACCAATACATGATTCACAAGATAAACCCAGAGATTTTAAATAGGAATCCATAGTTTTGAAAGCATTTTGACTCTTGTGGTCTGAGTTCTTTGTAACAGAAGAATTGCTCTTATTATTTTTCTGTTGTCAAATGGAGGGGTGCCTTAAGTCTAAAAAGGTTCAGAACAACTGTGCTAAACATGGCCCTTGCAGTTCAAGCAAAATGGTCCTCTTGTTCTAATGTGTTGATAGATGACAGACCTTAGTAGTGACCTCCTGCACTGGCACTATGAAAAAAATAAGATAACACGGTGCTGTCTCTCTCCACCCTCTCCTGTCATGTCGCTATCCACACCAGAACTGCTAGTGACACAGACCATACAAAACAGAAGTAAGTTTTTATTTAAGATTCACTTGTGTGGGGAAAAAATGAGCCTAGAACAACATAAAGGGTTAATGCTTAGTGACTGCAGTAAAAGACTTGCAGTCCTTCCTGCTGTTCTTCAGAGCCTGCTTTAATTGTTCTAGCTCCACATTTTTTTATTAGAGAAAGGGGCCTACTGTTTCATGTACAGGTATATGCATACAGGGTTAATATGTGCTTTAGTCAAAATATCTATTGATGAATTTGGAAATATTTTTTGCTGTCAATGATCTTTGCCTAGTCTTTTTGTTTTTAGTTAATGCTAGCAAGATCAGAGTCTTGGATTCAGTATTTGCCGGTAAGAGTTCATGTCATCACCAACACTGTGATATTTATTATGGCCTTATATAATATTATCAGCAATGGCTGAAGAAATGAAGAAAAATTAACTTGGTTCTTGGCAACTTAAATGAAGAAGGAACTCCTTAACTATGTTTTTTAAAAGAATTCAAATTTTGGAGAATCTAGCATTGATAGCCAGATATGTGTACACAATTTATTGCAAAGGAGTCTGGTATGTCTATTTAGGTCCAGATTTGATCACCCTAAACTACTACAAAAGACATTGGAGGTCCTGAATGATTAAGGGATTAGGATGTATGAACTGGCAACAATTGTAATCTTCGAATTTGTAATTGTCAGTATTTCCCTTGTTTACTGTGTTTAGGAGACAGTGCTTACTTTTCTCAATAATATTTTTAAATTAATTACAAAATGAATGCCTTGTCTTGCATCCTTTGTGCTTTAGAAATACCCAGTAAAATACTGAGAAGGATATGCATCTGCAGTGTCTTTCTAATAGGACTGGTTTCCACTTATGTGAACAATCCATTGACTTCCTAGAATGGGAAAGAATAAAGAGAAGACTTAACATTTCTGGGCCTGCCCATAAGTGTAAAAGTTTGCAATTTCAGGTCCTTGCTTTGTAAAACTGGACCTGTATATTCAGATCTTGACCAGTTTTTTGTTTTTTTTTTTCAGGTATGTGTTTTTTAAGCATTTTGATAGTTCTCTTTTCTAAGGACAAGCTAAATGGAACATTTTTGTTATAGTTGACAAAGAGACCTGAGTAAACAGTCGTTACCCATGACATGAACATCATGCAAACACAGAACTGTCTGACTTAATTATGGTATTGGATTCTTTGTCTCCTATAAGATTTGATGTGATCTGAAACCTTGCATAAAGATACGATGAAGAATGTATTTTTTGTAGACATTTGAGTTTAATTTTTTTTATTAACTCTCTTTTGGAGTAGATTTATAAAAAAAATAAATAAATAATGTTATATATTTGTTATCCACTGCTTTTCTGCCCTAGATGAATTGGTCAAGGACTAAAGTAGCATACCTTAATAATGTATTTTCTGTTTACTTCTATTTTCCCAGTGATTGCACAGAACTTGTTTACAGACTGATAGAAACATACCATTTGTGTTTCAGCCTGTGGCTGTATGTATCCTTCTTAGACTAGAGCTGCAGTGATGCTGTAGGGAATTGCAATTAGTTGGCGTGTTCTTAATAGATAACAATAGTGGGGTGGAAAGTCTGGGAAGGATGATGCTTTTTCAGACATCTATTTGTGGAGGAGGGAGAGGACAGAGAAAAAAATGACCTTGCATCTTAACACAAACTGTTGCTGCATGGAAAGAATGTGAGACTAGGTCCTGTAGATATCTGTGCTGTTGGTTAATAAATAAATAAACTAGAAATAGAATGCAAATAGAAGTTCAGAATTGGAGGGTGTGTTTTAAATAGCTGTAGTTTGCTTAATGGACATTTTTAGAATGTTTTGTTGTCATAGACACTCTCCTCATCTCACAAAATTATCAGTTTATTAAAAACTTGCAAAATCTCTCACCTATCCTTCACCATGATAACAGATTAAGAACATTAATATTTCTTTGCTCATCCCATTTTAATCCATACAGAACATAAAATGTTTCCACTGCTTTGAAAGGCTTTACCAGTTTCAGAGGGTTTTGAAGTACATCAGACAATTTTCCAACACAACTGGTAACAACTATAAAACTTAAGTGAATCTAAGGTGTGTGTGCATATCCCAGAAAAATCATAGATTGTACTTGTTTCTCCCATAGAACTAATAGAATTTGGCAGTACTGACATTTGAAACGTATGTTGCAATGTATGTTTGGGCAGCACTGCAAAATTTAACTTGCCCATTTTCATAGTGCAGGGAATGTCTGTGGCCAAGTAAAACATCAGTATTTTCATTTTCAGTTGTAATAGTGAAGGGTGGGTGATTAGATTTCATGTCTGGCTAGTAAACTCTGACAGCACAATATAATATATTATTTTAGATATAAAATCTATGATAGCAGTTTGTTCTGTATTACTGAGAGAAAATAATATTGGATGGTGTTATGTGTATGCAGTGTACCATTTACAGTTTTATCCTTTGTCTGATAAGTATTGCCTAATTTGCACGGGGGATGGCATGCTGATGCTCATGACTTGCAAACTGCCATGGTAGATTTTCTAATTATTTTCATACAAAAATGAAACCTGGATGTTTCTCTAATTTTGTTTGCATCTCATCATAATGTGCCAACTTTCTAGTTCTTTACTCAGAGTCAGTGAAACACCTTGCTGGCCTTTTTTCCATTAACCTTGCTTGGATTGAGCCAACATTGGGTGTAGCATAACATTTTGCTATTGATTTCCTCCTTCCCTCCCCTGAATTGCTAAGCCTACCCTGAGGAGTGAATAGCTATTTTTAAAGTACCTGTTATGATTAAAAACTATAGGTAAAGGATGCTGACAATTTTCTCCTTATTTTACTCTTTTGGCTGTAAGCTGTTATTGCAACAATTTAACCTCCAGCTGGGGAGGGTGGGCAAGTAGCACCCTCTGGGTTCTTTTAGCAGCACAACCAGTGCAGTCAAGCCACGAAACCAGCTTTGTTGATGGCTATAGGCAGTGCATTGTTTAACCAATTTTCCAAAAGCAAATTGACCTTTCCTATATTACATGTTTTAGTCAAGTGGCAGATCAGACTCTCAACCACTTTGGCTGGAATTTACTTTAAGTGAAGCATTAGATTTTATGTTGTAACTGTGATATCAGCTATTACACTGTTTTTTCTCCACTTCCTTATATTTTGGAGGTGGTCTAGGATGAACAGATCTGTATAAATGCTCACCATGACTTATAATGGTAGGGCAGGAAGAAAGAGTACTTAGCCTGGGTGAGTCAGAAAATACCTCCCCTGTGGAGCTTGCTATACACAGGTGTACCAAAAACATCTCTTCCATGCCTTCTAGTGGCAACTCTGTATTCAGCATGACTGAAATAACGGATACCAGTGGAATACATGACTCTGCACCCCAGCCTCTGTACCAGGTTCTCTGCAGCTTAGAACCAAACAGAAGAGTGGCCAAAACTGTGCGCTGGCATACGAGATTCAAAGTGATGTGTTTGTCTACTGGGCCTTTTCCAAACTGCAGAAACAAAAAATAGAACAAGATTAGTTTTTTCCATATTTTTTCTGCATAGCCCAAAGAAGACTTTCTGGTAGAAATGTCTTCTCTAATCATCTTCTTTTAGCCTGTATTCCCTGCCTCCCTTCCTCTTTTTCATGTTTCATGCCCCCCTCTCCCTCCTTTGACAGAACACCAATTTTATTTTCTAGCTCTTTTTTTAGCCCACATGGGTGTCTAGCCACTGCCTCAGCCCCAGCTAATACAAGAGAGTTTGAATAAATGTATAACAGCAGGTAGCAAGTGACTGTTGACAGGGTGACATATTGACTTAATATCTTGTGTAATGTGATATGAAGGATGTGCCTTTTGGTGTGTATTTTCATTTTAATTATTTTTGTTGCTTTTCTTAGGCAGACACTTGTAGGCAGTTTTGAGTAATTGTCTGAAATCATTAACATGTTTATTAAATAAGGAAGCAGAGTGCATTATCTAGTGAATCAATTATGTAAATGCACCAAAAGCATAAGAGATTAGTCTTTAACTGTTGCTGAACTGCATCCATTTCCCTAAATTATAGATGAAAGTGGGTTTTTTGTTGTTGGGTTTTGGGGTTTTTTTTGTCTCTGTGTGTGCCTGTCTGGTGCTAGTTCTGTTCCCTTGGAGCTTAAAGTAGTAGCAATTAATTGGTGATAGTGTGTAGGAAGAAGCCATTTCTAAGGTACAGTAATGAACACCAGTGTGTATATATCCTTTCTATAGAGGAATAACAGATGGTCTGGAGTGAAGAACAGAAGTAATCTCAATTGAAGGGTCTGGATGACATGATAAACTGACAGTGAAGATCTAGCAATTTTTTCTCTCATCTAGACACTGAGAAACAAATCTCCAGGAAAATCTGTTAATCTCTAGCATTTTTAGCAATATGTTTTCTTTCTGGTGACTTGTGATAAAACAAGAATGTGCCTCTTGCAAACCTATTGCTCCTCAAATTTAAAGAGGAGGAAGAAGTGGGAAGGAAGAGGAGTTCATCATTGCTGTACACTTGGAAAATTCACCCTGGTCAGCTAAAGTAAATGGCATGTGTGCAAGAAACTGTGTGGGGCTAGAGAAGTCAAACTACCCTACTTCTGTCCTCATCACCGGTATCTCCATTCCAGCTAATGGTTTGGTTAGGTCTAACCTAATCTTTTCAGATTCAAGTAACTTACTGCTTTCCTTCAGATTTCTGATGTGATCCTGGGACTAACCTCTCACTTCCTTTCTGCCTCAGTGGATAAAATGGGGAGAATACAACCATAATCCTACATGCGTATGTGATGATGAGCAGTTAGAAAGGTCTATCAGTAAAGTTTAAAAGTAGGCTGAACAAAGGGGAATGAAGTCATTCTTCCATAACTGCTACAGATACCTCAGTCTTTGGACTGAAGTAGGGCACTGCTTGTACCCTCTTCTCATAGATAACACTGGGCACATCTACACGAGATGCTACGGTCACATAGCATTGGTGGGCACTAACTGTGAATCCGTCACTACTGCACAGTAGCAATGAGCTACTGCGCAATAGCTCATTACTTCTGTGCAATAAGGTTGATAATGCAGTACTGGTGAGTAATGAGCACTCATAGGCATGTGTAGATGTCCCTGTGTGAAGTAACCCAATTTTTTCCCCTCAACAGCTTTCTCTTTGGTGCTGTCCCTCCTCTGCTCCCTACAACAGTGTCTGCAGTCATTTGTATTTCCAGGGACACTGCTTAACTACTGTGTTCAACGCAAAGTATACCTCAGTACAGGTTTAGGCAGAACTGGTGCCTACTCCTGCCTTTCCTAGTGAGGCGTTGCAGCGTTCCACTGCCATGTACCCATCTCCACACAACAGAGCTGCCTTGGGACCTCTCTGCAGTTTGTACTCTCTATAGGTAAGTTTCATTATCCAAGCAAAATAAGTCAGAATTTGATGTTGATTGTTGTAACTCCTTGCAGTACATTGCAGGCTTTCTTTCAGTTTAAGTGTTGCACACGGCTACATCATGCACACCTGCATTTGCTGGTTTTGCAAACCATATCCTGTTACCAGAGCTCAAGGTAGTCTCCATCCCTTGGAGATGAGATTTTCTTTTTCTGCTCCTGTTTTCACTCTGCCCCACTTGCCTGACTAGAGAGGAGCCATGCAACTTTGGCTCTCTTATGAGAGACTGTGCCAAACAATGGCAGACTCATTATACCAGCCACTTTCAAGTTAATTTGTCAGAACATTAATGGTTATGTTATGTGGCTTAAACTGAAAGAACTAACGGAATTATGCCATGTTAAGTGCTATTGTAATAGAAAATGGTTACAACCATTTGAATGGTTACAACCACAAGAATGTTATCATGGGACAGTATATTTTACTAGATCTAAAGTAGTTATTCTCTCCTATTGGAAGAATTTCTGGACAACAGATTGCTTTGGTGCCTGGGACACAGAACAACTAGTGGTTTAGATGGAAGCAGTAATGATCTTAATGTGGCTGAATATAAAAATATATTTTTTAGTTTCCTTAAAATTTTACCTATAAAATGTCTTTTAAAACTGTGCCTTACCTGGAATTCCCAATATTAAAGCAACAGAACATTAAGTATGCCATGTTTATTAATTGTCAAGATTAGATCAATCATAACAGACCTAACAGATATGTCTGGTTGAGTTGAAAAATGAAGATGGAAGAGCTAACAGATATCACCAAGGAGCTAAGAGATGACAGAAGAGATGACAAATGTGGCTGGATGGCGCCAAGAGGAAAATATGGTTAAGGATACTGAGAAGCACATTTCCAGGCCCTTAGGGAAGCAATAGTGAACCTTGTAGATTTGTTGCATAATAAAAGCATTTACTGAATGAACAGGTCAAAGAATTAAATATAACAGTAGAAAAATGTATTTCATAGGGGAGGCTGCAATAGCTAGTATTTAGCTCTCTCTATATAATGTGTATGTATGCATATTTTAAATAGGTAATAGCAAAATGTTAAACTAATGCTACTTATTTTGGCCTTCCCTGTCAATTAGTTTTGTTCCACCATTTGCAGAATTGTGAAAATCATTGCTAAGCCCCTCATTCTTCCCTTAGCTCCTTGTGAGCAGATTTGTATTCATGTAGTATTTAGGAATAGTGTTTCAAAAATTAGCACTCAAGTTTAGGACTTGGGAGATTGCAGGCTAATTTCCTTCTTCCCCACACCTTTCTGTGCATACTTGGCAGTGGTGTAACCACCACCTGGGTGGTAGCTTTGTCAGCTGGGTGGTGACAGCAGCCAGCTGCAGGGGCTGGGCTGGCAGTGGCAGTTAGGCCGGCAGTGGGTGCCATTCTTGTGCCCCCCTCTTAGTGGGTGCCTGGCGCTCCCACCCTTTGTTCCAGTACTGAACCTTCATTTAGTCTTTGTGTGCCTTAGTTCCTCATTTGTAAAATGGGGGTAATATCACTCCACCTCACAGCATGTTGGGTAGATAAAAGCATTAACTATTGTGAGGTGCTTAGATACTGTGGTAATACAGGCTATAAACATAACCCAAATGCAGAATTGATAACAGAATAGGAATGTAGTGGTGTTAATCATGTAGGGTAGTTATTCTCTTCAAAGAGTTTAGGTATTAAATTGCAATGTTTTTAATGTTTATTTTTGTTTGTTTTTTTATTATGTATATGAAAAGTGAAAGTAGGTGGGTTAGTTTAATTTGTATCCATAGGTGGTAGCTTCAATGTGCTGTATGAATGATTTTGCATTTCCAATGCCTGAAATGGCTTGATCAGATGTTAATATATATATATATATATATATTTATTTTTCTGCTGAGTTGCTGAGTTGGGAAAAGCAGTCCTTTCCCATAGATAAAAACCTAAAATATGAGCAGAAACAATTTAGCAGTATAATTTCCTTAAAAAAAAACAATTTATTGAATATAATTGTTGACTGAATATGCTTCACCTGGTGATATTTTTGGAGGTACAGTAGTTTTGTAAATGTGATTCAGAAAGTCTGTGCTACATCTTTTCCTTTATGCTATAAATACAATGTTGTGATGAAGCTGAAGATGTGACTATAATATTGGGAAATTGCCATTATAATATTTTGATGCATTTCTTGGCTTTCAAGATGAAAGGATTTACTCCTGGAACTTACACTCTTGTGATGTGATTAAAAACAGATAGGTGCACTGTAAATAGAATACGCTGCGTATGAAGATAAGTACGTTTTAGTGTTCTGAGCAGGAGATTTCTTGCTATGAAAAACAGCTTTTCTTGACAAGCTGCTTGTCACTTTTTTTTTTCAGCAACACCTTTTTCATTTATAATTCATTCTGGGGGATTTAAAAGTATAGTTTGGGCATAGGCTGGCAGCAGATGCTAATAAACCATAACCCCCGAAAAAATAAGAAACCCACAAAAGTCAAGGATGTAGTAAGAAACAGTGGAAAATATTTTAAAGAAAAAACAACCTTGTGAGTGATAAACTTTCTATATACTTTCATCCATTTGGTGTATTTGCCCCTGTAGTAGGACTGAACATATGGAAGGAATAGCTTACATGTAATGCCTATTGTATATGGGCACCACTGCCCTCTAGTGAATAGAATGTGAGGTCTGCCCAAGTGTTTTCACTCATATTGGCTAATAACGACCAGCCCATGTAATAATACCTAATATGCCTACATGTAATATTCTCTCTCAGCTCATTTTGATGGGACTGTTTTCTGAATAGGTTTACAGTGTTTTCCCCATTATTTATCTTGAGGTCTATAGGGCCATAGTGTTTGATATAAATAATGACTGTGAAGTCCTGTGTGACCACAGCTTTGTTGCTGTCTCTATGTGCATGTAGATGGATATATTTATAGAAGAAGCACTGTGAATGTGAGAAACAAGCCTTTGAAGTGTCAAGCCAAATATTCTGGGGGGAAAAACATTTCTTCTTTACATCAGAACTTTACATCTTATGTCGAGCTGTCTCATTTTGCCGAAAATATTTTTTCACAGGTTAAAATAGCTGAAAGTAATAATAATGGGTAGAGGGAAGGGAGAGGGAATAAACAGACATCATTCTGAAATGTTCTTGTGTTCTTTTATCTTATGGTTTTTTCCTTCCCTATATTTCCAAACTGCTCTGCTCTATTCCACAATGGGAAGACAAAGCAGTATGTTTCCCTCTAGGAACCTTTCCCCCTGCAGGTGCTAGGCTAGCAAGAAGCAGAGGTGAGGAAGGCTGCAGCTGTCTACTTCCTCTTAACAGTTGGCATACTAGATTCCAGATTCCAGTGCTAGGTCATTCTGTTTTGATTTCCGAGATGGATATGTTTCCTGATGAGCTGCCAGCATGGTTGCTGTGGTGAAACTAGCTAAACGCCAAAATGAGATTTTTAATTTTATTGTCTTTCCATTGGAAAAGAAAAGGAAAATGAGAGTACAGGAGCTGTCAGAGGTCTGCATTAATCTCCCCCCCTCCCCCTGCCCCAAACTACCACAGTTAAAAATTGCAAGAGCATCCTAAAAGGTTCCTGGGTACTTACTGATTTAAATAAAGATATGCTACTAGAGGTAGTTTTCAAGCAAAGCAAAATAAATTATTGATTCTGAAGTTAACTGTCTAATTGATTGCAAAGATTTTTATAGGCTACTTCAAATCATGGAGTGGAAAAAACAGTAATTTTCATGAAGAATCCTTTCAGAACCCCATTTCTGGCTGTAGTCCATCTTCAGATGTTTTGCCATACAAACTTTTTAAATACTCCTGAGTAAATGTTTGAAAAGGAGATCAGTATTGGCTGCATGCAGGTGTTTACCATGTATAGAACAAGTCCAGTTTGTTCCAATCCTGACTGAAGTATCTGCATAGTGCCATAACACAAATCATTATTTACAAAGCTCTTATAATATAGAGTACACCAGCTGACTTCCGAAAAATAACTTCACAAGTAGCTTCTTGGTTTACTTCGTTGTTATAAAACTTCTTATTCTTTTGCTTACAAATAATAGCTGGTTCTGATGAAACTCTTGTCATTTCCGTGGGTTTTTTCCTCTATCCCCTTTTAACTTATTAAGGATGTGTCATGGACCTAGATGACCCTTATTTATGTTTTGAAACAAAGGTAATACAAGCCATAAGTGATGCCATTTAAAAATTAGTTATATGTTTCACTGCCTTCTATAGCCTTAACATTGAGAAGACATCTGAATCCTGAGATTAAGATTAGGTTAAACCTCAGTGGGCATGTCTACATGAGACACTTAATGTGTACAAGACTAATTCTACTGCGCATTGGCTCAGCGGGCAAAACCTGTACTAATGCAGAATAAATTTAGTCTAATGCGCATTAACAGTACATTAAAAAGTGTTCATCTGCACTACACGATAGTGCTGAATACAACACATTTTAACTTTAGTATCTGTCATTACAGGTATTAAACTTAATGCGCTGTAATTACAGTGCATTAATGAACATGTAGACTTGTCCAGTGAAGCTTAATCTAAATAAGGCATGTGACAACTAGCCAAGCCAAAAATTTATCCATTTTCTCTGTATTATATTCAGAAATCCATTATTTCATATCAGATAATGGGCACTAACTATGATTTATTTTTAGTCTGTTACTGGCATAATAACTATGATGTAGTAAAAATCTTCCCTATTGTCCATTGGACTTAATCTTACATTTTCATTAGAAGTTATAATATTACTAGTGAACTGCCTGTCAAGAATGACAGATGAATTTCAAATAACAAAAGCAAACAGATGGATTTTACTTTTTATATTTATTAAGTAAATTAAATATTTATAAAACTTAATAAAATAGGCTGAACATTTGAAGATACCAAACCCTTCCTGCACTTGCTCTCATTCAGTGGGCTGGAGGTGCACCTGGCCATGCTGCTGCCCAGCCACCGCCTGCATGCCTCTTTGCTGGGCAAGGGCAGGCGAGCTCCATACCTTGCAACAGCTGCCCACACCTCGGGGCTTCCTCTGCTCTGTCCCCAGGTGCCTCCTTCCCTGCTTGAGGCTTGGGACGGGGCTGTTGCTGCTCACCCACTGCCTCCTGCTTCTGCCTGGCTCCTGCTTTTTTCTCAGCTGGCCCCTCCCTCTGCCCTCCCTGCTGCTCTGGGCTCATGGCACCCTCCTGGGAGGAGCTCAGTGGAAACAGTCCTGGCCCCTGACTTTTTTCCCCCAGTTCTGGAAGTTGGGATCATCCTGACATGGTCACTAAACAAATGCTAAGTTTTAACAAAGACATTTCTCTGAAGACACAAATGTTCTGTCTCTTACAGTTTTCAAGCTATTCTCATTTAAAGAGCATTACAGATAGACAGATACACAGACAGATGGACTAAGCCCTTTATATATATTATTGCTTATACTTTTTGCTTAATCACCTTTAATATGTATTGTGGGTAATTTCAAATAAGCCCATCATTGCACTAACTTAATATAATGTAAATTGTCTGAGCAAAAGTATTGCTCTAAGAAAAATTTTAATGCTCAAGTGTAGTTTCATTTGAGATTTCAGATTGCCTTAAGTATCAACAAGGATAAGTGTTTCATCTTTTCATGAAACTGTCCTGGTTGGGAGGAGTTTGCACCTTGGCATTTGAATCAACTTGTACTGCTGTAAGTAACTGTTAACATACAGCATACACTGCAGGCAGAGAAACTGGCTGCCAGAAAAAGGGCATTTCTCAAATCTATTGCTATAGCATTGAACGGGAGGTTGAGAATCTGGTTTCTCTGAGAACCTGAAAATGTTAGAAGAGCAGAAGCAATAAATGAAAGTGTGCCCCTTGGTTAGCAGCATTTGCCCATATATCAAGACCATTTGGGGAGGCAAAACTTGTAACTTAAATTACAGCCTATCTTATGCTGAAATATGTTAAGGATTCTTTTTAATTACAGGATGTTAAAGCTTCAAAAATGAAATTCTTCAAAGTTAATCAGAGTAAAATAACTACAGACTGAGCTGAGCTCCAACTTCATTAAAGCTGTTCAAAACGGCTGAAGGAGCCCTATTAAGTTTTGTTCAAAGATAGAGATCTTTGAAATTCTCTGCAAATCTATCTCTCTTGGCTTTGATACCCTTTAATTGGATACTGCTATCTCTGCTAATGTTGCCCAGTGGATTGCATCCATGATAAGATGTTACAAATGTAGCTTTGTCCTGAAACTAGCAGAATCCCAAGGAGTAAACGGGCCGTTTGGACAGCAGTATTTTCAAGCTTTCAAGCAGTATCTTGAAGGAGGCAAGAGAAAACAAATATTTTGCATGCCATGAATATAGAACATCTTTCTGAATTGGAATGTAGAGAAAATGGAATTGCAAACATTCTGACAGTAGCAAATCATTAATGAGGTCACAGGTACCTAAATTATTTACAGTAAATTCTGTTTGCATCTGTTTCAGAATCGCTAATATTAAATGTGTTGTTTTATTATGCACAAATATTTTTCCTTCTGTGTTTTCTTTCTATTCTCCTTTCATGATTTAATTAGCAATGCTGTTTAGTCTCCAAAGATGAGAGCATTTTTTCCTGCAAAGTAAAAATCAATAACCAATTTTACTACAGATACTACCATATTGGAGGTTATCAATAGCATATAGATGATAGAGAAGCATGAGAAGTTAGTAATTATTTATACACACTGAAGTGTACGTGACATAACCTTGAGAGAAACTGCTCAATGGTGTCCACTGGCATAAAAAACAGGTTGATAATTCCATTCTTGAGCTGCGTATCATTGTATCTCCATTACTTGCCATGCAAAGAATTTTGCCATTTTCACAAGTTCTTCTAGTTGTGTTTGGGAGCTGTTACTTTCAGAACCATCATCCGTATGATGATGTCCGTGGAAACAGCCAGTTAAAAAGGCAGCATTTTTCCCCTTGTTGGGAATCTGGACTTGATAGAATAATGGTAGGACCTATTTTTATTGTCCTTTGTTTCAGGAAAGACTTACATTATAAAAATGCCCATTGGTTTTGTAGACTCATTTTCATGGTTCATTTTTTCCCTCTTTCAAGTATCTTAGCAATATTTGTGGGGGGTTTTCTGCATAATCCATTATTTGATTGCCATTAGAAATCAGCTTCTTTTATTAGAGGTGGGCTTAAATCCACTAATTTAACATACCTCACAATTTCAGGAAGAGCCTTTTACGTATAAATTGAGGCATCCAACCTTTCCCCTACAGTTATAAATTAGACATTTATCCAGAAAGGAAAGAAGCCCATTATCTAGTTTTGGTTTGGATATATCCAAAATCCTTTCCTTGTATGATCTTAGTCAAAGGTGGAAATAATGTAAAAACTAGATTTCTTATATTTGGACTAGAAGTTCAGCAAGAACAACTTACAGACTTTTAATACTGTTGGGCTCCATGCCTGACTAGACCCTCTACCGAGCCTCTAGATCTTAGAGGCTTATGACCCCATTCACTTGACCCCAGTTATGACTTAGTCACTTGACCCCAGTGGTCTTCCTGCCTAGAGCGGGAGGGGAGGGGGGTGGCTGGACCCAATGACCTGCAAGGTCCCGTCCAGCTCCTAACAATCTATGAATCTATGAAAACATGAATGTGACTATTGCCTTCTTGTTAATCCTTCTTCAGTTACCAGTGACAGTGAATCTTCCCATAATGGATATATACAATTTCTGTCTTCAGATAACTACAAATCGCACAACAGTTGCTCAGGCATGATGACCTGCACAATGATCGAGTGACCAAATATCATTCTGAATATAGTAGAATAAATACTCAAGTATATGAAATCATCTTCTGATATTATGAAAGATGATGTATTTGTGTTTCTAGTGAAAAGTAACAGGCAATTAATTTTACATCATTCAAAAGGTAAAATATGTTTATGCCTTTGTTCTTTGGTATTTGAATTCCTTAGGTCAGCAACCCATATTAATGTCTTTTAATATTGATACAAATACAATAAATAAATAAGTGTACTTAAATAAAAATATGATTACATTTTTTGGTTAAAATGCACTCTTACACCAAATGCAGAAGGTTTCTCCAAGGCCTGTAGTATCACTCCAAACCTTAATGTGGGCATAATTAGATCTTGAATGGCACTGAGATCCTGGGTATCCTTGTACACTCAGATTCATTTTTTACCTTTGAAAGTCTAGGTGGATTAAAAATGGTTTTATGTTTTGTGAGCTATTGCTTTTCATTTAGAACGGTGGATTTTATAAAGGGAAAATAACTTGGGTTTCACACAGAATAAACCAGGGATAGAAATACTTAGGTCCAGATCTTTAAAGGTATTGAGGTACTTTATTCTTATTTTTTCCAGAATGAAAGGTTTTAGCATTAATATTTGTTCCTTATTTTGTATATTCTTCATTATTATTATTATCTTTGAATCAGTTACTCAATGAAACATTGCTTCATTCACTCTAAGTGAACCGCCTTTTTCTTTCTTATGAGTTGTCCTTTTATCCCCAACTCTTCCCCGAGGAAATGAGTTGTATCTATGTTCTTCTCAAGGAGCTTCTTTACATTTAAGGTGGGGGAACAGTCTTGGTGGGGGGAGCGGAGAAGAGACAAAATAAAGAATGGACTCACATTATTACTATGATGGTTTGTAAAAATGCCAAATGCATGTTTTGATTTTCTGCCCAGCTGGAAAGTCCTTTCGTGTTAGAGATATACATTTTCATATTATTAAGTATTAATAGTTTAACTGATTGTAATTTTATAATGCAAAATTATTTTAAATATTAACAAAATTAACCTCTTATGGAAGCAAGTGTAAATTCAATATGATAGACTTAGTTGCCCTTTCCTATTTGGTGAACCTAACAAATGTGTTTGCTCTATGTTCTAGGTATTTGTATGCTGTTGGACTAGTTTATTTCTTCTGGGGGTCCATAGACTATGTCTAAGGGGTCCACAAAAGATGACTGCGATAAATTAATAGTATGTGAATACCATACTTACAATTCAGAGGGGCCCGCACCTCCATTTGAAATTTCCAAATGGGTTTGCAACTTCATTATACATTTTTAAGGGTCTACAAATGAAAAAAGGTAAAAAACACTGTCCTAGATTGATAATAGTAACTATTTTGCTTTTTGAGTGTGGGGTTGTGTTGTGTGGACAAGTCAATTAATGTCTGAAAGGTGCTTTGAGATCCTTCAAGGGAAAATGCTGTTATGTGCAAAACAGTTGCAATGGTATGAATACATATAATGAACATGCAACAAAATAATTAGAACATAGTAGGCCTGCAGTGTTAAAAGAATAACTAAACATACTGTCCCTACAGATTTTTTTTTCAGAAATTGAGCTACAGGGGAAGACTGATATAAACCATATTAGGTTAATTATTCTACCCTTATTTCCTCATGAATAGATGTTTCTTGCTATAAACATTTTTTCATCTTATTAAAATAAAGCTAGCTGTTTGAACCTACAAGATTGTGTGTACAGTACTGATAATATCCTTAGCTATTATCACTTCAGTACAGGATTGTACAAAGCACAAGGCAGAGTGTCTCTTTATAGAGTTTTCCCTCGCATGAGACAAATCCCATCTCTGTAATCCATGGGTTTTCTCTGTTTCATCAGTGACACACTCAGAGTTTCACTTGTTTAATCATTTGAATGATGAAGATTTAATATTCTTCCCATGTCAACTTCTAAAGTAAATTGGCTGGTAATAGTGATACTAAATCTACTCAGTCATAAAAATCAGATCTGGTACTTTCCTGCAAGGAGCCAAACTGTGAGGCATTGTTGAACAGAGTTTTGAGGTTGGAGGGCACAGTCAGGAGTACCTGTGAAAGCAGTTCAGAGATCCTGATTTATTGCCATTCAGAGAATGCCCCCTGCTATGTTTTTCCTGGGTAGGTTTCTAATGCTGTAATATATTTATAATTGGATTTTAATTGTTATATTTTTTTAATTGTTGGCTTGCACTATAGAGGTGGTGATTTAAATCAGTTTCTACATCTCACTGGCTAATTTATATAGATTACAAGACATAAACTGAGACAATTAACCAATGGGTAAATCCTCTTTCTGCATGTGAAAGTGATTACATGGGAGGCTGTGGCTTTTGTTCTGCATCATGTATTATATTTCTGCAGGTGCTCCTACATATAAGTATGTTGTAGGGATTTAAGATTGGGCAGTCAGAGGACTAGTGACGGGACAGAGGATCCATGACTTTAAACCGTTTGGGCACCCTGTCCTGACTCCTGAGCTCCTAGGCAGACAGCCCCTTCCATTAGTTTGGGTAGGTTAAGATTTAGCAAACCATGGCTTGGTGGGAAATGATTTTTTCCAATCATGGGGAGTTTCCTACCATTCATCAGTGTTAACTTGAGTAGGTGCAGGATTTTGGCCTATTGCGTGTTAACAATACAGTGCTTAATTTCCAACCTCTGGTCAACTCACTTTCTGATCCTTCTGGATACAACTACCAGTTTGTTTTATTGGAAAAATTATTTATCATTGCTGAGAAAGGCCTGAATTCAAATCCTTGATCCAAACATCTCCAAATCTGCACAAAGTTAAAGACCAGATCTCAATTGGTCTTGAGTGGTTCCTTGGGACCAATCTTAGCCCTCCTGCATATCCTAAGTGTTTCAAAATTGGGCTGCATAGTTAGGAGCCTAAATTTAGATACAAGAACCTAATATTAGACATCCATTTTTTAAAAAAATCTTGGCTCCTGTATCTAATGTGCCTGAAGCAAAGCAAGACTAGTGTTTTGCTTCTCTGAAGGTCAGAAGAGAAGGTTAGTTCATCCTAACAAAGACTGTTGCTTTGCAAACTGAGAGTGAGCAATTTTGGAAATGCTGAAAGCAGAAAGAAAAGGTAGCCAGCCTCTTCAGTTACCTTTCATGAGATGATCAGCCACTATTGTCTCGATACATAGCAAAGTACTGTCTGTGGTAGGGTTGAAACAATGCTAGTAACAACTGTGCTGAAACACTGTCATCTGCAAGTGATGGATAGCAGTGCGAGAAAAGTAGCTTACAGAAGTCATGTACTGCCTCTGGAATAAAGAAACTGGCAGGGGGACTATGAAAAATACTGGTAAATAATTGCACAAGGTTAGACATAAAATAAGGGTTATCAATTGTGGTGTAAGCTTGAAAAGAGGGAGCCCTTAAAAAAGGAGAAATGAAGTTGAAGGAATGGCAAAAATAGAAGGCAGGAAAAGATGTAAGAAAAAGAAGTGAGCAAGGGAAGTTAAAATGTAAAGTGGAACCAAGATAAACTGTAGCTTCTTTTAGTTAAAAATGACTGAAACTACATAGTTAATCTCCTCATTTTGGCTGAATGCAAAAAGTGTAAAAGTTAAGGTCACTTTAAAGGGTAGGTCAGCAATATTTCTTCGTTGTTCCTGCAGCGGAAGTGTTGAGGAAAAAAAGGAGCGAGTTGAACTTCTACATAGACTGGGACCTAGTCCTCTACAAATCAAAGAGGTTATGCTGATTCAACTGAAAATATTAACAAAGGTGCCCATTGCCTAAAAGTGGATCAGTTTTAATCCTATGCTTAAAATTTTCCATGTGAAAAATGGATACTCCCAAAAATGTGCTAACCTGAATTATCCTATCAAAAATGAGAATGTCACAACTGGATTATAGCACTAGTCTATTTAGTTCCATTTTTGTTTGACTGTGACCAGTGCCAGCTGCTTCGGAAGAAAGTGCAGGAAAAACCAAGGTAGGCAACTTAGGATATAACTTATCAGTCGTGAAGTTTCTTCCCCCTCAGTTAAAGGTTAGCTTGTGTTATGAAGCAGGGGGATTTATACCCCTTCCATATTTGCTTAGTTAACTGTATCCTGGGGATTTTTTTCATAAACTATGGAAATGTCTAATCCATTTTAATGCTGCTATTCTGTGTCATGAATGATGTGTGTATCCCTTTGCCTTGCCCTGTGTCTTTTTTATTTCTTTGTCTGTTATTCTGTATTTTGTACAGTGCCTAACACAATGGTGGGCCCCATTCTTGGTTGCTTTCTTGACAGTTACATAATCCATATGATGGATAGGTGTGGCTGTTTTTGCAAGGTAAATTGTAGTTTAGAAAATAACAATTTCCCCATTTAAAAACACTGAATATTGTGAGCGTTTTCCTAATACATATGTTGTTTCATTCAGGGAAGTCGTCTGGCCTGGACGTCAGAGTAGATGGTCACAGTGCTTCCTTTTGGCTTTATAATTTGTGAAATGCAGGGTTTTGACATGACTAGAAAGTTCATAGGAAAAATATAGCGACTTTGATGTCACTAAAGGACCTTTTTTAGATAGGGTGGTTTGTAAGCTTGTAGCTATGTTGAACTCTGGTTTCCATAATATATTGAAGTCTACACAAGAACCACTGGCTTTGTGACATGCATATACAATGTGTGTCAAATAGAATTTCCCATTGGGGTTGGAAATGAGTTTAAAAATAAAAAATTTGGATTCGACTTTCAGAAAGTAGACACTGATGAATTGAGGCTGATATAAAGCATTGTTCATACTTCCACTAACATTGAGACTATTATCCAGGGAAGTGCCAGATGAAATGTTGTAGTTCTGTTATGCATTTTCTGTTGTATGAGTATTCTAAAGGCCATTTCAATCCAGTCTTGCTGCTTAATAATGCTGTCTTGATCTTTGAACAAAGATTTTAACCATTAAAAACGTTACCACAACAATGTCACATTTGATCTTTTATGTGCATATACATTTTAAGGTAATAAAGTTCAAATATTACTGGCTGTTTAATGCAAATGACATTTCTTCTGCTAGATAATGACCTTCTATTGTAGGTAGAGGAATTTTTTAGTGACATCCTCAAATGTGTATATTTCTTGGCTCTTTTAACCTATGTAGGAGGTAAATGCTTAAAGAGATTAGCTAACATAATCAGGATCCAAAAACACTATTGGAAGCTGGCTATAAGCTACTATCAAATATTTTTATAATAGAGCATTTTTTCAGCAAGAAAACTGCCATTTCCCATGCACCGTAAATAATGTTCTACACATTCTGTTTTCTGTCTTTTACAGTGATCACAAACTTGAGTTCAAAACTCCATCATCTATTGTCTATTAACTTTTTTTTTAAAGTCTGATGTCAGAAATACTGGATTTCAAAAGAAATATCATGGTAAATGTTAATGAAGGTGGGCATCAGTTTTTCATCTGATCCACAAATTCCAGAGAGACTTTCCAGCTAATATTAGGTTCATGCAAAGTGACAATCAGAAAAGAAACAGATCCAGAGGTTTTTTTCCAAATTAAGTCATCAGATTTCTTGGATGAAATGAAATGGGTGAAAGACAAAGTAATTCACCAGACACACGCCCTAAGCATCCTTCAGGAGATCAGGAGTCAACAGAAGTGGAGACAGATACTTTGATGAGAATCATTTAACTAGAATTATAGTTACCTAGAACATTTGGCTATAGAGAACCTGTAAGAAAAAGAAACCAGTATGGAGAGGTTTGCAGCGTGTACTGAAAGAAGTTAGCTTTGGTGAAGTGAAAAAATAAGAGCCTTGGCTTTTGAAAAACAATATAATCCCTCTTCTGAGATACTAAATGATATGAAGAGGGCAGAAGGTAGCCATAGTAGGAAAAGAACAGAAAATGCTGGAGGCAATTTTTCCACTAGTTTTTACCAATGCTTGACAATTTGGAGCTCTTTAAAAAATAAAACAGTAGATTTCATAAGAAGCCAGACATCCAGTTCTTGTGTTTTATGGCATAATCTCTGCTGGCTAACTAGTCTAAGGGTGTTGTAATGTGTTACAGTTCACACATACCACCTAACATTCCTTAGAGTTGGTATTAAAGGTAGCATGTTTTGTGAGCAGTTGCACATCTATGGTTAATACCCTCTCTAATGTGTACATCTCTGACTTGCTGCTAGAGGGCTGGCAAGCAAAGGCAGGTCTAGAAGCTGCCAAGTCTTCCCCATGGCTGCCTGGCTTTCCAACTCTCCAGTGGATCCCCACTCAGCCCTTCCCCCGCATGGGTCCCCGCTTACCTGCCTCCACCCTTGCAGCTCTCCACTCACCCATGACTGCCCAGTTCTCCACAGCTCTCTGTCAGTCCAGAGCAGTAGAGTTCGGGATGATACACTGTCCACATGGGGTGGTGGGGAGGCTGGGAGAGGTGCACCCTGGGTTACTGGAGGACTATAAATTGCTGGTATTGGCCCTGTGGAAACGATGAATGTTACTGCAACATGAGCTGCCTAACACCAACTGGAGATGATCCTTGCCTGAAGAGGCATAACTTTGAGATGCACAGAGGACACTTAGTTCATCTTTTCCTGCCTAAATGCACAGATGCTCATATTTTAAGAGCATTTAACATGTGGGAAAGGTAACATCTAACAACACTCTAAGGGCTTCTAATGTTCCCTCACGGGTAATAGGAGTAATTGCACAGCTTCACATTGTCTTCAGAGTTCAAGCAAAATAATTAGATTGATAATATACAGTTAGACAAGATTAAGGAGAGAGAGATATCTCTTGAAATCTGCAGCGTATAACTCCATAATGCAGTCTTTTAGAATGAGAAGCTATTTCTTGAAAGTCCCATTTCCTATTTTCCCTTATCCTTGTAAATCACTATGAAACATAGTATATTAAGGGTTTTTTTCCTATTGGAGAAAATGAGGAAATTAAAGGCAAAAAGAATGAAGTTCAGTCACTTCACAATGAAAATATGTTTAAATTCAGCTGTGGTTGTCAGGAGAAGTACCTGAGTACACAAAATCCCCCTCCCCCAGCCTCCAGAACCCTGTGGGCCAGCATAGGAAAATGCTAATTTTCCTCAAGATGGGACTGATTGACTTTATTCCTTCTCACCTGCAGTACCAGAAATACGAAACCTAGGGATGGCAGCCCATTAGCTGCAGTTTAATATTTAGACGGGAACAGGTTAGGCAGGAAAAGAAGATCTTAGGCACCGACGCGACTGTTATTGTCCAGGGAGTTGGGTTTGCAGGCTCATTCCTACTTGGAGTACTCCTATACTCCTCCATCTCT
>NW_005841944.1:3403574-3419091 GCF_000455745.1 Alligator sinensis | reverse complement strand
CCCCCGGCTGCCATCCCTGGCCTATTTTCAGTAAGTTTGGGCGGGGGGTGGGGTGTTGCAGATTTCATGGACATTGTCCACTTTCGCAGGCAATGCTGGATTTCATGTTTTCCACAAAATCCACAAAATCATAATTTTGATAGGTTGTAAGACTGTGTACTGTCCTAGGTTTCAGGTCAGCAAAAAAAGATGGCTACTGAGAGGTCAATGCTGAATCTTTTAGCTTGCAAGTGAAAAATAGACAACACCTTAACATTTTAAACAATAGTAACTTTAATAATTCTCAGAAATGTGACTTCCTGGGAGTGAGATTTAATGTGTGTATTTCTAGGAAATGTATCATAACTTTTCCAGGAGTAATGAATATAATTCTTTCTGAAATAGAGCTGACTTTCTCAAATCCTAATGAGCACTTATTGGTGTGTAACGAGCAAACCTTATTCCAAATGGGAAGCTACTAATCCTGTTTTTGGTTGTAAAGTTCCTATAAGTCTCACACTTTTAAACTGTTCCTTGATTTTTAAATTCCTTCTCTCATCCAGCTAATGCAGCTGCTATAATAACAACTTAGTTATAATCATGCCTTTGATCTCTGGGATCCTGGAGTTCTTTACATGCTATCGAGAGAGGCCACACACCTGCGAGCTGCTATCGGTGGGCGCAGGGGTTCTTGTATATGGTACATTTATTAGGATTGAGGTTTTTAGTTACTGCTAATACATATTCAGCAGAGTTGGACCAGAAAAAGGTGGACTTTCTTGAAAGATGCATGAAAGCAGAGATAAAAAAAAGATAAAGAAAGGTGAAGAGAATGAATAGTATTTTAAGAGAAATTGTTTGCCGGTATCCCACAGCTGTTTCTGCTGTTTTCACTGTGTGTATCCAATTTTTTTCTCTCTCTCCCCTGCCTGCTTCCTTAATGTTTCTTGGATTATCTAGCAAAATTTACTGACCTCCTCAAAAAAAAAAAAGACCTCTTGTGAGACTGCTTTACCCTTAATGAGTTTGCTGGTGTACTCTAACCAATAGGATTAAGAAAAATGGAGTACATATTAGCAGTTTTCATCAAGAAATTTCATATATTCTAGCTAAGCTTGGAAAGGAAAAAAATAACATGGTGGTGACAAAAGAATTTGAAAGATCTTTGAAATGCTAAATCAACTAATTCCAACTCAAACAGCTGTATGTATGCAGTTTTTTTATCCATTTGTCATCTACCTAACAGTCTTGTGGCATATATGTGTTCATGTGTGCATGTGTTTGTATACATATACATGTATACATTGTATATATATACATACACACACATGTGCATGCACACACACTTATACACATATATAGTATTTGTCCATGAATCGGAGATAAATGTTTAGGTGGCCTTTTGGGAGTCCAATTAATCAGTCTGATTCATTGCATTACTTATTAACAGTGATGGCTGCGCCTCAAAAGATTTGCCATTTTCTTTGAGTAAAGTTCACTGGATTCCAAGCCAAAATCTATGAGATTAATATCTTAACTTTTATTACCAGAAAAATGCTGTCAGAACTCTCTAATGGTTTTAACTGGAGTGACACCAGCTTTTTTTTTTTTTAATCCAGTCAGTCTCCTGTTGAAGGAAGTAGGTGTACACAAATTATGGGAAGGGGAATTAGAATTAAAGTTTGAGTTCTGTTCAGATCTCATGAGGCTATTTATGTAACCTTTTTTTGTATATATATTTTGGGGGGTTTTTAATGACCCCTATTTTAGCAGATTGTAGAGATCTTTGAAACTCTGTTACTTTACTCATTAGAGATTTGCCTGCTTTCTTTTCCCTCTTTGGGATTTTATGAAGTCTTTTTTCTGTACGCTGTGCCAACAGCAGATTTTGCCCAAGCATTCTTTTTCTCATTAACATGAATCAAAGTGAGACGTTAGAAATTCAGGGCCATTTGCAATGACAGGACAGTGCCAGCGCTCTTCCTTTTATAACCCTTAGGAACAAAACTGTGGAAACCATCATTTCATTATTCACATTCTGATAACCCGCATAAGTTAAAGATCAAAAGTGAAGGAAATATTTTTCTTGCTGTCCATTGTCAAATATCCAAAGTTAAATTTTTGAGGGGAAAAATGAAGAAGAAATAATTTAAATGATCGCCTTCAGTTACTTTTCAGTATGTCAGTTTCTCTCTCGTACCAGTTTTGTCAGCATAACGTATTAGTGTGCAAAGATGAAACAAGATGAGTACCAGCATGCTTCTTTTTTTATACTGATATTTGTCTCAATACATTTTCTGATTATAGTGGGATGTTCCAGGAATAGATCCAATAACCACTGAAATCATTATAGAGACCTTAAGTGGCCATTGGCCTCTGCTCCTATTCAGCAAAACACTTAACCGTGTACTTCAGCCCCAGTATTTTGAGCAAATGCTTAAAGCAAACACATTGCTTAAGCACTTGGCTGCATTGGGACCCCTGGACACATGGTAAAAGGAATATTAATCTTATTAAATAAGGCAACTGTTCACTTGTAAGGATGAGTAAGAATACCTATAATTATTTAGTGATAAATAATTTCGCACCTTGCTGTTGTTTAGCTTTAAAGATCACTGCTTGATTGTTTGGTTTGTTTATTTCATGGAGAGATTTTTACTTTTCAGTTGAGGCTCCCCAACTCAGCATGTATGAAGACTGTGGGTTTGTAGTAATGTTGGGAGTTGCTCTAATTCTTTTATCTCCTTGTTTTAATTTTTTTGAGTGAGCTGCAGTCTTAGGCATGGTACATGTGAGAATTCCACTAGTGAAATTGCAAAGTTTAAAGGGCCGTGGCTGGCTGGTAAATGCATTTAATACAAATGCATATGGTCCTCTGTATGTGCTACATTTTCACTTTATTTCAGAAAAACTTCCTTCTACATGTTATTTGACCTGCATGAGCAGGACTTGTCAGATGTAAATTTAAAGTTAAGTAGCTATCCTGGAACAGTTCCCCAGGTGAATCCTCTTACTCTGGAATCATGAATCCAGTCCATTTTCAAGTGCAATTAAATACTTGCTGAAATCTTGAAATAGTCTGAAAAATCTTATTGTATGATTGTCCCTTGTCTTTGAACAACACAGAAATACTTACATGTGGATGAAGCCAATGTACATTGGCTTAACCGTAAGAAACTCCATTTCCTTCAATAAAAATGACATTTTGCTCATTCTTTCCCTGCAATAGACCACTTGAACAAGCAAGACTAAACCTTTCTTGAGCAGCCCAACACTTTATTTGCTCACTCTCTAACCATATATTAAATTATTCTTTCTGGTGAATAGGGTAGGTCATTAATTTTCAAACTTTCTTGGTAGCATACGCTTTTACCTGCAAAACACCAGTGGGCAGTGGCGATGTGGAGGGGGTGCACAGGGATGCACCCCCTGGCATCCTTATACATCACATGTATCAGCGCAACAGCACATCTCCACACTGAGAAAATGGTGGCGGTGCACTTTGAAATAAAACATTCAGTGTGCTTTAGTTCATAGCTCCTTGCCTCCATCTTCTCAGCATGGGGATGCGCTGTACCGCTGATGCACATAATGTGTGGGCACTTTTAATTAGCATGGCTCCCTAATTAAAAGCACCTGGTACTGCATCAGGAACACATGTAAAAATGCCCAATATATGCACTTACTGAGTTTCTTCTTATTGATACTAGTTACTTAGTCAATTATATGATTTCCACTAAAGACATCAGCATAGAAAAGTTTTTGCAAAGCTTGCATGTAGTCATTACCTTGAAGGGTTCGTTATTTAAAACATGGAAGGAAAAATACCGCGAGAGCTACCTGTGGTTATAACAACAGACTCCCTGAATATGGGGATCACCCCCTTCACCTTTAATTGTAGGATTACTTTACTTTGCAACTGTAATGTCACACACAAAATGGCATTAAAGAACAATACATTGTTAGGCAAGTATTTTCTCCTTTTGGGTGGTGTGAGAAGTGCAATCCATGCAGTAGTAAGTGAATCTGAATTTTTGTAATTGTGAATTGGAAATTTATGTGAATCAGGCCCTGTTACTGTTTTTGCCTCTGCAAGTGAACATCCTCTGTTTGTCCCCTGATTTTCCCTCCTGCCCTTTGCATTGTCTGTTTTAAATCATGAGCTCTGCAGGCCTGGGACTGTTTCTTATTCTGTTTACGCAGTACTGAGCACTATATGATCTTGTACTCATCTTGGGTCCATAGGTCCTACTGAAATATAGTTTAAGACATGAACGATGTGTGCCCCTGGTGGCTGGCAGGGCACGGCAGTAACAGGAGCATGGTAGCAGGAGTGCGGCAGCGGGAGCTCCCTCAGTGTTCACCAGCACAGTTGGTGATGGGGGTGTGGGTGGGGGCGGCGAGTGCCGACCAGGGGTCAGCGACCACTCACAGACGCCAGTGGTGGCGGCAGCCAGCGGGAATCGCTGACCGCCTGCAGATGCCGCTGGTGGTGTCATCAGCAGAGGGGAAGGTGAGCGGCGACCGCCTGTAGGCACTGCCAACGGTGATGGCAGCACCTTTTTGTAGGGGGTGCACCACCATGCTCAGGAGGTGCATGTGCACCCACATGCACCCCCTACATGTCTTCCCTGGTTTAAGATTTTGTTTTAAAAAAAAAAAAGTTGACAACTCGCATGCAAATGTTGTTCCAGCTGGCCTTGTCTTCATTATGCAAAGAGATGAATTCCCATGTTTGGTTAACTAAGGGAGTGAAATCCTAAAAAATAAAGCAGTTGGAAGTTTTCATATATAATAGCTACAGACTATCCTTACTAGGATTTGACCATGGAGTTAACACTGGTTAACTGTAATAAGCAAAGAATGTATCTTTTTTCGTAGTGAAGACTTGCCCATGGAAGGCATTGCCAGTTGGTGGCAGAATACTGTCTGACTTCAAGGAGGATAAGATTTCATTTCTTGTTTTGGTCTCATTGGGATTTGGCTGTCAGACATGATGGGTTAGCATAATAGGCTATTTCTGTTTGGCTGATCTTCCATCTACAAGACTGAGGATTCTTCCTCGGACCTGACCATGTTTTTTATTAATAGGCTGGCTAGTGCCAGCTGAATAGTATATAGACTGCTTGAGTCAGTGGAGGCTCTGCTTCCTTTTGAGAGAGCAACAGCCAACCCTTTCTTTAAAAAAAAGAGAATACAATCTGTCTCTTGCTTATTCACACAATTACACCTTCGTAACTGCAGTTGAGTACCTGTGGTTTAGAAAAAACTTATTTTGTTCATTGTAAGTGTAATATGTTTGAGTAAACTGGAGACATTAAAATTTTCATTATGCTTGTCAAAGTTTGTTCGATGCCAATTGACAGAACATATAGGCTGTGGGGATAATTTTAGCAGAAAATCACCTAAGTGGATTTGTTAATTTTCTTGGTTCCCTGGGTAATCGGTCTAGATAGCATGAAGTTCTTCATTCTGACTGATGGAATAGAAGAGTGTTTTTTGCATTGGTGACTGTGAGAAAGGAGTGCAGGTTTCGAAATGAGGAGGCTTAGGAAGTTGACAAGCAAACGGAGAAGTTAGTGTCTAGGATGCATTGCCTGTTGCTAAAACTTCAAAGCAGTGATTTAAAATGTACATATTTCCTTGTTCCTCCTAGGCAAAAGTAAGCTTTGAAAATATTGCAAAGAATTGAATCTAATTGTGTTTAGTTTGAAAAAGAAATTGAAATGAATTAACATATTGCTTAATAGGAAAAACACATACAAAATCACCTTTTCCATCAAATTTGTTAAGATCTAAGAGAGTTTGATGTTGTGCCTTTTTTAGATTCATAAAACACACTATACTTGCAAAGTAGCATTTCAGGGAGGTTGCAAGGCAAATCCAGCATGTTGAAATAAAAAGGATTTCATCTCCTCTTGCATGCAAATGATTTGGAGTTGCCACGTTCATAGAGTCCTTTGTTTGTGTCCCAGTGCTTTCTGGAAAACAGGTTTTAGAGGTATTGGGAGCCAGACTTCTATAAATGTGATGGGAATTAGAATATGCTACTTAGTGCAATGTATTTATAGCACTGTACTTCTAGATAGTTGTTTGAGGTAATTTTCAGTGAACATGTGGAGAGAGTTTGGAGTGAGGCAGAGGAGAATAAAGTAGGAAGAGGTATTAGCAGGACCTTCACAATGTCAATCCTAGATGGAAGTAACGTTCAGTATTAAAGATTAAAATAAAACACAACCAAGGGCTCTGCTGTTGTAGTTTTAAATGTCACGTGCCCCTTGCAGAAAGTATCTCTCAGATAAATTATGAAATCCCTGGATTTCATGAAATCAGTTATAGAAGCAGGAGGGCTGGCCCTCCAGGAAGAATTATCGGGGAGATAAATTGTTCTGAAAGATGCAATAAAAAAGGGGGTGGGCAGAAAAAAATGTCAGTACAGAGAGAAATGTGAGGTATAGAGAGAAAACAAAACCCAGTCTGGCTGCTTTCTAGAGAATTAGTGGTATAATAGAATATATTTTGTGTTTGTGTGTCTAAGATGCAGTATGGTTTTGTAAGCACTCCCTTGGGAATCACATGTGTAATTATTTTAGTTTTGCCACTCTCAAGTAATTCAGCCCTCCAGAATATATACTGGTGAAAGGTTTAAAACAGTCATGCCCTATATGTGTTGCTGGTCATTTCAATTTCAGTTTGAATCTGAATCTTTTTTTGACTGGCAAATATTGCTTAGGGGAGGAGCTTGTTGTTTGTTGCCCAGCTTGTTGTTTTCCTAAACATAGTTGCCTGTTGTTCGGTCCCTAACTCTTTGTGTGTGCGCGCGCGTGCGTGTGTGTGTGTGTGTGTGTGTGTGTGTTAATATGAAATACAGTTTAATACAAAATTATATTGAAATACTTTTAGGGTTGGAAAGCCTAGCACTTAAGAAATTGGAAATGTCAGAATTAAGATGCCACTAAATCTTGTGCTGGGTGCATTGAGAGAGTACCTTCACGTATATTATTTTGTTTTTTTATTTCATAGTGTGTATGATTTGTCTTATGTTAATGTTCTTGTAGCATAATTTTAATGCTATTTTCTACCCTTTAAACTATGCAAACTGAAAAAAATGTTCCACCATGTGGAATCACTTTGACTCTTGCCTGTGCCATTAGAAGAGTTGCAGTCTTTAAAGTGGCAAAATATATTTTTTCCATTTGTGTTAATAGAGTAACTGGAAGTAGAAGTACATTATGCTTCTCTGGGGGCACACTCTTCCAGTGAGTTAGGCTCTTTGGTAACATCAGGGCCATGTTGGGACTCGGAATACTTGGGTCTCATTTCATATTTTGGATAAAACACTGATCTTTTTTGCTTTCTTTCCCAGCCTGTCGCCTTCCCTCTTTGCTTTCTCCCTTTACCCTGCTGTGCTCCCATTGCTCCCATCCCTTCTGTTCCCTTTCCTTGCCATAAGTCCCATGTTGCCTGTGTTTTGCATTTAGTTTTCTTTACCTCTCTATATCTGACTAAAATAAGGAGCATGTTTCTTCTCCTCTATCTCTTGGATAAGTGGGTGCCAGCTGTCCCCATACTACCAGTTTTGGTCCTACAGCAGACGAATACCAGAAGTCCTGTTCAACCCTTGCAGCACATGCTGGGTCCCTCTGTGGTGATGGAGTACATTTGGTCCAACTAATATCTAAGAAATGCTTGGGATACATACAATCTTAAAAGAAAATGCTGCCAGCCTTTGTCAAGTTTCCACTGAGCCTGTGTGAACTGCAATTTTTGACAGTCTTGTAATGTGGCAAAATATTCTGTGGATTTTCGCAGAGGTGGCTAAAAGCATATCTCTAACAGCAGAGTGAACCCTGACCTAATGTTCAGTTCCCCAGTCTGAAGTGTGGGGGTGCTACAGCTTCTCAGTGAAGCAGCTATAGCGATTTAACAGGGACAAAACATTTCCCTTAATCTTATTCTATGAAGCACACAAAATGTTTAACCATATTAACTCAGTTAAAACCAACCTCTCCTCCCCAATAAAAAAGAAAACCACGTGCATGCACTGCCCCCCTCCTGACACATACCAAGCCACCAGCATAGAAATTGCAGTTAGTCTGACAAAGTTACAAGCAAATAATAGAGGATCCTATGGGCAACTCTGTGTCTAAGTACAGAGAGTCAAAAAGCCTTAGGCTGAATAGATTCTGTCTTTGCAGATTAGTCTAAAATGCAGAGATTAAACTGAGAAGCAAGTGAACAGACATTCACTTTTGATTTAGGAAATGTAGCCACATGCCTGCAGTGGCTCAGGTCAGAAGCTGGGGGGTGGGGGGTGCTGGAGCATGTTTCCCAGCCTGCTATCCACTCCAAGGTTTTTCCTCCCACTCTGCTTCAGCAGATGGGGTGTGGCCAGGCCCCAGCCCAGAGCTATTCAGCTAGGGGAGTTTAAATCCCCTTCCTGGCCTACAGAGGACCCCAGACCTCTTCTTCTCCTCACCCCTTTCCCTGCTTGAGGCTGCCAAGTAGTGGCATTGAATTCATAAAAGCTTGAACAAGACTAGTCCTTTCTCTGAAGCTAGCATGTATTGAACACAGTAATATGCAACCTCAAGCACACAACAAAGAACAACCAAAAATCTTTGCCTAAACTAAGGTACAGCCCAGTAAAGCACAGTGAGAGCACACACAACTTAGTCTAACTTAAAATGGAACATAATAAACCAAAAAGACAATAGGAAGCCTTGCATAAGTCTTACGTAATCCTGGGGGCAGGGTGTCTCCTTACAGCCAGGTATTTAGAAAGTCCTTCTTGGGGAATCAGCAGGTGGTCTTAGGTGTTGGAGTGGAGATCCCTCGTTTCCCAGCTCCTTCCTCCTATCCCATGGCCTGGGGAGCTGAGGGGAATTACGCCCTACTCCCATTCCCTTTATCAACTGCTTATCCACCTCAGTCACTGACAGAGGTGGGAAGGGGTGGAGTCTGCTGGTCTCTTGCCATTTTATAATGTAAATGTAGTTCTCTGCTTTCTTTGGTCACACCAGCCCAAGCAGTCCCTCTTGAGCTGTTGCCTGCCTGCGCACTGTGCCTTGCTCGAGCAGAGAGCAGGGGGCGCGGGCAGCACACTGAGCTAGGGAAGGGGAAATTAAAGCCCCTCTGAGACCCCAGACCCTAAAACCCAGCTGGGGGTTGCCTGGGGGGGCAGTCCCTCTCAGGCTGTTGCCCCCCTCTGCACCCCACCCCACCCCCCCATCCCCTCCACTCCAGCAGGGAAAAGTCTAGCAGAGGCTTCACCCCCACCTACCACCAGCAGACTGGGCTGTGGTCCCCAACCAGGTTTCTCAGCCCTATCCCCTTGTCATCTAGCCCTCATTGCTCTGGCTAGGGAGCAGAGGGGCTGGGCCAAACCTGATCTCTGAAGTGGACAGCGCAGCTTAGCTCAGGGCTGCAAAGCATGCTGGGATACTAGGGGACTGTGATTTAACTTGAACCAGGTAGGAGTCTGGGATACAAGTTTCATAAACCAGTTTGACCTAAACCAGTTAAGTCTGATACTACATTCAACCAGGTTTATCTTAAACCAGTTTCAGCCATTTTGAAACTGCTTTATGTGCACTGATCTTCTGCTCTGTCACAGATTTAAATCAGCTTCTGATTACTTACTTAACGTGTAACTTCTGTCCCTAGCCTTCAGGTTGTACTCGGCAGTATTTGGGCCATATAGTCTTACTACTTGTATTAACCGGAACACTTTGTCCACTCTTTTGCTTTTTCACACCAAGTAGTCTCTAGATAAATTGTGGATCTTGCTGCAAATGTAGAAGTGGTAGCCCTGTGATACTGCATATCCATGTGCTGAGAAACGAATGAAAAACAATGCTTTTTCCACGCACTAACAGTGCTTTTGGCACACACTTGCACTGTTAGAGTTCAGCACATAGGGAACAGTTAAAGGGTAAATGGTGCTCAGAGAGACGTGTTGAATTAAGGAGCTGAAGAAAGTGAGTAAGGGTTCCCCAGTAATGGCCCCAATGTTTCTTAAGACTGTAGGATGCAGTGCACAGCTTGAAGTAGGACTTTCATTTTCTTTTTGAGGAGGGTAGTTACAGGCTCTGTGGGGAGTGGAATGAAAGAAGAGATCTTTCAGTTTTTGTGCCATTTGGAAGGATTTGCACTGGTTAGGTCCAGCATTGTTTGCCAGAATTCAGAAGTATGCTTCCCCATGTGAGGAGGGCTGTGGAACAAGTCTGTACATTTTGCCAAACTGCTATGTGAGGAAGGTCTTTGGCTCATTCTCCAAGGGCCTTCCTCTTTACCTGTGGTCTGGAAATGAGCAGAAACTTTCTTATAAGGCCCACTTCAGTATCTTCTCCCATGGCCTGCTCATGCAAACCCCCCAAAATCTGGCTTGCCATGGTTCTAAACTGGCCAGATTCTACATAAATTTGGCTCCCAGCTTTCTAATGTTCAGGGTATCTTATGAATCAGGATTTTGTATTTGATCCATAGTATTGAACCTTCAATACATATTTCCCCAGTTGGAGCCTACTGGGATCTGGGCCATTTAGCTTAAGCCAATCTTTACTTTCTCATTTTGAAAACTAAATTTAGTTCCTGGGTGGTGCGTGAGGAAAGGTGTAAGTACAATATCCAGATGGCTGTTTGGAACATGCTCAGCTAAAAGTCCAATCTGTAGCTACTACAGCTGATGAATGTTTCAGTCAGTTCCATCAAAGGAGGTGTTGACAGGGCAGCTTTTATTTGCAAATTCTGTGTCCTATAGGAAGTCTTTCCTTTTATCCCAGAAATGAAATACTAGCACTGTGTTTTCTTTTACTAGAAAACCTTATGCTGTTTGCAGTATTTGCCAAAACAAACCAACTGAATAACAGTGTTAAAGTGAATTGCCTGACGTTAACAATAGTACTGGGATTAAACATGCTGCAGCTGAGGGAAGATGAGCTAGCTGAAACTGCATAGATTTAAGTAGTTCACCAAAAGACTGGAGGGGGACTAGGAGCTAAGAGGGACCATTTGACCTTTTCACTGCTCCAATTTGTAGCTCTGCGCGGTTGACAGAGGTTATCATGAAGTGTAGGGTATGTTCTTCTGAATCTTTTGGCATTGTACGAGGCCCAGCTCAGTATCTTGAGCTTGTGGTCAGCAGTCTGATAGTCTGGGAAATTCTTTGCTTCTTACTTCAGTTGAATGCTCTGTCTAGTCCATGACAGGGGAAGGATGGAGTGAAACAAAATAAGAGATTCTGCAATAACTTTAGACTTGAAAAAGGCTCTAGGGAAAAGTTGTAGCCTGAGGTATTCATCAACATTTTGCCTTCTATCTTGGCTCATAGCTCCATGAGTACAATTCCTAAATCCAGGTTAGTTCTTGCAGGTTCAAAGTCCAAAGGCCCTTCTCTATCCCATCCCCACAACAGAGATTTTTTCTGACAAAGGGTGGGGGTACAGTCAGGTCTGAATGGGAGCTAATGAAAAACTGAATCGCAATGCAAGATCTTAGGCAGTTGGCAGGAATGGAATAAGGCCTTACACTCCTTTCTGCTGCCCTTGCCAAAAGAAATGAGAAATGAGATTTGCCGTACATAGTCATACTGTCTCACCTTAAAATCCAAATGACATCTTTCTCCTTTCCAAAGGAATAACTTTCTATTTGTACTATATATCAAGTTTCAGAGCTTCTAGCTCCTGCTGAGTCTAGTGCCAGTGTTATTAAATTAATATGTTTTCAGTTACTTATCTATTTATTCTTGAATGTGGGGATCATTCTCCTCATGTCTGTTCATTATCATCTGTGTGTCTGTTCCCATCTACCAATTCTCCCAAATGAGTTGTGGCTCACTCTTAGAGATGGGGATTAGTTAGGGTGAGCATTATAAAAAATGCTTTTGGTGTTCTAACAGGGAGAAAAAATCCCAAAGGCTGCCAGAGATAAAGATCACCCACTGAAAGGATAAAAATGAACAATGCTTCCCTCAGTGAGCCTAAAAATACAGTACTTACTTGTCTCACATATGTTTCAGTTATTGAAATAACTTGATTGTACAATGTCAGAATTATTATGACCCCAAGAACTTATGAATTCTAGTAACTTTAAACAATATGCTCTTTAAACAAAAGAGAAAAAACTCTTTAGACATGTTTAAATGTGACCCAGCACTTTCAGAAAAGAGGTGGTACAGTTAGTCACTGGGCTGGGACTCAGGAGATCTGGCTCCAATTCTTACTTCTTCAACAGGTTCCTTTTGTGATCTTAGATAAATGGCTTGTATAAATTAATTTGAAATTACACCCAGAAAGACCTGAAGGAACAAAGCCCTGTTCATTAAAGGTCCCATAAGACTCTTCAAGGCAAAATTCACTGGCTTGAGAGGGTTTACTTGTTAGTGGAGCATGTACTTAAGTACCTTGCTCAATCATAGCTTCATATATCCCTTGTCCGAACTTTCTATTTTTTGAGGGGGTGGAGGGTGTTGGAGAGAGGGGGAAGGCATGTATTTGCACTTTAAATTCAAAGCTGCTTAACGCTGCTGCTTCCCAAATGGGATCAGAACAGACTAGCGATCTGTAAAGTTTATTGTCGGTCACTGAAGCAATAGTAAGCATATCCTCCTAGTTTTTAGGACTCGGAGTGATTTACTTTTGGACAGTCAGTTTAGCCAGTTTCTAGATTTTTGGGTTCCTTTGTGAAAATAGCTTAATATTTAAGAAGAATTTGTGTAGACTCAGGTCATCTCTGGTTGCATATCTGGCTTCTCAATCCTGACTGAGATCATAAAGTAACATACATGCCAGAAAAGCAGGCTTTCATAACTGCAGACACTGCAATTAATTGCTACTACTAGGTAGGGATACTCTCTTTTTTTCCTGTCTCTGATGATGGCTTTTTGTTTCCTGCTACAAGGAAATCTAATTTGCAAATGAAAAATGTCATTATAACCAAAGGTGCCTGCAAGGGAATTAAAGCACAGCACATTCAAAAGAATTCAGCAGAACATGCAATTGCCTTTTTAAACAATAGATTTACGATCCCCATTCGCAATTAAAATAACAATTGCTTTTAAGTGGTACTTATTATTTTTAAAAGGGTAGACGTTCCAACAATAGAATTCGAAGGGAATAAGTCAGCTTGTGAGCAAAACATACGGTAGGTAATTGGCAAAGCTCACTTAATATTTTTGTTTGCTATCCAAGAGCTATTCACGATGCCACTGTAACAGTATGTTGTTGGTACAACAGTGCTGACAGTTTTCTAAGATGAAAGGGAAGAGAATGGAATTAATCACAAATTTCACCATGCAGTCTGGTATTGCTGCAAGAGTGAGCTCTACTGTTACCTGAATTATTCCAAATAACTGAGGCTTTATTAATCAATACTTTTTTCTGCTGACTTTTGCTGCTATGGCATGATGTTACATGTTGCCTTTTGAGATGGTGTTCCCTAAGTGACATATGTACTGTGTGGTGGAACAAAAGACATGCATTTTATCCAGTGCACCATATATGTACATTAGGTAGGGTCAAAGCACTTACGTGATGTGGGACTTGTGGTGGGAATTTCATCTTGCAGATGGCACAAATATTTCTGAAAGCATACTGTGACAATTTGGTCAGAGGCATTGTGCCCTGTAGCATATGATGCATAAACATTCAGATATTTTTCTGCACAAAACCAACACCAACAAACAGTTTTTGTGTTGTCTGTGGCCAAATTAACTGTTATTTCCCTGGAAGGATCATCCATCCACTGCAGCTAAGATTCCTTACTTAGGAGCTGTTCTGAGATTTGAGTACACCAGCGCTCTGGAGAATCCTGGATGGTGACTGATCTGTGACCAATTCCTGGTCTTTACTTTGCATGGTGTAAAATGGGTAAACAAAATGGCGACTCTGGCTGGCAGCTGGATCCATTTCCTAGCAGCCCCTGCCTGTGTCGCTGCAGTTGGTTTCCATGGAGACCCCAGATGCAGCACCATAACAGGACAGAGCCAGGGTTGCCATGGATACCAGCCCCACAGCACTGGCAGGGTGCGCAGCTGGACAGGGAGCTGCTCTGGGGCAGGGATCTTGCAGTGGTGACAGCGTGGTCCAGAACCAGGGAAAAGCTGCGAGCTGTTGCCTGCACACCCTTGCCTGGGGCATGTGGGCAGCAGATCGCAGCTCTGCCATGGCCCTAGACCATGCTGTCACCGCCGCAAGATCCCAGCCCCACGGCAGCTCCCCGCCAGCTACGCACTCTGCCAGCGCTGCTCAGGCCGGTCTCCATGGAAACCCTGGCCTCGTGCTGTCACGGTGCTGCCACTTCTGGGGTCTCCATGGAAACTAGCCACAGCAAAGCGGGAAGGGGCTGCTGGGAAATGGAGTCTGTCACAGGCCTGGTTCGGCCCACAGGCTAGACTTTGCTCACCCCGGTGTAAAATCTCCCTTCAAAGACACAGCTCTCAAAAGAGAGCCTTTTATAAGCCCTACATTTACTCTGCCTTCTAAGAAACCTGTGATTGTCTACCTTTTAATTGTGATGTCCTGCATCTGTGCAGTACAATACAAAGAATAACAAACAAGCATGGCATTTTAACAGTAGATCAGTGAAGCAAATGGCTAAGAATAATAGAAAAGCTTCCGGCAACACGCCTAATTCAACAAACCATTTTACTAACTGACAAATGCTTCCATATGTTAAGAATTTAAGAAGAAGTGGGGAAGGGAGAAGCACATTGCAGAGAAAGGGCCTTGTTATATATTCATTTTAAGTAGCTCCTGGAGCGCTTAAGCCCTGGATTGTCCATACATAACACATGAAACTAGTTTTAAGCACACCTTAGGTGGCTTTAAGTTGTGCCACTCCAGGGCAGGGTTATCTCTGCTCTGTGTTACCCAGCTTGTGTTCCAGTAATAGATGATCTGGAGGACAGTGATCACCAAATAATAGAATTCTTCATAAGACGGGGAGTGGGTAAGGTAACTAGTAGGGTGAAAGTGCTAGACTTTAGGAAAGCTGATTTCAATTAACTCGGGCGATTAGTCAAGGACGCACTGCAGAGTAGGAGTTTTGAAGTGATGGGAGCCCAGGAAGGGTGGCTGTGCCTTAAGGAAATGATCCTTTGGGCACAGAGGGAGACGATCCCGATGCGAGGAAAAAGAGGGCAAGGGGCCTGAAAGCTTCCCTGGCTGACCAGAGAAATCCAGGGCAGCCTACGGGCCAAAAGGGGGGCACATAAAAAGTGGAAACAGAGAGAGATCACCAAAAAGGAGTATACCTCCTCTGCTCGTGGTTGTAGGGAGGCAGTTAGACGGGCCAAAGCTACCATGGAGCTGAGGATGGCATCCCAAGTTATGGATAACAAGAAATTGTATTTTAAATATATAGGGAGTAAAAGGAAGGCCCGGGGAGGAATAGGACCCCTGCTAAATGGGCAGAAGCAATTGGTGACAGACAGGGGGGACAAGGCTGAACTCCTCAATGAGTTCTTTGCCTCAGTGTTCCTAAGTGAGGGGCAAGACAAGTCTCTCACTGGGATTGTGGAGAGGCAGCAGCAGGGTGC
>NW_005841944.1:3402332-3402897 GCF_000455745.1 Alligator sinensis | reverse complement strand
TCTGGACAGGTTGGACATATGGGCAGAAAACAACAGAATGCACTTCAACAAGGAGAAATGCAAAGTGCTGAACCTAGGGAGGAAAAATGTCCAGCACACCTACAGCCTAGGGAATGACCTGCTGGGTGGCATGGAAGTGGAAAGGGATCTTGGAGTCGTAGTGGACTCCAAGATGAACATGAGGCGGCAGTGTGATGAAGCCATCAGAAAAGCTAATGGCACTTTATCATGCATGAGCAGATGCATGACGAATAGATCCAAAGAGGTGATACTTCCCCTCAATTGGGCGCTGGTCAGACCGCAGTTGGAGTACTGCGTGCAATTCTGGGCACCGCACTTCAAGAGGGATGCAGTTAACGTGGAGAGGATCCAGAGAAGGGCCACTCGTATTGTTAATTGCCTGCAGGCCAAGCCCTTAACCTGGAGAGGGTCCAGAGAAGGGCCACTCGTATGGTTAAGGGCCTGCAGACCAAGCCCTACGAGGAGAGACTAAAGAACCTGGACCTTTTCAGCCTCCGCAAGAGAAGGTTGAGAGGCGACCTTGTGGCTGGCTATAAGTTCATCA
>NW_005841944.1:3401697-3402283 GCF_000455745.1 Alligator sinensis | reverse complement strand
AACTTCTTCACAGTTCGAGTGGCCAAGGTCTGGAACGGGCTCCCAAGGGAGGTGGTGCTCTCCCCTACCCTGGGGGTCTTCAAGAGGAGGTTGGATATGCATCTAGCTGGAGTCATCTAGACCCAGCACACTTTCCTGCCTATGCAGGGGTCGGACTCAATGATCTATTGAGGTCCTTTCCGACCCTAACATCTGTGAATCTATGAGCTGCCCAAGTTGCAGTCCTCCTGCATGCCAGGATGCAGTGTTCTCTCCCACCCTCTTGTTTTGTGTGGACAAACTTTCTACCCTCTGAACTTTATTGGCCAGGGGGCAGTTCTGGCACCAAGCCAACTCCCCCCCCCCCCCCAATTCCCAGGGGTGTGATCTGCCCACTTCCAGGAACACTATTCCATGCACACAGCGTTCAGAAGACATGCCACGTATCCAGTTGCAGGGTACAGACAATCCAGGAGTGGGGTATTGGTGGGGGGGGGGCAGGGTGGAGAGAACAAGGTCTTTTTTGTCCGAGCCCCCAAGGCCTGGACTAGACTTGCCTCAGAGGCATGGGTGTCTGGTGCCTCAATTTGGGGGCACGTGCCCCCCC
>NW_005841944.1:3379836-3401666 GCF_000455745.1 Alligator sinensis | reverse complement strand
CGTGGCTGGCGAGGTGCGGGAGGTGGGGGGGGGGTCCGCCGGCGACTGATCTCACTCACCATGAAAGTGGTCGCACCGCTTGTGGAAGTCCTGTGGCCACTTCCGGAAGCTTTTGCTGGTGGCCCCACTCTCCAGCTGGCACTCACAGGGTGGGCACTGGTGCTTCCATCTGCCCCCCTCCCGGCCGGTTAAACAGGGAGCATGGCCTGGCAGGGGGTGCACCGGTGCTCTCAGGGGGGTGCATATGCACCCCCTACGTGTTGCCCCTGCCCAGAGGTGGTGCAAGCACCTACTCTGTACTCTTTTAAGAAACAATAGGATGTTTATCTTACTGGGATCCTTTGACCCCAGCTGATTTCCTGCCTCTTGGGCAGGGGGCTGGACCCAGTGATCTTACAAGGTCCCTTCCAGGCCTAATGTCTATGAAATCTAAGGTAGGGGGCCAGATCAGCTCCCCATGAGCTGGGGCTTCCTTCCTAAGGCAAAGGGTAGTAACTCTTCCAGAGAGCCTTCCTTCACTCCCACCTTGTAGCCACTGCAGGAAGCATGGCCAGCACCCCCACAACCCAATCCCAATTTATTAAAATGAGACCTTTTTTAATTTACTTCCTCTTTATTTATTTATTTTTACTTCCTTATATTTTATCCTTTGGTAGTTGACTTCCTTCCTTTCACCACCCTTTCCCCACCCACACTTCCTTTCCAACTCCCATTTCATTTAACCCACCTTCATCCCAGTAACCCTCTGCCTCCCAGCTTCATGGTTTTGTTCCCCCTTCCCCCCAACTGTCACAGCTGTGTAAGTGGGGGATAGTTGGAGAAGATTTTTAGCTTTAAGGTACGACTGCTCCAAACTGGGACTAGCACTAACATTGATCAACATTTAAGGAACTCAGAGTACAACATGAAACAAGACCCAAAGTATTTTTGACCTTCTTAATCTGATATATGAAACTGTTAAATATAAGTTTGTTTTGTATGTTTCTGATGGCTTGAACATCCTGGCAAGAACCTTCTCTTTTCAGTCTGTACCTAACTCTTCTGGAAGTGTCTGCTCTCTTTGCATTGTATGCAGAAAGACTATCACAGTGTGAGTCCCCTTTTCCTGGACAGTCTTTACTGTTGGAAACTAATCACAGTTAGGGTCATATTTTCATTTGACTTCAATCCCGTTTCTTGTTGTCTGATTGTACTAATTTACTGTGCATTACAGATAGTTAGGAATATATCTCTAGAGACTGTATTTTAAAATAATATTACAAATTGGCACAAATGTTTCAGAGGGTGAAGAAAATATATTTTATTTTTTCGTAAGTCACAAGTGAGGTTTGGCAATAACTTTTAAGATCTTGGGTTCTTTAGGTAGAAAGAAAGAGACTCAGGAAGAGTTGGAATTACTAAATTATAACGGGAATTGCCTCAACTAACCTTTTTGCCTACTTTAAAGTTAAGCTATGGACTACTATGCACAGACAAAACAAATGCTGATCTTGTGTGAGCTAGTAAATCATGCTGTCCTCAGAGGATCACTTTGATTTCTTTTCACTGTTTCCACTGAGGTAGCAAATTGTATCTACTGTGATGCAACCTTGGTGTGATGGTAGATTGGATGCCTGCCCTGAACCTATTATGAATTTATATTTCCATCTGGAGCTCAGACTTGAAATGTTAGACTGCCAAGTCTTTACGCGGTGCCCATTCCATCAAGCAGCACTGGTTTTAGCTATGCAGTCAAAGAAGTGGATGTGCCTCCAAACTGGATAAATTTACGCAACACTGTTTAACATCCACCTTTACCACACAGTCATTCAGGCTTTTAAATGTTTACAGTTGCATTGAGTTTTGAAATTTTGTACACATCATGGTTATTAATATTGTGCAGAAAAAAGAGAAAGTAGAGGTGAAAGCATCACTCAAGAAAATCTAATTAGGAAAACTATCTGAATTTTTTCCAACTTTACAAAGATAGATGTGCCTGCAAAAAAAAAAAAAAATCGGATTAGTTTTCTGATTTACCGTGTATGTTCTTTTATTTTCTGATGTGGGAGGACTCTCTCCTATCCAGAGCTTCTCTCGCTCCATACAATTGCCATCTGGTTCCTTCCTGTGGTTTTTACCACTCAGAGAAAGGAGAATTTGTTGGAAACTAAATGTCTGTGTCTGAGCCACAGACTTTCACCTGTGGCTTTAGGAAATGCCATAATTCATTCCTCTCCTGACAAATTTCCACTAGTCCTCCACCCTATCCAGAATCACTCTTTTCCAATTAAAACATAGTGCTAGCTTTACAGCCCTGTTTCTCCCAGGTCTATATTCAGGTAGTGTGGTATCTGGCATAGAGAATGGTTCTGTCTAGAGGTCTTGGCACAACAGCAATGGTAAAATATCTGCTAGAGTTGCTAGCTTTTTATAGGTGCTTTCAAGGTATGGGTCCAGTTTGTAAAGTTTCAAATAAAGAAGAACATCCTGTGCTCAGTAATGAAACAATGTTCAGTAATGGAGTTTGGGCTTCTCTTGTACCAAAGTATCTTACTAATATTGTATCACTTGCTAGTAGTGTGCCTATGTTTTTATTTTCACATAATATTTCATAAGTTGTTACTACACCTTTACTATTAGGGATTCATAATCAGTATATGCAAATCAGACACTCATTTTGAAGAAAGGTTGGTAGGACATTTAAAAGAACCCAAAACGAGTAATTTCATGATGGGCTTGTTTCATAGATTTCATAGATTTCATAGACATTAGAGCTGGAAGGGACCTCGGAAGATCATCGAGTCCAGCCCCCTGCCTGAAGGGCAGGAAGTCAGCTGGGGTCATAGGATCCCAGCAAGATAAGCATCCAAATTTCTCTTGAAGGTGTTCAATGTAGGTGTTTGAACCGCCTCCGATGGCAGGCTATTCCAGACCTTGGGGGCTCGGACAGTAAAGAAATTCTTCCTCATGTCCAGCCTGAAACTGTCTTGCAGTAGTTTATAACCGTTCGACCTCGTCATCCCTTGGGGTGCTCTGGTGAACAAACGTTCCCCCAGATACTGGTGGTCACCCCTGATAAACTTATAGGTGGCCATCAGATCACCCCTGAGCCTGCGCTTTTCCAGGCTAAAGAGCCCCATAGCTCTCAGCCTGTCGTCGTAAGATCTGTTTTCCTGACCTCTGATCATGTGTGGGGCTCTTCTCTGGACTCTCTCAAGCTTCTCCACATCCTTTTTGAATTGTGGGGCCCAAAACTGGACACAGTACTCCAGCTGCAGCCTCACCAAGGCCGAGTACCAGGGGAGAATGATGTCCCGGGATTTGCTTGAGAAGCATCTATGGATGCAAGCCAGCGTTCTGGTCACTTTACTAGCCGCAGCATCTCATTGAAGGCTCATGTTCATCTTGTGGTCAATGATGACCCCCAAGTCTCTTTCTTCCGTAGTGCTAGCCAGCGTAGCACTGCCGAACCTATAAGGATGCTGCAGGTTTTTCCTCCTAAGGTGGAGAACCTTGCATTTTTTAGTGTTAAACACCATCAGGTTCTCGTCTGCCCATGTGCTGAGCCTGTCCAGGTTTGGTGTCATCGGCAAACTTAGCCAGTCCGGTTCTGACTCCAGTGTCCACATCATTAATTAAGATATTGAATAATATCGGTCCAAGGACAGAGCCTTGGGGGACCTTGTTACCTGAAAAAAATAGAGGAAATATTCATATGCTTGCTAATTTGATACAGCATGTGCTGTTTCTGAGACATGCATTGAACTTTGCACAAATTAATTACATATGAAAATTCCTCGTCATTTCTTGTTCAGGTATCTGCTGTACAGCTCGTAGTGGATATGTGCCTTCCATCGTCATCAGAACTGGAATCTTGTTGATTGTACTAGGAAAGAAGCCAAAGGATAAACAGAGAAATTGCCATTGGAATTCTTGCACATCAGAATCTAAGGGTATTAATAGGTTAGTAGGAGGGAAGTTTGCACTGCTGTTATTCATACTTTCCCTGTGAAGGGTGTTCATTCTGCTTTCTTTTCTGAATACTATGACCTTTTAAAAATGATATATGAAAACAGAAAAACCCCATAGAAATAATAATTTATAGCATTCTGCTGTTTGCATTTAGCAAATACAGAAAAATAAACTAAGAAAATGGATTGAAACTTACCTTTTGAAGGACTAGCCCTTCTGGAAAAGTTACACCATCAGGAAAGATTTTTAGCTAGTCTGATTTACAAAACCTGGTATTACATGAGTCGAAACCACATTTTCCCAGTATGACTGTGTCTTACTGGGATGGGGGCAATTAGCATTTTTAATGGAAGTCTGGAAACTTATGATTCATTTTCAGAAGGATACTGAAATCTCCTAAGTGTATTCCTTTGATCAGAAGCTGAAATTGACTTTCCTACTCCTCTTGGTTTCAGCTGTGTATCTTTAGTAAGCTACTGCTTCTAGTACTGCTGTCATCTTAATTTTATTTCTTGACTGTCTGTTTACATATCTGGCTCATTATGGCATAGTATGGCTAAGTAATTTACTTCCCTGTGAATATGGAAAAGTTTTATCTCTGTTTTATAAATACTTGAATACCAGGGATTGCCAGTAAGTCTATACTCTCAAATTCCTCTTGGGATTGGTGATTTTTTAAAGTAAATATGCTCTTTGCTTTTATAGTACCTTCCAACCTAGGATCTCAAACTCCTCATATCTTCTAATTAATTAGTCCTCCTGATGAACAAGACTAAGTGTTATCCCCCTTATACTGGTAGGGAAACTGAGCTTGCTCAAAGAAGTCCATGGGCTGGACAGTGCACCTGCTGTATGATGGAGCTATACACCATCCTCTCTCTTCTATCCTGTCTTCTCTTCTCCCCCTCAAAAAAAACACCTGACATAGATCTGGCTAGGTATCTTTTTTGTGAGTGTATATGTGTGTGTATCTATAGTTACCTACAGCTCTTATAATTAATGATATGACATTCCAGGTGGGATCAGTATCCTCTTTCAATCACTCTACATTTTACAGTTTTAGTGAGCAAACATAGTTATCTGTCAATTTGCTTTAGAAGTTAACTGAAGCAGAGAGCAAGTTCTGCCAAAAGAACATATCCTGTATGGTAGATAGCTGACTTGCATGAAGAAAAAGTGTTCCTTAACTGGAAGTAGCCTGGCATGTTCTGAGTGTGATTACAGTGGGCTGCACATTCTGTGCTACTGTTTGGGTAGAGCTTTTAGACCTTAATTTAAAGAGGAATTTCAAATTTGGTTTAATATTGTTGAGAAGTCAGCATTATTTCACTCCTGCAGGAATGGAGGTACGGAGTTAAACAATATAGGTGACTAGACATTTACCATTGCCATAGCAACTTCAGATGATGATTTATTAAGCTGCATTTTTTTCCATATTCGAGACAATGCATTTATATTGGTCTGAGCTCTCCAGAGAATGTTTCTTTCAGATCCCCAGAGTATTTTTTTTTCTTTTTGAAAGTACAGAGCAATGAAGACACGTTTACTGCTACCTTTATGTCAAGAAGGAGGGAGCCATTAGTTGCTGCTGCTGTTATTCAGTTATTAATAAATAAACTTGTGATGGTCAGTTGGTTATCACTTTGAACTACAACATGATTCTGGTGACTCTGACATACCAATTAGGAATCCAGGACCAAAGTAAGAGAGAGCGTGTCAAAGAGAAAGTATTAATAGAACTTAAGATACTTCAGGAACAGAGAGAGACCTTTTGGCCTATCTAGGCTGCTTCATGTTATTGATCTCAAGCACTCCCTCCTGCTTTTGTTCCTATATGTCTCTCTCTTCTTGCTTAAAGCTTGTGATGGCTGTTTCCATGGCCACCTTCAGGCTTATAATTCCTTGTAATTGTTACTATATGGTGCTGTGTTAGTTTAGGGTTCCAGTTTTGCAAAAACACATGCACATAGCATCAGTGAACTGAGTGGGCCTGCTTGAGCACATAAGTTAACTATGCATAAGTGTTTGCAAGCTGGTGCCTTTGTGCTTCCTATCATCATAATGCAAGCCCTCTTGTAGCACCACATAGGAGCAAAGACAGCAGCTTTCTCTGTGCCTGTACTCTACTGTGTAAGCAGTTATTAATTTGCTGTCTTCTTTTAGAGGCATAGAAAAATACTTTGTACACTCTGTGGAGTGCAAGTGAGTTATAGTCCCAAATAAATCTCCAAATGAAAATTAATTGATCTTAAACAAAATGTTTCATCTGGAATTGTACAGATGCAGATTGAAAACCATGGAGGAAAAAAGATAATGATAACCAGACTCAGAGAAATAATATGGACATATCAATAGAGCATCTTTAGTCTTAGTAACAGAATATTGAAATAGTAAATGAAACTGGCCATAGCAGAAAAGCAATCTTTCTCTTCCTGAACCAGAAGATGTCTCCCTCAGAAAATCTCAAAGATGTTGCTGTCTGTGCCTCTATCCACTTTTATGGAATGGCTGATTCTGCTTTTGAAGTCCAGGTCTGTAACAGGATTAGGACATGACCTCATATATAAATATTATGTGATTCTCAAAACACCCATTTCAAAGGGATTTTTTTCAAGCACAGATCCCTCCTGATGATTCTCAGGCAACATATTTGAGACATATCTTGGCATATAAACTGGGTTTCTCCTGACTGGCACTGCTGGAGACTTACCTTCTCTCAGTAGGGTTTATTTAGATAAACATTATTTAAATAGCATAGTTTTTAGGTTATTCTGATCTCCTTAGACCTACTGTGGCAACTATTCTTTGATGAGACATGTTTAATGCAAGTTTACTTGCTTGGGATTGGATCATCAGTAAGATAACAGCAGAATGCAGAGGTGTCCAGGTAGTTTCACTGAATGCTTTCTAGTGATTTCACATTTTCCTTTCACCAAAGTAAAACCATAGTTTTATCTGACAGACCCTTTACCTGTTCAACACATCATGCAGTGACTTTATTTGTAAGTGTGGGTCTTGACTGCAGAGATAGCTTAGGCTGTTGCCCAGGTGCTGTTCCTATCCTCCTCCCTCCATTTATATGCAAAGAGTTTTCACTTGAGTTTAGCACAGACTGCCATCATGGGGTATATCTTAGAGCCTTGGGTTTGTTTCCATTTGGGTTGTTAACCTTTGCTGTGTGCGTCGGTAGTCTATTGGTTCCTGTGGCTCAATTTTTTTCTTTCTTTTCAGACTTAAACTTGTGGATTTCAGCTACTAGAAAATGCTTTGCATATCCCTTTCCAACTGAAACTGAAAAACTTGATTAAAAATTCTTTAAGTTTAGTGTGCAACACCTAATTGTTCTAGGAACAGAACTCTAATTGAAAGTTAATTATATTGATGTTTTTGAATCAAGTGAGATTTTAAAATGAATTCTACATCATGGAAATAAGTCTAATGGTACTATTTGGAGCTGGGCTGGATTTTTCACTTTCAAATATTTAGATAACTTCTCATGGAAAAAAAATCCAATATTTATATTTTTAAGAGCTCTGTTGTATGAAAGAGTTATAAAACAGTATACCTTTCATGAAAGTTTTCCTGCATTTTCCAGTCAGCCTGTGAAAGGGTACAGGAAATATTTCAGTGCACTCCAACTCGAATCAATGCCAGATCAATGCCTTTCATGGTACAGTCAGGCAGTCATGTGTGCCACCCTTTTGCATGTACGTGGACTTTGATGACCTTGGAGAACCCTGGCCACATCTACATGGGACACTGAATGTGCAGAAGACTAATTCTACTGTGCATTAGTATGTCACAGTGAAAGCTGTGCTAGTGCACTAATGCACAGTACAATTAGTTTACTGTGCATTAGCATCACTTAAAAGGCATGCACCAATGCTACTGTACAATAGCACCAGTTACGGCGCATTTAATTAGTACCTGTTATTACAGGTACTAAACTTTAATGTGCACTAATGCACAGGTAGATGTGCCCTCTGCCACTCATTTCATTACTGAATGGTCACTGCCAAAAGTAGAAGTGTCCTGTTTGTCTCTTTGCAAGTTCTTATTTATTTATCCATATTAGCTTAATTCTTCCACCCATATCAAACTTTCATATATACTAGATGTCACAGTTATTCTATATAAATCAGATAATGTAGTATGATGTTGAGGAGTAGAGCGTCAAGGTCATATATTGAAATAATGGTGTAAAGCTCTTTAATGTTCATAAGAAAAGTTGTTATAACATATTCATGCAAAAGGTGATTGTTAAATCTACTTAGTGTAGCCTAACCAGTGATGCTGTGGCATTTCCCAAAAACTTGTGCCCATTGGCTGATACATAAGACAGACCTGCTTCTGGCACTAAATTCAGTGCTGTTTTAGATGGCATCAGCACACAAGGCTGCCAGAAAAAAAATCTGTATTAAAAGAATGTAAAATGACTGGGGTGGGAACAATTCACCTACTACCTCTGTCTCTTAAATTCCATGTGTTCTTGGAAATTCTGGTGCCCTCTCTGCATAGCAACGTGGGTTTAAGAATAATAATAATAAAAGGAGAGTAGAGCCCCAAAGGATTGGTGGCTGAATTTAGCAGCTGGGGAGCTGCAGTTCCACCATTATCATCATGTCAGTGCAATTGCTGGGAATTGCTACTGAGGATTTAGAGACACTTGGGGATAATGCAGCCAGCCAGAAAGAAAAAAACAATCCCATAAACAGATTGTTAAAACTAATGGCAGAAAACAAACAAACAGTGCAGAAGTATTTAGAAGTAAACAGACTTGCATCTTTGAACAAATTAATAGATTTTACCTTTAAAGGATAGAAGGGATTTCTTTGACTATCCTAAATTCATGTTTAATACCTGCCATAAATTTTCACTCAGTAATTGACCCATCAGGCCCATAGATCTTCCATTTCCAAATTCTGTGTCCACAGGATTTGAACCCAGTAACCTCATCTGTCACTCTAAGCGTGGACTCTACACCCTTTATAGACCAGAGTCTGAAAAGATAGCATACATTTCAGAATGCTCAGGTGTCCAAATGAATTTAATGAAATTGTAAAATAATATAAATATAACAGAGCTGTCTTTGCAAAACTAGAGAAAGATTCTTAATAAATCCAACTTCTGCAGACTGTTCCATCCCTCATTGGTGAACAAAATGTGTACAGCAGGTAAGTAAATTGGCTCTGTCTCGGTAATACAATGTGGGATTAATGAATGAATATTCATGATTATTTTTCCCCAGAAGGGTATAAAGTATGCATTTGCTTTCCTGCAGTGTAACATGTGTCAAATCATTCCATGCAATTATTTTTTGGGGGCTATAATTAGGATGGTTTTGTGAGTGAGATTTTTGCTCACTCCATTAAAGGTGTGGTCTCACAGAACAAAATCTAGAGGTTGTAGTCTGCTAGTTCATGACTGTCTAGTGTGTGGACATGTATCTGCCATTAATTTGAAATTGTACAAAATTCTGTATACGTGTACATCACATGGATGCTATCAGGCACAAAGCTTTTTTTTCTTAGCTATCAAGGGTGAAAGCCTAGGTGTCTTGCTGTTGACTAGAGTGGAGCCAAGATTTCAGCTGTGTGTGTGTATGTGTATATAATTTGAATTGAATTTTATTTCAAAGGTAAAGCAAACCTAGTCATGTGAAGGAGAGAGATTCATAGACAATACAAAAGGATTCACAGAAGAAGGAAAAGAATTTTTAATAGACAAATAATTTATATATAAATAATAAGAGAGAAGCTATTTCAAATGTAGTTCAGATGGTCATAATGAAAAAAATAGAGACCATTTTGTGTTGTAGGACTTGCCAAAGAAATGCAGATAATATAAAATAAAAGGTTTGTATACTCTGGGCAGTAGCTTTGTTTTTATAAGTATACTATTATCTAGTAAATACATTTATACCAACAGTGCCAAAAAGAACAGCTTTTATGTGTTGATTTCCTAACAGACACTATAGTTGATTAGAGCTTTCTTTTTAGAGCTTCTGAAAAAATCAAGCACAACACTTTTAGCTTTCAAGAAACCTTTCTCCCTTGAGGAGGGCTTGATTCAAGTAGTAGTATATATTGAAATGAGTTCTTAGCATTGACAATCAGGACTCATAGTACAGATGATATCTTTTATTAGCCCAACAAGATTTTTGCAAAAAAAATTCTTTAATTGCAAGCTTTCAGGCACAAACACCCTTCATCAGGCATTGGAGAAAAGATTGTAAAAGTTCTCCTGGGTAGAAATGAAAGTTCATATTTCATAGGATTTCACAGAGGAGTCAATACATGGAAAACTCCTCTGGGCAGTCAGTTCATAGCTGGTATGAAGCCTCTCTTCTTAGCACTGAGAAATCCAAAATCCTGATAGGATGGCAAGCTGGAAAAGCCTACTGTGCAGGGGAAAGATGGATAGGTGAATAGCGTGTTTGATAGTACTGTCAAATCTAAAATCAGATTAATAGATTTTTCCTACCACTTAACAATCTGAAGTCTTCCGTGTTTGAAGTTTTAATAGCCCTTGCTTCTGGAAAGCTGTTTATGTACCAAAGCTGGCTTTTAATGAAATGTGAACTAGAGAACCAGTCTGGTTAGAAAACTTAATCCATAGGTGCTGCTCTGTGTAGGAGTGTGGTTTTGATATATGACACTTGAGGGTTGTTTGAGAATCTCTGCAAATTCCTTACTAATTCATGTGTAATGGCGCATAGACCAAGAGAGATGTCATAGGCCAGAATGGCAAATCCTACATACAGTATGCCTTGGTGCAAAATAAATAAGAAAATGTAAACAATGTCATATCTATTGCTATTTTCCCTGGAGTCTGCCTCCCCAGAGTTCTGGAAAGTGTTCAAATGACTTTCTCCTGTATTCTCAAAAAGATGCTTCAGAAAATGTTAGTGATTTATAGGATGCTGTTGCTGTCAGGCAGTGTTGATGTGTAGCCTTCAGTGAGACAAACTTTACAGAATTCCAGAAACAGGAAGGTTTACGTCTACCGGCATTGTAGGCTGAATATTGTATGTACAATGTGGGGTCTAGGTTTTCTCTGCTGCTTTGTGAATCATATTCATCAGGTAGTTAGGCACACATCAGACTAACGTGTGACCGTTAGCACGTTAGGTAAATAAAAAGCTCTGAGAGAGAAGTATGGTACAGTGCACCCAGGAGCAGTAAAGCTGCCAAGTTGAGGACCAAAGTGGTGGAAGGTGGCTGTAACACCTCATATAAAAGTGGTGCCAAAAATGTGCAGGTGCTGGTCATACCAAAAATTGACATGGGTGTTTGTCTGTTGGAGTCAGGACATTTCTTGGATCAGAAAAGCTTTTTTCCTCAAAGATTCAACCCCATGTCAGCTTGTCAAGCCTTGCACAACAGATTGGGAATCATGTGGCTAAATCTACATATGCTTTTTTTAAAGTGTACATGGAGATGCTTCTATACACTGAAATTGGATAGAGTGTATTTCCCACTCCCTTGCAGAAATAACTTTGCTCTAAAAAGTTGTTTACAGTAGAGAAGTATTTACCATAGTTTCTTGCATATAATACATGGTTTTCCCAAAACCCAGCAGCTAGAAATTGGAGTGTACATTATATGTAAGAAATATGGTAAAAGTAGGTTCTGTCACTTATTAGCAGAAACCAAAAGTATACAGAGATCAGAACAATGAGCAGATTTGTCTTCCTAGCTGCTGCTGCTCGGTAGGCGCGTCTACACAAGATGCTATGTCGCTGTAGTGATGAGCTACATTGTCATAGCTCTTTCAAAAACAAGATGTGCATTATTTTCTAGGGTATGGTGTAAGTGATAAAATGTACTCTGCTAACTCCTGAGCAGATAATTTCTGCACCCTACATTTCGCAGAAAAAAATGGTTTTGCTTTAATCAGGAGATAAAAAGGGTTTTTGTCTTGATTTAATTTTTTTTTAACTCAAAAAGAAAAAGAAAATCAAAAAGTCTTACCTGGTTGTGGGAACCAGGATGTTTCCTGTGTCATTAAGCAACTTCAGTACCAATTTTGGCACAATTAAAAAGTATTTTAAGGGGTAGAGGTGGGGATGGAATTGGGGAAACTGTTGCTCCCTGAATTTATCATATACTCCTGTCATCACTTTGTAGGAGTGCATAAAATAAAATGAAGCTGACTCTCAATGAGTTTTTGTCTCTGGTTGTTCCTTTTGTAGCATAGTGATATGAAATTTATTGGAGGTTGAGTAAATCCAATGGATGAAACATGGTAGAAGAAGACAAGACATCATTTGGTCTGGAGAAAATCGCATCAAATTACTCATGTAGTTTTTCTGGTATAAACCTTGGGTGGCAGTCATTCCCATGACTTGTGCTTTGTCTTCACAGGATGATTTAAAATAAAAGGCTATATTCCCTGACAACTTTGAATATGAAAAGGTAATACATTTCAGCATGTAGCAAAACAAAGTAGACAGAGATTTTTCTAGATTGAAAAACCTATAAACTGACTCACTTGCAGTCTTTCCTTGCATCAAACATTTTTTCCTTCCCTTTATTTTTAACACAGCTAAGCATTACTTTTCTCTAATGGAAATCATACTTGTCTGACAGTTGATCACCTGAGGACATCTGTAAAATTGTCACTTCATAGAGTAGGGGTTTTTCACATTATTATGGCTATTATGACACTCCTTCATGTAGCTATAGTGTAGATGCCTTTGAATGCATTAGCGGTTGATAGACTCCATGGGCACATTTTCAAATGTAATTGGTGTGGACAGACAGATAGCTGTACATGTGAGAAATGTGTGTGCAAACTAAGTAATTGCACCCAAATATCTCTTGGTATATGCATGAGTTTGCAATGCTTCTCAACTGAGGGATCTGTTAGAGTTTCTCTCCTCTGGCCATGTAATTTATAGGCAAAACAAACACTGTTTTAAACACCTTCAAGGAAATAACATGATGGTGATGCTGGTATTTATATAATTACAAATGTTGCCAGTTGAATCACTATGCAGATCTTGTAAAATACTATGCAGTATTTTGTAATAAACACATCATATTACATTTTTGTATAACAATTCCTGTAGAAAGAACAAGAAGGGATGCAGCAATAGCTCAAATAAGTAGCTCTGCTGGAACTTATATTGCACCAAATCTCTGCTTGAGAAATCTCATTTGATAACAGTCAAAGAAAGGTCTAGAGGCATCAAACACACATTATCTATGGAAAGAACACTATATATGGTCATTGTTGTATATGGGAAGAACTTGTATCCCATCTGATGTTTCCATTGCTTATTTTAGTCTACCATTTCATACCTCCTCTTCAACACTTGATCCTTAAAGTTAATCAATCTGTGCTGCTGCTGCATATTTTCAGAAACGTTGGCATAAAGTACTGGTATTGACATAAGTTGGAATTCCTGGATCCTCTTAATTGTTTTACTTCAGTGTATCTTCACTTCCTAACCATTGATGTGCTGGACTAAACTCTGTATCTGAACATCTCTGAAATTTGAAACCATCTCTAATCTCTGTTTGTCATGGAATTACCTGCATAGCTACTTGATACAATCATAGTGCTAGTTGTTTCGACACATGTAGCTCACCAAGACTTATTTTGCAGTTCCTGTTACTTCTCCTTATTCTTTCTGGATCACCTGGGTATAGAAACATTTGAGTCTCATGAGGGCAAGCCCCTCCTTTGCTCCCCCCCTCCCCCCCAAAAAGAGCAAAAAAGACTTTTTATCATCCTTGATACTAGTAGCCAGTTGGAGTTCCAACTCCAACTGGCTGTCAACACAGTATTAACATCTTTATGTTTCTGTCTGTGAGGTTGGAGACTCATAGTGGTGAGACTGTATGACACAAATGGAAATTATAAGCACCCAGCTCCCATTGAACCCACTGCCACGAAGACCTTAGAGATCACCATTCTCTTTTTGAAAGTTCAGTCTCCTGACTGCATAATATGTTGGCTTTAATACTCCATGTTTATTTTAGAACTGTGGTATAATTCAGTGGTTTTAAACTTTTTTCATTTGCGGACCCCTAAATAGTTTTCAGTGGAGGTGTGGACCTCTGTGTACATTTTGAATGGAGATGTGGACCCCTTTGAATTGTAAGTATGGGTATCCACATACTTTCGATTGATCAGAGTCATCTTTTGCAGACTCCTTGGACATAGTCTGCAAACCCTCAGGGCTAGGGACAGACATTACACACAAACTGGTTTAAGTGATCAGGAACTGGTTTAAACCTGTAACAGAACAGCTATTCAGTGTACATAAACCAGATTCAAAATGGCTGAAACCGGTTTGAGATAAACCTGGTTAAATGGAGTATCAGACTTAACTGTTTTGGGTCAAACCAGTTGATGCAATATCTGTCCCAGACCCTTTCCTGGTTTAACTTAAACCAGAGTCCCCCAGCATCCCAGATGCTTTGCAGTCCTGGGTGGGGCTCTCGGCTCCAAGCCAGGGCTTGCCCCTCCCCTCTGCTCCCTGGTTGGAGCTCCGGCAGAGACTTGCAGGCACATCAGTGTCTGCCTGGCTTCCTCTGCCCCATCTCCCCCTCCCCCCCCACCACTGGCTGCTTAAGCAGGGATTCCTCTCTCCTCTCTCCCATAGCACAGACCATAGGCAGCATGTGGTAGGCTAGCTAATGCTAAGAGGTGTCTATGTAAAGCAGACAGGACAAAGGCAGACAGGACAGTGTCTGCTTAGGGCTTTTTGGAGCTAATCAACAGGTAGCTGGTAATGTCCCTCCATTCCTTCCTTGGAAAAAAGTTGTTTAAAAAGAGCTTGAACTCAGTTTTGCTGATGGGCTAATAAATGTTGTGTAAATCCCTGCTGGCTCCATCGCTGGTCAGAAGAGCAGTGAGGGGGGATACTCCTCCCTAACCAGAGCATCCTGCTGGGTGCTGGCCACACCCTCCTCAGCTCAGTACTATGGAAGAGAGGGAGGGCTGCTCTAGTACCCCTAAGCTTTTAGCCTGAGCCACTGCAGACATGTACCTGCATTTCGTCAGTCCAGAGGGGATGTCTGTGCAATTGCAAACCAGTTCAGCGTAGCCAGATTTAACTAAACTGCAAAGATTGAATGTGTTCAAGCTCAGGCTTTTTGAATGTCTGTCCCTAGTCCAGGGGTCTGTGGACCACAGTTTGGAAACCACTGGTATAAGTCATTCTTTTACTCTGATGGTATTTGAATACTTATCATGTATGCTGTATGTTTTATTTTACTACCTATTATATTTGACTGTGAAAATGCAAGGAGATACTCATGTAAAAATTGGTGTGTGGTAATAAAACTCCATGGATTATTTAAAATAATATTTAGATTGATGAAAGATTTTCAGTACCTAAAGGAAGGAAAGGAAGAGTGAGAGAAGAGCTGAAATTAGATGTTAATTCTGATATGTGTAATCTTTAGCCTCAGCATTGCCGATTGTTTCCACACACTCTAAATCAACTCTCTTTATGGTAAGAAATAAAGAATCTGTCAGATTAATATCCAGTCCAGTTTTGACTCTGTCCCTTTAAATTCTAGCAGAAAGCTGTGTGGCAAAGTTAAGATCTTCTGGTTCATTTGTAGCTGAATCTGTAAACTGTCTCTTCTCCTAAAGATGCATGGTAAATGAGTTACATAAGTACAAAGTATTTCACTGGGAATAGGGAATTGTCACTTTGACAGTATTTTGGAACCATACGGAGTATGGCAATATGATTGAACTATTTTGCTTGTGTTGACTTATGTTCTGGTGCTCATATGTCACTGTGACTATTTCTAGTTCCAAAGTTTAGTAACAAAAATATAAACACAGCATAAAATTTCTCCTAGTGTTACATACTGACAGCAATTTCTGTTGATGGAGCTGCAGAAACAATATTGCAGATTGAAGGCTAAGGTCTCTTAATGGCTAAGAGTAGCTGAAAGGGTCTTCATATTTATTAAGTTTACTTAGAAAAGCCATTTGTAAACAAAAAATATTATAGATCACCATATGAAAATTAAATCTATAAAGTATATCAACCTACTTGCAAAAGATATTTCCCTTTCCCCTTTCCTGGCTTGTACTTTTTAAGAAGTTAGATGATAAAATCTTCATCACTTGGTCTTAGCTTGCCCTTTCTCTTGATTCTGCTCACGTACATGTTGCACTCCTGTTTGTCCTGATCTGGTTTTGAATTTTTTTAATTTTGTTCAGAAGTAATATTCCATATTTTATATGAATGTTCCCATTTCATTGCCCCTTGAGCAAGTCCTGCCCTTGCCTGCCAAAGCAGCAGACAACTGACTGTGTCTCTGATGGGGAAGTGGAGGGGCAGGATTTGATAAGGATCATCTTTGTTGTGTTTTGTTCTTCCTCAGGGATAAAGTGAAGTAAGGTTGATGGTATGCTGTTATGTGCATCATCACATTTTCTCTCTACACAAAATGGGGCTCACGAGAGGCTTGAGAACCATTAAGGTGGCATCTGTGGCTCTTCACTTAAGCTTAGAAGTCACTGTATCCACCTTACAAGACTGAAGGTTAGCCTGTAACTCAAGCTGTTTATATAGGCAGCAGGAAAACATCAATTAAAAAAAAAAAACATCCTATTTGCTATATGACTAAATAACATGGGATTTGAATTCTGCATTACTACACAAAATCAAGATTCTTCTCTGGACACATGCATTTGTTTGACTATTATTTTGTTGTCCCGAAAATGTGACACTAATCAGTATTAACCTGAAAAGAGTATGAACCACAGAAATGTACAATAGAGTTTAAGGAGTGGTGTGTCACATGTGTGTGTCACTGGCTCACCTGTGGAAACCTATTCATTTATTTGCAAAGTTCTGTGTCTATGCTGAGATGCCTGAAGAGGGTAGTTCAGAGGATCTGAAGTAGGGATAAAACATTCACCAAGTAAATTGCAGTCCCCTCAGGGACTTCAGTGGAAAGACATCTTTAAGATACTAGCTTTTAGGCAGGGGTATGTGTTGGCCTGTATCTAATATTGACCTGCCTTGCTGTAGCAGCAGGCACTGCAATACAGAAAGAGCAATACAAGTATTGGCTGTTTTGGTTTTCTTAATCACTGAAGCAAGTGTATGGTCTTCTGTAAATTACCAAATTTGGTATGAAAGGGTTTTTATTTTTGGTGCGGAGGGGAGGGGGTGGTTGTTGTTTTTTTAAAAAGAAAAGTCAAACGCTGTTTCTGAGCTCCAAGGGCTGACAGCTGTTCTAGTTTTGCTTGGGGACATTTTCACAATGTGGATTAATCAATGTTATGAACTGGGTCCATGGGGTTTTGGGAATGTAATTGGTTTCAGATGACACTTTGCTAGTCAATCTGTGAAACAGCCGAATGTTGACACAGCTGAACAATTCCAGCTGTTTCCACTCGCCCCTTCTTCCCTCCCTGGATGCTACAGCCTTTTCCCTCTTGCTTGTCTCCCTTCTCTAATTGTGACTTTGTTAAACAAATTTGTTATCTTCTTTTTTTGGCATTTTTCTCTACTTTGGTTTTGCTTCCCTTCCCAGCATGCTTAAAAATATAGTGTTTTGAGAATGACGTCTGCTTATATTGTCTTAAGCTTCATTTTGTTTAAAAGCAATTAACTAGTGTGTTGGGGCTTGAGTATTTGGATGCAGGTGCTTTTATACTTCAAAAGTGGCTAGATTACTTTTTCCAAAATAAAATATACCATGAAAGAAAGAGAAGGAAATGTGCCATATAGTATGTTCCATTATTTCATTTAAGGACTAGTTGCTATTGCTTTATTCCCTGAAGCAGCAGCAGACAAGATCTCGTCAGGTGTCAGTATTGTTTGAGATTTATGTGATTAGTGAAAATTAAAAACAGCAGTTCAGGTGTGTTTGGAGCTGGTATGTTTTGAGGGACTAAGTCATAAATCATTTAAGAAGTTTTCAGTTTTAGACTCTTTCAAAAAATCACCGTATTGGTCCATACCACTCATGTGGTGACAACCCTGAACATGACTTGCCTCTGACATCTGGGGGTTTGTACTGCAGCCTCAGTGCAATAAAGCTTGTTCTGGTTTGGCAGAATAATGGCATATGTCCTGGCAGAAGAATGTAGTGCATCACAACTATGTTTTTTAAAAAGCCTCTCATACAATAAACTATGAGATGCTTCATAGCATTAGATAACTCATTTAAGAGAAGGAAAAAGAAAAAAGAGAAAGAGAGGTTTGAAGCGTTGCCCACTCCTCTCTATCTTGTTGAGAGTCTGAATATACTGCATCTGGGGTGGTTTTTTTAACGCCTCAGCTCCTGAAGTCACAGCGTGATGAGAAAAGCTGTTCCTATTTAAACAAAAAAGTAAGTTTTGTGGTTATAAATGTGTACCCTAAAAGCTCAAAAAGAAGCTGGTAAATAAAAAGAATGATAAATGTATTACTATATACATTTTTATGATTCCTATGCCCACCGTATAATTTTGGAGGTCCTGATTCATGTGTTTAGAACATTAGTGTTTGCTGGGCTAGCCAGGAGAGAAGATCGGTCTTTATTTGAAAAATGGAGGGAGATGATGAAGTGGAGGTGTGAAAGAAGGCTATTCCATGTTGCAAGAATAGCTGTTGTAGAGGGATAGGTACTTGTGCAACTAGGACTAGAAATAGACTGGACCAGCAGTGCACAGGTGATTTCTGCACTACTTCACCCCTTGTCCCACCTTTGAACAGGTGATAGGATCTCCCTGCTTTCCCTGCCCAGCCAGATCCAGGGCACAGGTATGGCTGAAGGAGGAAAACAGGGAAGCACTTTCCCCCATCAAACCAGACCTGGGACATGGGTCTGGCTGAGTGGGGAAAGTGTAACAGAGGTAACAGACATTCACTGCAATAAATCAGCAGAGTTTATTACCACCTTTTGTTGTACCACTGATTTTCCTTCTATGTGGAAAAACAAAGGGTATCAATGTCTGTTTGTTCAGCTTTAAAAAAATGTTATAGCAGCACAAATGAGATGTCAAACACCCTAAAGGTTGAAAAGCCCCAGGGTAGAATCAGTTCAGTCTGCGCAGCTTCCTCTAAACTGCAGAGATTGATCCAATAATCAACTGAACTGATGTTCAGTTTTCAATTGGGAAAGTGAGGGGGAGGCCTGCACTGACTCAGGCCAGTAGGCAGGGGGCACTAGAACATGTCTGCCAGCCTGCTGGCCTGGCCATTGCTAGCTCAGCCAAGCGGAGCAGTCCCTGATTGGCTGCCCAGCACATGTCCCCACAGGGGTTGAGGAGCCCAACATCTAGGTGCCAGTCCACCTGGGGGAAGCCTCCACCTCAGAGTGTTTCTCTCAGTCTGGGTTCCCCAGCCCAGGCAGCCCTGGGGAATTCTCCCCTTCTGCACTCCGGTGGCTGCTAGTCTCAGCCACTACCATAGGAGGGAGGGGGAAGGAGCCTCAGAGGCTGGGTGCCTCATGGGACACCAGGGAGCCACCACCGGGGGGGGGAGGGGTGCTCCCCCACCTCTGGCCCAGGGTCCCCTAGCTCAGGGCAGCCCCAGAGAGTAGGGGAATTCTGTCCCTCCTGCTCCCCTACAGCTGCTTGCCTCAGCTGCTGCCACAGGAGGGAGGGGGAATCATAGAAGTAGGGTCGGAAGGGACCTTGTAGATCTTCAAGTCCAACCCCCTGCCTGGGCAGGAGGGAAACTGGGCTCAAGTGACCCCAGCCAGGTAGGCATCGAGCCGCTTCTTAAAGACCCCCAGGGTAGGAGCCAGCACCACTTCCCTTGGAAGTCAAAGGAAGGAGTCCCCTGGGCCAGGTGCCTGCCTGTACAGCTTGCATGGGGAGCCTCCATCTTGGGGGGGCTTCCCCCACCCAGGCTGATGTCCCCCAGTTTGAGCCTGTCCCTCTCTGCTCCCCCATGCTGCTGCTTGCCTCAAACTTCTCTCTCTTGTGGCAGCAGGTCAGGCAAACAGCTTCAGGGGAGCAGAAAGGGGAGAATTCCCCTCCACTCCCTGAAGCTGCCCTGGGCTGGGATGGTATGGGGACTCCACAGTGCTCCCAGGCTGGACTAGATGGACAGGCACCCAGCCTGAGGGACTCCTCCCTGCTTCCTCCTGTGGCAGAGGCTGAGGAAAGCAGCCACAGGGGAGCAGGATGGGGAGAATTCCCCTTAGCTCCCCAGGGCTGCCCTGGACTGAGGTGGGGGAAGCCCCCACAAGGCAGGAGCTCCCTGTTGCCTCCATGCTGGGCTGCATGGGCAGGCACCTGCCCTAGGGAGCTCCTTCCCCCTCCCTTCTCTGGCACCTGCTGAAGCAAGCAGCACAGGGGAGCTGGAGGTGGAGAATTTCCCTCAGCTCCCCTGGGCTGCCCTGGGATGGCCCCACCAGGCTGGGGTGGGAGGGAAGCTCCCCATGGCAGGGGCTCCCTGGTAGGCCTATACGAGGCTGCATGGGCAGGCACCCAGCCTGGAGTGCTTCTTCTCCCTGCTTCTTCTGGCAGCGGCTGAAGCAGGAGGGGGGGAATTCCTGTTGGCTCCCCAGGGCTGCCTCAAGCTAAGGGATCCTGGGCAGGGGTGAAGAAAGCTCTCTGAGGAATTGGCTCCCTGGTGCCCGTTCCCCAGTGAGCCTTGGAAACTCCTTTTCCTTTGCTCCTGTGGCAGTGGCTGATGCAAGCAGCTGTACTGGGGAAGGGTAGGTGGGGAATTCCCCTGGCTCCCTGGGATGCCCTGAGTTGGGGGGGTGGGATGCAGAGAGGCAAAAAGCCCCCATTCCAGCGGGGTTCCCTTCTCCTGCGTGCTGTGCAGACCTGAGCTAGAGGACTCTGGGGGTCTGTTGCCTTGCCCCCTGTCCCTACAGGCTGACAGGGACAGGCAGGAAGCAGACTAGGGAGGAGATGGGGAGGGAAGACCCCTCTCTGCCGGAGCAGATAGCACAGCCCAGGGCTGCAAAGCATCCTGGGATGCTGGGGGACTATGAGTTAACTTGAACCAGGAACATATCTGGTACAGAATTTCCATAAATTGGTTTGATCTAAATCAGTTCAGTCTGATACTACATCCAACTACTTTTGTCTTGAACTGGTTTTGGCCATTTTAAAAGAAGTTTATGTGCACTGAACTTCTGTTGTGTTGCAGATTTGAATTTAAACTGGTTTATGTGTAACTTCTGTCCTTAGCCGTGATATGTAAAGACAGAGACATGGGGGAAGTAGGGAAGAGGAAGAGCAGGAAACAACATTTGTGAGTAATTATGGAGTTCTTAAGAACATTTAAGGGTTCTTAAAACAAGGAATTTGATCAGTTTTAAACTAGATACTGAAATGAACAGGGTCACAGTGGATTTTGAGGATGCTCAAGTTAGTTGTGTTGCTTTGTATGTACAATCATTCTAGCTGAACCTTTCTTCATAGAGTCTGAAGACTTGGGACAAAGGTGAGGGAAGTGACTAAAGAGAAATGAATTTTAACAGTCAAAGCAGGGAGAGATGAGGAAACTCAATGTAAGCATCAGCTGGTATTCTTAGAGTGTTAAAAGTAGAATGTTGCAATTAATAAAAGCATGGCATGCATATTAGGCCTGCGTGAAGTGGCTATTATTCGCTTTGGATTCGGCTGATTTGGGGGACAGTGATTTGATTCAGTGATTTGAATCGCTGTCCTGAATCGATTTGGCTGAATCTGATTCAGAGATTTGGCCACCACTGAATTGGTTGAATCTCCAAATCAAACAGGCCTCATCCCCTGCCCACTCTCTCAGTCCCATCAGTGGCTGTCCTGCCTGACCCCAGCACTTCAAAAAAAAAAAAAAAAAAAAAAAAAAAAAAAAAAAAAAAGCCCCGCACTCACTGGATCCTACCAGACAGGGGGGTGATCCCCACTGCCCCATGCTGCATGGGGGGTGCTCTGCCACGAGTTCTCAGAGGCCGCGACAG
>NW_005841944.1:3370882-3379805 GCF_000455745.1 Alligator sinensis | reverse complement strand
TACCAGCACAGAGTCTGTCCAGCTCCCTGAGGCAGCAAGCAGGGACTGCCCGAATCTCCGAATTTTTTCTGAATCAATTCAGAGGCTTTTAATAGGTTGGGACCTTTTCATTGGTTTCCCAATTCAATTCAGATTCAGAAATTCACCTGCCGAATCGGGCCAAATCTCCTGCGAATCAAATCAGCAACCAAAGCTTTGCACAGCCCTAATGCTTATATGCTTTTAACAAATACTGCTTTTTAATCCATGGACCAAAAATATGCTGTCTACCTGATAGAAAATCTTTCTATAATATCTGAAAGGACCTTTGGGAGCTACAGCTGTTCCAATATGCTTGTGGTTAGTGTTTCATTAATGGCTGCAGTAATGGTAGTTTCTTTTATTATTTCATCCTGGCAGAGTCAGAATCCCCTTGTGAGAAAACGCATTCATTTTGTTTGCTTATATGTCTTCTCCAATGGTAGATTGTTCTAATTTAAAACTTAAATTAAGATCTTCCTATGCCTATTTTCTTTTGACAAGATTCAGCTCATTTCCATGTTTAAAGTAGCAAAACACTTCCAACTCCTGTAACTTTATAAGCTGGCCATAGGTATAGCAGGGGTGGAAAAAGTCTGACCTATGGGCCAGATCAGGCCTGCAACAGATTCCATTTCCCAGCAGCCCCTGCCCGCCTTGTTCTGGCCAGTTTCCAAGGAGAACCCAGGAGTGGCGGAGCCATGACAGCGTGGGGCCAGGGTTTCCATGGAGACTGATCTGAACAGCACTGGCAGGGTGCACAGCTGGGCAGGAAGCTGCTCTGTAGCCAGGGCTGGGCCAAAGGCCGGGGCCAGAATCTTCTGACAGTGATAGCATGGACTGGAGCCAGGGCAGAGCTGCCACTTGCCCCGGGCAAGGGCACGCAGGGAGTGCACTGTGTCTCTGCCACGGCTCCAGCCCACACTGTCACCACTGCAAAATCCCAACCCCAGCCCATGCCCCAGAGCAGCTCCCCACCCAGTTGTGCACCCTGCCAGAGCTGGATTTGCCATTTTGTCCACCCCTGAGGTATAGTGTAGCATATAATAATAAGTAATGCAACAACTGATAAAATAGTTTGTTGATGCAGATTTTGGACTGTTCCCCCAGCCTTGTGAGTACTTTACCTGAGATTGGGTTCATTTCATCAGCTACTAAAAACAGTTGTTTTGTGGATAGTGAAAAAGTGTTAAGACATAACACAGAAACAGAGTTTCTAGATGTGTGTATGTCCATGTTATTTATAAGAATATATGCTATACCTCCAAGGAGGAAAATGTAAGTGCCATTGATCTAAGTAAATGATATTTTTAAGAACACAATGATGTACAGAACAGGAATACTACCACACTTAATTTTTTACATTGTGCACAACGCTGTGCAAATCTGTGGATTGTGTACATAATTTCCATTTATAGACAGAAGTGCTCAATACAGACGGGTGAAGGGGAAGGATGGTATTGTGGACTTGGCCCTAGAGGTGGGATTTAGAAGATACAAGTCTTGATTTCATATGTGACCTTGAAGAAATCATTTCCTGTCTCTGGCTCAGTTTCCCAGCCTTCATCTATCTTGTTTAGATGGTTCCTGTTCCAAAGTGTTTACAGTCTCTTACTATCAGATAAAAATAGAAGTGTTTTTTGCTGGCTAAGCAGTAAGAATGACTCTTCATATTGTACTGGGTTTATAAGTATTGTTATAAACATTATAGTCCAGGAAATGTACAGGAGAAAAGGGTTTTTTTCTGATATCTTTTCTTGGACGAACTGATTAGTTGGGAGACAAGCTAGGCAAACTTTTGGCACAAAGCACTTTTCTTAGGTTTCTGACCTGAGGAAAGGAACTTTGTGCCAGAAAGCTGTCCAACATCTCTCCCAACTATAGTTAGTCCACAAAGAGATACCACAAAAAAACCTTTTCTTCTGAATACTGGAAAAAAAGAAAAATGGGAAACCCGAGAACTCGGTGTAATTCAGTGTGGTGTACTAGCATCGCAACAGAACAAGCATGAAACCAACTGCAACAAAACTCCTACAAATTTATCTTTGGGTTTTTGGTGGGGAGGGACTAGATTTTTTTTTTTTAATTGTTTATTTTTGTTTGGGGTTTTTAGGACTAGATTTTTCACATCTATGTAGATGAAGGGTACAGAAAAGTATTCATGCTGTTTATTCTCTGTCCCTTTTTCATCTTCATTTAGATACTCCATAAATGGTTTAAGATTTCCATCAAATGGATTCCCTCCCTCTCCTTTTTATATTTTTTGCTATTTTCTTATATCCATTCACCAGTGGGAGCAGCTTTCTTTAGGTACAGAAAGAGAATGCAGGCAAACACATGGACATAGGCTTCCATTCTGTACTATTAATGCAGCCAAATGGACATTTTCTCCATTTGCTAAGTACTTTATATGCATTGCTTTATATAATTTAAGCAAATGTCATATTGATTTCCTTTCTTGTGCCAGTGAGTTTCATTACTACCCATTTTTGTGGTTAATTTTAGCCAGTATGTATATGCATACACAAACAGAAGTAGGAGTGAAGAAGCTTAATATACTTAATGTGGTCAAGTGCCATGCTTGATCATGTTGATGTCACTAGATATATGCAGCTGAAGGCTAAGTTTACCAAATACTAGGTCTCACATTACATTCTCAGGCATGTGGCATGAAACAAAATCTCAGCAAAACTACCTACTGAAAGTATTCGGTCCTTTGAGTATGGGGGTGAAGAAAATTCTCTTCTCCCAGTAAAACATTCTCTTCATACAGAAGAACCTTGCTGAGTCTTAGTGATTGTTACACCTGGTTTAAATTACTATTGCTTTGTGAACTAGCAGTTAATGAACAATCACTCAAAAGCAAGGATGATGTATCACCATATATATGATTCACTTATTTTAATTAGTTTTAATTATTCATGATAATTGAAAACATACAGCAGTACCTCCTGTAAATATAAACTGAGGTATCATACCAATACTATGGTATTAAGCATTGGAATTAAAAACAAAAAAGGAGACCCTTGATATATCTCTTGCCTTGTACATTCAGTTTCTCCTGGGAGAGTCTCTGGTTTCCTAGGAGAAGCTACAAGTGTAGAGATGTTCATGCTTTTTCTCTCAGAGTAAAAATGGCCACTCCAGGAGTAAAATAACCTGAAAATAACTGGGGTTAAATCATTCCCAGGACTTTCTCTTGGGAGAGCAAATGTTTGTATATGTTACAGAAGAGAACATAGTCCTCCAGCAACCCCCACTCCTGACGGGAGATAGTGTGCTACTCACTGAACTCTGCTGCTCCAGCAGGAAGCAGAACATACTCCCTTCACAATCCCCACATGGGCAATCTGGGTCAGCCAACCAGGGCTGCCTATGAACTGCTGCCATTTATTCCTAGGTAGACTAAGGGAGCCTGCAGAGCATGCTGTGGTGTGTGTGCAAGGCCCCTTCCCTGGCTGCACAGTGTTAGTACTGCAAGCTCTCAGCTCTTCAGGACCTGTGTATTGTATTAAAGACTTAACAGGTCAGGCCATCCACTCTGTGTTTCAGCAACCAGCCAACTCTCTCTGGTTCCCAGTCAGGTTCCTGCATAGCAAATTCATTTTCCTGAGTTGGCTGTTTACTAAAAGACAGTGGATGGTTTTAGAGTATTCTGTCTTTGCTTTTCAGAAAGTGTTATAAGCCCTACCTGTTGAGTATTGTGGCAATCTTTTGTTACTGTGTTTTGTACTGACAACAGTACCGCATGTTTAATTATCAAGGCATGCTGACATTGAAATCCTTGTGGGGAAAAATGCTCTTTAAATAGCTTTTCAAGTAACTGTATACAGTTAAAACAGTCTCCCAATTTGGATTTGGTGTTTCTGTTTTGATAAGTCAGGAGAGTTGGTTAGAAGGGAAACTACCCACTTGGAAATCTCTCCTTCTGATGTTCCATTTTGGTCTTTCAGAGTAAGACATCCTTAAAAGAAAGTCAGACAGATAAAGACAAGTGAACTGGGAAAGCAAGGGGATAGCGGAAAGGATATTGCACACTTGGTCTTACAAGCATGCTGTCTTTCTTAGAATTAAATTTGGGGTCACTCTCAGTATCTAGGGGAAAATAAGTTAATTAGTAATTGGCAATCCAGCACAAGGAAGAGTACTGCATCTAATTATGAGCTCCACAATTCAGGAAGGATGTGGAGAAGCTTGAGAGAGTCCAGAGGAAAGCCACACACATGATCAGAGGGCAAGAGAATAGGCTTTATGAAGAGAGGGTGACAGCCATGGGACTCTTCAGCCTGGAAAACTGCAGGCTCAGAGGTGACCTGGTGGCTGCCTATAAGTACATCAGGGGTATGCATCAGGATCTGGGGGAACATCTGTTCATCAGAGTGCCCCAAAGGATGACAAGGACCAACAGTCACAAACTCCTCCAAGACCGTTTTAGGCTGGACATAAGGAAAAACTTCTTTACTGTCTGAGCCCCCAAGGCCTGGAATAGGCTCCTGCCAGAGGTGGTGCAGGCACCTACTCTGGACTCCTTTAAGAAGCATTTGGATGCTTATCTTGCTATAATCCTTTGACCCCCTTTGGGTAGGGGGCTGGACTCAATCTCCTGAGGTCCCTTCCAGCCCTAATGTCTATGAAATCTCTGAAGAGGTCACTAACATAGAAATATCCATGCGTGTTTCCACATGCATGCAAACTCTGTAGTTGTTCTTGGACATTTTTTACTATGTGTGAGAGAATAATGTATTCATGTGCATGACTTCCTATCATGTAAACATCATAACTACAATAAGGCAAACTGTTTTTGAGAAAACTAGAGATGGGTAGAGATGCACTGAGAAATATCTATATTGTGTTTAGTGAATGCTGTGCATGGGCCTGTGATATCTTACTTTTTTTGGAGTTGTTAAAGGAAAAGGCAGGGTAAGTTTGCACTGTATAGACCAACGGTCAGCAATGTTTTTGGCTAGAGTGCCCAAAACACCTGCAACCTCGACTTGTAAGATGTTGGTGTGCCAGGGGTGGACAGTGGGGGAGCTGCATGGGGAACAATCCTTGTGGAAGTGCAGCCCCAGCCCCTTCTCCGCAGTCTGCCTCGAGGTGTGTGTGCACCTGCTTCCAGCAACAAGCTGGGCTGGCACTTCATGGACTGTGGTGCAGCTTCTCATAGCCTCTCATCTACCTACCACAGCTAGCCTGGGCTCTGGGCAAACCCCTGAGATAAGGATCTCCCAGCCCTGGCCCTGGGATTGTGGAGTGGGGCCTGAGAGCTCCCTGCTGCCGAGACAGGGGGACATTGTCCCTGCCTGAGCCCTGGTGGTGGAGCCCACCCCAGCAGCAGGCAGCTCCCAGGGACAGGGAATAATCTACAGCCCCCTGCTGCCCAGCTGACCAGGAGCACATTTGCTCAAGGCAGATGTCTATACATGTACTACTGCGCAATAAGTAATCTTGAGTAAAACTGCTACTTGCATTTGCATGTAGCAAATGTACTCACAATTAGAGCCAATTACTGCGCAGTAAGCATCTGCAGATGTAGATGCGGGTACTTACTGTGCAGTAATTAGCTCTGCTGTGCAGTAAAGCATCTCATGTAGACGTGCCCAGTGAGATGCAGGAACTCAGACATGTTTGCACAAGCCATGTGCTCATGAGAGACTAAAAGGTGCCCATGGCCCAGTTTCATTTTTAACTATGACACAAAACTAAATCAGAATGCACTGGCCAGGGATTTTGAGGAAGTTGAATCTGTATCCAAATCCATATCTATGTTTGCCAACTCTCTATTGCCTGCTATATCAGCAAGTTTCAACTGAGAAAACAAACAGTAACTGTGAAGGAGTCAAGAATCTTCCCAGTCATTAGGCTTCCAGCAAGCATTTTTGAATCCTGTTATTGCATTGCAGTTGCCTCTTCAAAGGAACATTGCTTTACTTTTTTTGTTACATAATTCCAACTAAAAGTGTTTTGAAGACATTATAGTTGAAGAAGAGCGAGAAAAAGGGAAGAGTAAATGGTACCAGTTAAATTTTCATATATTTATGCATTATTATGTCCTGACAGTCAGAAATGATATTCTTTTCCTTTTATCCTGATTTTTCCCTTTTGACTTGTGTATTAAAAATCCCCCAGCAGTAACGAAGTGTAAAAGATTGAATTAAATCCTAGTTAGAATGACTTCACTTTAAATAGTGGAATATCTTAGATCTCTTTCTCTTTCTTTTTCTCTCTCTGTCTAGTCTACAGAGACTTGGCAGTCTCAGATACCCTTGGGTGTTCAAAGGTAGATCAGTCTGCGGCAGGGCTGCCTTTGATGTTTTCACCTACAAAAATGTCACATCACAACCTGCTCTGTTATTTCACATTTAATGTGAAAGATTCACTAAAAGGTTAATTTCAAATCTTGTTGAGTTTTATACCATTAAAGTCAATGCCTTTTCAAGGGTGTACCCTGAAAATTATTAGAAGGATAGGAAGTAAAGTTGCTTATGCAGTGAAAACTTACATACATAGGCATATATACTTAGCTAACTTAAGTGTATACATACAATATTTGGGATTTTGCAACACATTAATACATGCATATTCCATCCTAATCAATTCAGAGACTTGTAAATGATACTACCTATCACACTGCCATCATCGCCACCACTCTAATTTGTGTGACACGTCATCATTTGACCAATATTTTTTCCTGAAAAAAAGGACAAATTTAATAGGGAGGAGGAAGACCTGATTTAGTTTGAAGAATAACTTGGATTATCTAAATTGCTTCCCGAGTTAACTAGAGAAAAAATAACATGAACATTTTAAAGCTGTAGCCTTGTTGCATAAATACATTTTCTGTTGATCAGAAAGTGAAAAATATCCTTTAAAGTAGGTCTCTGCACAAAAGCATAATGTACGCATCTGATACAAGTTACAAATTATACTTTGAAAATACCCTGTTTTATTTTAACATTTGACAAGATGATAAATTTATTTATATGCTTCCCCATATTAAAACAACATTGGCACTTTCAGTAAAAGCCCTTATAAAAGAACAGGAGCCACTTTCCCCTCCCAGCACATCTTAGGTATATACTTTACTTTCTTACCAAGTTTGATCTCCACTGTCAGTCTCGTTTCCTCTGTGAAATCATTTCTTTAATAGTGCATTGAATAGTCAGGTGACTCAGAGTGTGTTCACATTTGTAACGTATCAGAAGCTGGTATTACATGATATGTCAAGCTGTGTTCTTAAGGATCCACTGTGTTTCCTGCTGTTTTATTTATATTGAGTGTCTCCATCATCAGTCATCTGTGCTTTTTCCATGGAACCCTTAATTAAATGAAAATTGAAGGTGTACGCTGGAGACCACTTCAGGCTTAAGTGGGGTGTGAAGACTGGGGACAAAAAGGACAGGTGGGTGGTTTTGGTCATATTGAAGACAGGTTGCAGTTCAGATAGGTGAGGCATTAAAATGTAAGATTTCTACCAGGATGAGGTAGGAAAAGATCTATAGCATAAGGTTTTCAGCCATCTATGTAACTGAGGAGCCTAAGCTCGATTTTTGAAAATGAGTTAGGAGCCTCCTAAGCCTTATTGAAAGTTGACTGGACTTCAAAGCCTAAGTACCTCAGACACTTTTAATAATGGTGGTTCCATTCCTAAGTCACTGACCTGTTTTTGAAATTTTTTCCCTGAGATTTTTCTGTGGCTTCATGCAGTCTGCTATATGACCTGACTCTCTGCAGGTCATCCACCATACCTGCTTAGCTGAATACATTGCATTGAAGTCACTGGAACGGAGGAATCTGTTTGGTCCACTCAGCTTCAATGTGGTGTTGTGTCTATATATATCTGGAAAATTTACTGGCAATCAAAAAAGTTAGCTGTCCTCTGAACACTCCCAAGTGCTATTTTAAAATAATCAGGCCAATAAATGGTTTGAAGGAATTCCACAAAAATAGCTCCCTTCAGTGTTCATGATATAACAGTTGGCATGTACAATTGCTTTTAAAATGAATCCACTTAAAATAATTTTCTTACTATTTCTAATATTCAAAACCTATTCAAAACCTAATATGTAGGTTTTGTTAGGAAGATGTACAAATATTGCCATTCCTTTGCTAGTTAACTGAAGGCTAAAAGATTCTTGTAAGTTTTGATTCTTAAAATTAATGGTCAGCTTGTCACATTTATTATGCACGTACACTAATGGCTGATTTGTATCAGTGCCCTAATACTAACAATACTAATTGCACCATTATAAACTCAGTTGATAACTGTGGGAACAATAATGTAATATGAATGTAAGCTACTGTAATGAAAGGCTGACATCATCATGTCTAACTAGTCATCTTGCTTTTGAATTATTTGCAAATTGCTCAGCAAAGCCCTTGACTGAGCAACAGCCAAATACTATTGTAGTTTCTGACAAGGAGAAAATTAAGTTCTGTTGGTTCCATGCCCAGCCTGCAAGAGGCTCTTAGTCTAACAGAGTACTAGTACAAGAGATTCTGAGCATTTAGAAAACCACAACCTTCCCTGTTTGGACCACCCAACAAAAGATTCTTTGCTTTGGACTTTATGTGCTACTTCATTAACATTGTGCGACCTTTTTCTGTTGTGTTTTCATCAGATTTTTGCAAGTTAAGGGAAGGTCAGTATTTGGGTGGGAGACCTTAAGTTAATACCAAGTTGCTGCAAGAAGTGTCAGGTTATCACTATATGTTGTTCTTTCTGAACCAATGATCCACCTGCTATTGTGTTAGGGGGCACTATAATGCCAGTGTGCATTTTCCACACAAAACTGAAGAGGTAACAAATGCCAACTGTGTTTTAAAAAAATAATAAAATATTGTACTTTTTTGCTACAATGAGGATCGTCTATACATGCATTCTGACTTGCGTGGCTTTCTTCTC
>NW_005841944.1:3370257-3370760 GCF_000455745.1 Alligator sinensis | reverse complement strand
TGTTAAATGCTTGAGTCTGGATTTTGCAAGGTTCATAGTTCATGCTCCTTATAAGTGGGATTTTGATTCACAGTTAAAATCCACGCATAACATTCAGAGACAAATCTGGATATATTCAGATCCTACTTTTTTGACACATCTCTTAATACAGTTTTTACATTGTATTCCTGTGTGAAGCTCATTAGAATCCTTTGGGATAACAGGAACTATTGAATATGCTGATATTTTCCTACCTCAAAGGAGATGGTACTCATCATAGAATACCATCTTGCATGAGATGAGGCTTTTTTTCATACGTATAGAAGAAAATAACCACCTATTGTGTCAGAGACAGACTCTCTGCGGGGTGTAAAGAGAATGAACCAAAATCATAAATACTTTATGGGAAAATATCTACCTTCTGAAGTAGGTAGAGATACCGCTCTGATGCTGTGAGCTTGATCCTGCCTTGTTCTTGTTTGTTTGCATGATTGTGATTTACCCTCCATATTTGCCTTTTCCCT
>NW_005841944.1:3369949-3370226 GCF_000455745.1 Alligator sinensis | reverse complement strand
GTTTTCTTTAAAGCTCAAATGCTTTTCCTGCTGCTGTAAAGGCCCCCTCCTGTTGGTGAGCTGCTGCAGATTCTTTATACCATACTGCTATTATTTGCTTAGTAGATAGTGGATATGGATATGGAGCAGATTAAGGTACTTTCGAGAATTACCTTTTGCTGACACCTTTCTTGTGTTTCATTCTTACTTTTTTTTTCCTGAGGTTTATTTCACAGCATGTCTGAAAGGCTTCTCCCTTCCCCAACGTAAAGGAGATTATTTCCCCGTAGGATTAGCT
>NW_005841944.1:3321829-3369918 GCF_000455745.1 Alligator sinensis | reverse complement strand
TTCCTGCTGTTAATAGTAAACAGTGCCATTGCTTGAGGGCTGAGATCTTCAAAAATTTTAAATGTTTGTCAGGTATACTAAACATCAGGCACCGCACAGCAGTCTTTATGATATTGCCTTCTGGGATGAGAACAGTACGTAACAAATATCACTAGGTGGCATAACCACCCTGGTATACACCACTTGTTAAACAACACTTGTAGCAATTTTTGAGACTTTGATTATAGTCTGAAATAATTTCTATCCATAAAATAAAATCTACTGGTCCTCTGTTAGGAACTAACTGTTGGACTGACTCCAGGAAAAAAAGTGACAGGTTAGTACACAGTCTTGTGTAAGTTAGACCTATCCTTGCAGGCTCAACACATTCCTATTAATAATAAATATACAAATGATTTAATTAATAAAGATCAAGGTAATGCAAAACAAAAGTGAGAAATAGGTATCTTGCTTTTCTTTCCCTGAATTTTGAAATGGCATTCTCCATTAGTTTCTTGACAAGTCATCAAAATAATTATATCTATGATTCCCTCCAAGTCATCAGAGAGAGTCTTTCTTATTTCTAACTAGCTTAATTTCTGCTTAGAGTTAAGCACTCACAGAAATGCTTTGCTGATTGGGGGCTTTATTGAAGGTTAATTTATTATGCAAATAATATTTGGAACTTCGTTTGAGTGTAAGGCATGGTTTCCTCCATTGATTGTCATAGGCTTTCCTATTGAATATGAAACTGGTAGAAAGGTAAAAATAAAAAGTATGCTATAGCTATGGTACATACAATGTGAAAGATCTGCATCACATTTTTCATTTGTGACTAAACATGATTCTTTCACCATATAACAGTTCTGTATTCAGGAAGATGAACTCAAATGTAAATGCATTCACTAAAGTGAGCTCTATATGTCAGATGTTCTTTCTCCATAGAATAAATTGATTTTGTTAAAACACAGCATCCAAATTCAGTTTTCTTCCATTGCTTTTAATTGTAGTTGCATGCATTCATCCAAGAGGGGATTTTGGCCTTCAGTTTATTATAAAGGCTTTACAGTATTTGTTTATGAGAAAAAGCAACAGGGTCCTCCAAAAGCTGATCAGCTTAACAATCTGCTTCTTCAGAGGAAAAAAGGGTAAAATTGAGTATTAAAAACAAACCTACAAAACATCCAAAATTCTGGAAATGGAAACAATTGTAAAAGCTTTTTTGCCTTTGATGTTGCTCTTTAGTAACTTGAGAATCATAACAAAATGGACAGCTTTATGCTGCATAATTCTTCAGTTTTTCAGTTGTAGTACTGATGGAGGGAAATTTACCATATTTTTTGGATGCCATATGCCCCAAATAAGACACGTATGTTGTTTTTTGGCAAGGCAGGAGGAGGAAGAAAAGATTTTTCCAGAATTATGGCTGCATACAGTAGGGGCAAAACCTAATCTTCAGCTCACTCACCCTCCCTCTTCTGCTCAGGCAAAAGCCACAGTTTTAACCCTCTCACAGTTGAATTGTGAATTGCTGTTGGCTGCTCTGCCAAAACCTGAAATTGTAGCTGGTGCTTAAGACTGGAGTCTGTTGGCAGATCTAGGATTTTAAAAGAGCTAAAAATAGCCTGCAGGCTTGTGAAATAGGAGAGAGTTCAGAAGCAGCTAAATTGCAATCCTTTTGCTTGTAATCCTAAAAGCAATTAGCTGGAATCAGTGCATTTTATGGAACCATGAAGTCAATTGTCTTCCTTCTTGCTGCCTGAATAGAAATGCCACTACTGCTATCCTAGGCAGAAAAATCAGCTTCCCTGCTTAAGACACAGACCCCAATCTTGGAAGTCTAATTTGGGTGGAAACGGAAAGGTGCTTGTAGTACGCAAATAAATATGGAATGTTCAGGTTCTCATTGAACTGAAAACAACCAAACAAACCCCTAATATTTTCATTTTAACTGATCTTACAAACCTTCAGTATCAAGCATGGGAGGAGACAGGGAGGAGAGGTAGGGGTGTGGCGCTTTACGTTAAGGAGAAATACACATCCTCAACAAGTGGCACTGGGTCAAAGGAAGGGCATACTGAAGTGCTCTGGGTTAGAATACCAGGAAGTCGAGGGGAAAGGGACGTAACAGTGGGGGTCCACTACAGATCACCCAAGCAACGGGAAGAGCTAGGCCGGGAATTCTTAAGTCAGCTCATGGAGGTAGTTAGGTGAAAGGACGTGGTCATCATGGGTGACCTGAACTTTCCAGACATCTGCTGGGAAGAGCAGTCAGCCAGGTTTGACTGATTACGGAGGTTCCTAGCCAAGATACAGGACCTCCATCTAACCCAGGAGGTGCACAGCCCCACCAGGGGAAATGCCTTGTTGGATCTGGTCATGGCCATGGGCGACGACCTGATGAGGGGTCTGAGGGTGCTTGACCACCTGGGTGACAGCAATCATCACCTGCTGGAATTCAGGAGGGTGGATTTCAATGAGGTAAGGAGAATAGTCGGGGAGGCACTGAGGTCCCGGCGGGGAGGGGAGTCGGGTGTCCAGGAAGAGTGGTTGTTCCTTAAGGAGACAATCCTCCAAGCCCAAAGGGAGGTAATCCCAACATGGGGGGCAAGAGGGCGCAAAAGCCCCCATGGCTCACCAAAACCATATGGGAATGTCTCCTAGCTAAAAAGAAGGCCATCACTAGGGAGGTTGCTCGGGGCTGTAGGGTGGCAGTCAGGAAGGCCAAGGAGGAGATGGAACTGGGACTAGCTACCCAAATCAAGGACAACAAGAAGTCCTTTTTTAAATACAGAGGGGGTAAAAAGAAGGTACTGGGTAACATGGGGCCTCTGCAAGACACGCTAGGAAATCTGGTTGTCGCACCAGACAGCAAAGCTAACCTATTTAACAATTTCTTTGCCTCCATTTTTCTGAGCAGGGACCAGGTCACAACCCCCACTGGGACCCCCACAGGTTTCAGGGGAGGTGCACCCAGGCCTAGGTGCAGTGAGAACCTAGTCAGGGAACTTCTGGAGGGGTTGGACATATTTTAATCAGCAGGTCCAGACGATCTCCTCCCCAGAGTGCTGAGGGAATTAGCAGAGGTCATTGCGGGACCCCTGGCATGGCTTTACAAGCACTTATGGTGCTCTGCGAGGTGCCAGAGGATTGGAAAAGGGCCAATATGGTTCCCATTTTCAAAAAAGGGAGGAAGGAGGACCCAGGGAACTATAGGCCAGTCAGTCTTACCTCGGTCCTGGGTAAGCTTTTTGAGAGAGTTATCCTGGCGCATGTCCACGAGGGGCCAGCAGGGAAGATTATGCTTAGGGGCAACCAACACAGGTTCATTAGAGGCAGGTCCTGTCAGACCAACCTGGTGGCCTTCTATGACCAGGTCACAAAATCCTTAGATGCAGGGGTAGCAGTGAATGTAGGCTTTCTGGACTTTAGGAAGGCCTTCGACACTGTCTCTCATCCCATTCTCATTAAAAAACTAGGGGACTGTGGCATCAACACCTACACAGTCAAATGGGTCACTGGTTGGCTAGAGGGCCACACCCAGAGAGTGGTGGTGGATGGGTCATTTTTGAGCTGGAGGGATTTGGGCAGTGGGGTTCCACAGGGCTCGGTCCTCGGGCCTGCACCGTTCAACATCTTCATTGGCAACTTGGTTGAGGGGGTAAAAAGCACCCTGTTCAAATTCGTAGATGACACTAAGATGTGGGAAGAAGTGGGCATGCTAGAAGGGAGGAATAGGCTGCAATCATACCTAGACAGGTTACAGGGGTGGGCAGATGATAACAGTATGGGTTTCAACACTGACAAGTGCAAGGTGCTGTACCTAGGGAGGAAGAACCAGCAGCAGACCTACAGGCTGGGGAACTCCCTTCTCATCAGTGCAGAGGCAGAAAAGGATCTTGGAGTCATTATTGATGCCAAAATGAACATGGGCCGACAATGTGGGGACACAGTCAGGAAGGCCAACCACACCTTGTCATGCATCCTCAGATGCATCTCAAGCAGGTCCAAGGAGGTGATCCTCCCCCTCAATGTGACACTGGTCAGGCCACAGTTGGAGTACTGTGTCCAGTTCTGGGCGCCGCACTTCAGGAAGGATGTGGACAACATGGAGAGGGTCCAGAGGAGGGCCACCCGCATGATCAGGAGTCAGCAGGGCAGGCCCTTCGAGGAGAGGCTGAGGGACCTGAACCTGTTCAGCCTCCACAAGAGAAGGCTGAGGGAGGATCTAGTCGCCATTTACAAACTAGTCAGTGGGGGACCAAAAGGCATTGGGGGAGTCCCTGTTTCTCCGAGCACTCCCAGGAATGACTAGAAATAACGGTCACAAGCTGGCAGAGGGTAGATTCAGACTAGACATCAGGAGGCGCTACTTCACAGTCAGGGGGGCTACGATCTAGAACCAACTTCCAAGCGAAGTGGTGCTGGCTCCTACCTTGGGGGTCTTTAAGAGGAGGCTGGATGAACACCTAGCCAGGGTCGTTTGACCCCAGTACTCTTTCCTGCCATGGCAGGGGGTCAGACTTGATGATCTGCTCAGGTCCCTTCCAACCCTACCAACTATGTGTCCACTTTTAAACTTTTAACCTGGCTCTCCATGCACAATGCTTGTTCATCAGTTATTTTTATCAAGAGAAACACTATTTAACAAAAGTGACACTGAAGATGGTTCTAGAAAATGCAGTTGCTGTCTCTCAGTCCTGGTGCACTCATTTCCAAGAAATGTGGCCTTGTGACATGAAAAGTTCTACTATTCTGACTCTAGAATGATAACAACTGAATCAAAGTATCCTCCATTTTTCTCTGGCTAATTATGAGGTGGGGATGTACAGCAGCGTGTGGTGTTTGGAGCTGAAGGACTAGTACTACGAAAGAGCTCAGCAGGTATATATATGCAACTATGTTGTAGAAATGTGACAACCTTATCTTGTTGAAGTCCCTTGTGCTTTTAAACACACGTGCTTTAAGTCTCACTGGGTGCATCTACATGAGATGCTAAAGGTGCAGTAGACTAATTCTAGCACACATTAAGGTGGCAGCAGAAACATGATAATGCACTAATGTGCAGTAAAATTAGTCACTGTGCATTAGTGTCACAAAAGGAGAGCATTGGCACTAGTGTGCAGTAGCACCAGTTACTGGGCATAGTATTAGTACCTGTTATTACAAGTACTAAACATAATGTGCAGTAACTACAGTACATTGATGCACATGTAGACGTGCCCACTGTCAACCAAAACTTTTTTTTTTTGGGTGGGGGGGAGTTTATTAATCTAAGTAAATAGTTATCGATCCTTCTTTTGTTGTGTTTGGCATTGTCTCTTCTTTTGAGTTGTTTGTTGTGCTGGAAAAAATCCCATCATATCAGGAAACAAGATTTAGAGGAGATTATTTCTGTGTTTGAGATAAACAATAGGCCTGTGCGAAGCAGCTAGTATTTGCTTCCAATTCAGATTCGGCCAATTCGGGGGACTGTGATTCGATTTGGTGATTCGAATCACTGTCCCGAATCGATCTGGCTGAATCTGATTCAGAGATTTGGCTGCTGCCAAATCTCTGAATCACCCAGGCCCACCCCCCCACTGCTTTCCCACGCTGGTAATGGCTGCCCCAGCTCCCGGCACTTTGAAAAAAAAAGCCCTGACTCACCGGGTGCTGCCAGGCTGGGGGGTGGAGGCGATCCCTGCTGTCCCTCACTGCGTGGGGGGCTCTGCATGAGCCCTGCAACCACCCCTTCACCGTCTCATCCCCCCTCATGGCTGCCCTGCCTGCCCCAGCTCCAGCCCTTTAAGGAAAAAAAAAACTGAGAAAAACCCCCAGATTCACCGGTCCCTGCCTGGCAGGAGGGGATCCCCACTGCCCTATGTTATGTGCAGGGCTCTGCACGAACCCCCCGAATCATTGAGGTCACTGCAGGAGCGGAGACTCCTGGGGTTTTTCTCAGGTTTTTTTCTTAAAGGGCTGGAGCTGGTGTGGGCAGGGCTGGGGGGAGCAAAGGGGGAGGTTTGGGGGGCTCAGGGCAGAGCCTCCCATGCAACATGGGGCAGTGGGAGGCAGCAGGGATTGCCCCCAACCCCCGCCTGGCAGCACCTGGTGACTGGGGCTTTTTTTTAAAGTACCAGGAGCTGGGGGAGCAGGCAGGGGATGGGCCTGGAAGGGGTGGCCTACCCTTCCCTCCTCCCTACTTACCAACTCCAAGTCTGGTTCCGGCTCCCTGCTGCAGTGGGCAGGGACTGTCCAAATCATCATCTTTTTGGAAGATTCAGAGAGCTTTGAATCTATTTGGACCTTTTTATTGGTCCCCTGATTCGATTCTGATTTGGAAATTCAGTCACCAAATTGGACCGAATCTCCTCCGAATCGAATCAGCACCCAAAGCTTCGCACAGCCCTAATAAACAATTGCTTAAGAGTTTTAGTTGCTGGTTTAATCCATACCCGGCTTTTAACATTGGCTTCTGTCAGAGCCAGTTTTCAAGAGTAAGTACTACTTACAACTAGTAAATTCTGAAAAGATGATGTGTTTTCAATGAGGTGAGTTTTATTAACAGAAGGGCAAAAATCAGTCAAATAGTGTTTTCTACCTGAAACTCTGAAATCCATCAGGGCTTCCTTTCAGAAATGACAGAAAACTCATATCTGATAAAAGTTAATATCCCATCCCCCATGCTTCACCAGAATGTCGTCAATGAAGTAGAATATTTTTTCCTCAAAGCTGTGTATTTAAACATAATACAAAAGGTTTATAACAAAAAGAATTTATAACAAGAATTATAACAATGCTTTTGTCAAACTGTAAAGCATACATGATATTTTTAGATAGTCCTGGCTTACATAATTCAGATGTTAACATCCTAAGTTTAAAATGTCTTATATTACATAAATATTTTTAAAAAACCTAAGGGAGTAATGTTGTCAGTAACAGAAATACAGCTGGATACTGGACAACATAGGCTACAGATAGACGAACAATTATATAATATGACATAGACTTATAGACAAACTTAAATGGGGCAGAATTTATTACTCAGAACTGAATGAAATGGGTTAAGGTATTGCATATTAGTTTCCTTGACTTCAGGTTAAAAGTAGACAGATGAAACACTGGATTTGGTTATACCCTAGTAAGTCCTTTCTCCTTGAAAGCAGTATGTATGTTTCAACTGTCCGTGTCCATAATATGTATTGTCAGTGTCAGAATGAATTGGATGCATGTGCATTTATCCCCTTAAAATTATTTATCAGCTCAGAAGTCAACCAGACGTATTTAAGGTGATTTGGGACCCATATCTGACTCTGTATTTTACTGTGAGAAATACAATAAACAGTATTTTACTGTACTTCTGTAAAGGATGTTATATGTTGTGTTCCAGTTCATGAGATCAGAAATACATTTATGAACATTTTTTGTGCCTTTTAAGAAATAAATGGGCATGTGCAAATATAATGACCATGAAATGTACCAGAGTATTAGCTCAGATACTGGTGTTCATTCTGCCCCACAGATCAAGCCTGGGAAGGGGCAGTGGCAGGGGCAGTGCCAGCACAGTTCTTCCAGAACCCCTCAAACCTGCCAAGAGCTGGGACAGGGGGTGTAGTAGGGGAATGCAGTTTAGCCATTGTGACTGGGACTGTGATGCCCACTTCACAGCTTCATACTTTATACTTCATACCTATGTCTACTTACATACTTATGTATATATTACACTCCCAATTATAGACAATAATCACAATAACATTGATGTTGGTGGAGATAAGCATGGGTCCATGTCCACCTGATCCTCTTATCTAGTCATTAATATGCTTTTCCCACACAGCTGTTTCTTAAATTTAAAAAAAAAATCTTCTTGGACAGACTGCTTCTGAATTTAGTGAGCACTGGTTTTGAATTAGATTTTCATGGTTCAGGCCTATCTCCAGCTATATCATAAATGTAGAGGACAAACCCCACGCTGATCTTGGATTCTTACTTAAAATACTCTCTTCGGCTTCCCACACAGAATAGAGTTCGTTATTGAAGGGGATTTTTATGGCTCATGCTGGGATTGACGTCACAGTCACCCACAGCACAGAACTGAAGAAATTCTGAAAAATGCACATGCAAGCAGTTCCTTCCTGTCAGGCACAGTAATCAGAAGCAGGTTTGGCTCTTTGGCTGTGATGCACTTCAGATACTTGCAGGCAGTTAGTGAGCTTGCTAAAATCAGTGTGTGAAAATAAAGGCATGCTTAAGGAAAGTTGTAGCTCTCTTTCTCATGTATGCCTCTCATCCGTGTCCCTTTTCGACACATCATGCAAGAGCTGTCTTTGTCTTACCGGTTCCTGTCCAATTTTCCTCTTCAGTGTTTGTTCCTCTTAGCTTCCGTCTGCTTTTACTTCTAGGTACATACCTTTCTTCTGAGTGCATATATGTGTAGGTGTTTTGCTTTTCATGGCTTCAGTCTATTGACCCACACAGATTTTTCCTTGTTTTCTTCCTCCCCGTTCCCTCCACCAGTATCTTTCTCTTTTAATTCATTTCCCATCTAGACCCATGAAATAACTTGCTCTGGACCATGTAGCAAGTCAGTGGGAAATGATGACCAGATTGCCAGTTCTCTGTTTTAACCACCCACCTGGTTGTCCCCTTGCACTGAATTCTCACACTAAAGCTTAGTTGTCTGTACAGTCATAATGGGAAATTAAGAAACAGACTGAGAGGAATTAAATTAATTAATTATGATAACCCAAGTGCTAAATACATTTTTAAAATAAATTCTGCTAGAAAGAGAAGCAGTTGGTTCTCAAATGTCAAGTCAGTCTTGACAGAGTGTGCTGGCTGAAAAAGAAAGCCAGCACCAAAGTACAGCTAAGCATTCCCTGTCTTATATTACAGCAACCCTCGGTGGTTGAGGGCGAAAGGGAGGTCACATCAAATGAGGCAGGCTTTCTTGTCTCCTTCCTGCAGTGAAGTGGTCCGATTTAGGTGAGCCATCTGCTCCCACTTCTTGCATTAAAAGTCATGCTGTGTAGCACATTGCAACGCCCAGCCTGAGGACTTCTTGGAGTGTAAATGTACAAAGGTAGTTCTGTAGTCCCAGCGATGGTTCTCATTTGGGAGGCAGAACAACGCACACAAGCAACTACATATATTCAGCATTAGCACCTGTACTGAATCCATATGTTCTTGCTTTGACTTAACATAATCCGTTGAGGTTTGCTGAAGTTCAGCTGAATGTGACTTGGAAGGAAGGGTGCCAACTAACTGTCCATAACATCACCTTTTCATATATCCTTGCAGGTCCTGTCATTTACCAATATAGTCTTTGATAACTTAGCAAGTTACTCTTACTAGTCAAACAACTCAGCCTTAAGTGAAGTTATTTTTTCTACTTTACTCTGCATGTGTTGTATCTCAACTACTATGTGGTGTGAAGAGCATGAGTCTCAACTCTGCTGGAATGAGTCTGGAGAGGTGATGTCCTATAAAGAAATCAGTTGTTTAAAAAGAAAAAAAAAAGTCAACCCAACTTCAGCCTTATTGTGTATAGCTTTTAATAAGATGTAAGGATAAAGAGATCCAAACTAAGAGTATGAAGACACAAATGAGCAATAATACAACTTATAACAATCCCACATATGATAGAAGTATATACAGAAGACTTTCAATATTTCCCAGTTTTCTTGGGTATTTTTTTACAAACCTTTTCCAGTATTGGGCTGCACGAGAGATTAAACTTAATTTTGAAAGAGGTCTCAGTCTGATTTCCTGAGTGCAGTAATCTCAAATGTGCTTGTATGGCTAATTGTGGGCACACTTGGAGGTTCATTCTGAAAAAATGACTATGCCTATCACCCTCTGGTTCATTCACACAATATATGAAAAGGGTTGAGAAATATTGAGCCTCCAGTGACTTCCTTGATCTGACTCTGAATGTGCTTGTAGACGCAAAACTCATTATAAAGCAGGGTTGTCAAACTCACACAGCCCCACAGGCCAGATGAGTGGTGTAGGGTCCATCTGTGGGATGGATTGGGCCCACAGACCCGCATCCTTCCTCACCACTTCCCCAGCATACTTGATCTGGGCGTTGCTCCAGCTAGTCTGGGACCAGTGTGAATCCTGGAGCAGCTAAAATGTGCACTGCATGCAGTGTAGTCTGCCGAGAGCAGCAGCTGCGCTGACACAGTGGCCTCCCTGCCAGACTGCAACACACACAATGCCTGTACTAGCAGCTCTGGGACTGTGCTGCATACAGCACCCACTCCAGCCTGTCCAGGATGCGACTTGCACATGGTGCCTGCAAAGCACCGCATGCAGTGTGGGTCCTGGACAGGGTGGAGCGGTCACTGTGTCACAAAGCAGTTGCTACATGCAGAAAAGTACAGCCAGGGTGGCCACCATATGCAGCATGGCTGACACCCTTGGCAGGCTGAGCTGTACGTGGTGTCTATTCCAGCCATTCTGGGGGTTTGTGCTGCACATAGTGCAGTCCCAGATTGGCTGGAACAGCTGCCAGATGAGGAATGGGGGTAGGGGTCTGTGGCCAGATCCAGCCGGCAAACCAGCCCAGCACCATTGGCACTCACTGTGCCCTGTGTAGGTCTGATCAGACCCAAGGGCAGCACTGGGCCAGATGGCAGGGCTTTATGGGCCATATATTTAGCAACCCTGACATAAAGGTATCTGCATAAATCAGGTTTAGTTTAAAATCAACTTAGAGTACTGGATGTAGAGAGGGTGAAGCAAAAAGGGAAGTTAGCTCTGATTACTGGCTATATGAAAGCCAGTTATGCTTTGAGGCTTATTGGCCAGTAGTTTTGTGTATGATCTCTGGGAGCCTCTTAGCCACTTTTTCTTTCATACTTTTGTAGCCAGGATTGTGGATAGCGTCACAATTTGTAGCCATCAAAATTTATGAACATCAGATTTCAACCCAAATGGTATTTTGCATATGTGAAACCCTTCTGTCTTGTATATTTTAAGCCACTCATCCAGAATCCCATTTAAGAGCTAAAACACGTGAGTACATGGGAAGGAAGAGAATAATTAACAAATAATTCAGTAAATAGGTTATGGTAAGATTATCTGAGACAGGAACAGAAGAAAGGAAAAACAGTATTGGTTATGTTACATGCCTCGTCCACCAATTATTGAGTTATCATCATGTCCTCCCAGCCAGTGAGGTAGACATATTAATTTCCTGTGGCTGACCAATTACACACATTCTTTTGTAGGAAAAGTAAATTCTGAGAAATAAAATCTTTGAGGCTGCTAGCAGTGCTGCTTTTCCTCTCCCAAACTACAGGAAAGCTTTATAGCAGCTGGCAACTGTAGCTCAGTTGATTTTTATCAGAAACCCTTTTAAAATGACCAGCTTTACCCAGAAGCCTAAAAATAAAGATACTCTGAAAAGCTTCTTTAAAGTTTTCAGTTGAAACAGAGATTGGCTGCTTTGATATTGACAAAAAAGATTAATAATGATGGCAAGCCCTGGCTATCCTGTTCAATGTACCTTTTAAATTTTTACCCATGATGGTACCTGTGAATTACATTTGTACAAGCAGAATAAGGGTGTTGTGCATTAAGCACCAGGCTGGGAGTCCAAGAAAGTTCCATTTCCAGTTCCTTTGCTTAATTTCTCTGTACTTAAGTTAACTCATTCATAACATGAGGATGATGGTGTTCACCCAGCTTTGTAACATGCTTTAAGACCTTCACACAAAAAATGCCTTCTAAGTATATATTATTGTTGTGGTATAAAATGAAATGTGGTCATGTGGGAAAACTCTTGCATGTCACTTAAATGAGAAGAATGAAAGTGGAAATATAGGGTTTATTTTTTCTAAATATAACATGTTTCTTCTACATGTTAGTGTGGGAATTGACCAAAATGCCATGTAACCTGCACATGAGTTCAGGCTGTTCTGGTGAGGTGTTGCTTCACTGAAAGAAGTATGTTACTGAGAAATTACTGATAAAATGTTTGTGTGCTTATTTCCCTCTCCAATTACTCAGATTTAAAGCAAGAAAAAGAAACTCAGTACAACAACCTGGAGGAAAATAGGTAACAGACTGTAACACAATTTAAAATAGTTATGGCAAATATGCAGATTGAAACTGGTATGCCAGAAGAGTGAGAACATGCATAGGTCACAATGCTAGCAAAATGCGTAGAATGGTACGGTGAAACCTTCGCCCTGTTGAAATCAATGGCAAACCTTTGTGAACTCTGACAGGGCCAGGATTTAGTGCACAGTTAACTGTGGTGTAAAGACTGGCTAGGGATTGGTGATTTATTACCCTTTGAGAATTTTCTGAGCCCTGTTTTAGAGTAATTTGATTTCCTTCAGCTTTCCTTTCAGCTACGTCCCCTGGCTTATACAAAAATGTAGGTAAAACTGGGCCAAATATTACCTGCTTTATGTTGAGCAGCCATATTCATGCAGTGGTATGATATGCCATTTCTGCCATTTGAAAAGCATCATTCATAGAAGTCAAAGATAGCAGGACTGAAAGATTTGAAACTGAATCTGTGATAGGGAAGTTTAACCTGGTCACAGATATCCACCAAAGATACACAACAGAGCAAGAATAAGAGTCATGGGTGACTGGTGTTGCCTTAGTTAGGGGGAGCACATGCCCCATCAGCAATCGGGGGGGTCCCCCCACAACCAATCGCACCAGCCAGGAAGTGGCCACTCCCCAGTCGGCACTCGCGGGGGCACTGGAGCTCCCACCTGCCCCTCTTTCCTGTCGCCTGAGCAGGGAGTGCAGCTTTTCAGGGGGTGCACCAGTGCTCTCAGGAGGTGCATGTGCACCCCCATGTACCCCCTGTGCATCTACACTGGTAAGAATTCATATTTAGGGGTCATCCAGGGACTGTGGATGGTGGAGCAAAAGACTGCAAACTGGAGGAGAGTGGAGGAGAGGGAAGCATAGAACGAATCAACCATGGTATAAGGGGAAAAGGGAGAGCAAAAAGGAGAGGCCTGAGATCAGGCAAAAAGTTATCCGTGCTGCCACAGTATCTACTCACTTGCCTTTACGCCGTGAAAATAATTTGCATATGGGCAGACCCAGACACAGGCATTGGCGAACCAGGTGGCTGCCCAGGGCCTGGCCAGAAAGGGGGCCTGGAAATGAAAAAAATAATTTACAATTGCAAAAAAAATGTTTTAATATTGAACATATATGGGACTGGCAATTTTATCAATTGAGAACGAACTATTTAAAGACATCAATACCACAGATCTGATAAAGACTTTTGCAACAAAAATATGCCACAGAGTGGAATTTATATAAACATTTTATGATAAAAACATATGATTTGAACATTTGATTTTCTTTTTTACATTACATCTTCTATTCATTGTCTATTGAAATTTATAAAAATAGTAATTTTTTTCTGTTGTTCGATTATTATTATCTTTATCTCTGGTGAAGGAGGGCCCGATACTAGAAGTTCACCCAGGGCTGCCAGGAGTCTAGGTATGGCACTGCATATGGGGAAGATAAAGAGTCCTTGCTCTCCTGTCAGACAGTACTTGTACATGGAGGAGTGAGCCGGTAGTATTCAGCAAGTCTGCTTGTACATTAAAAGCTGTGGTGGTGTTATAAATTATTTGAATGTGTGCAAAGTCCCTGACCTTTAAGATTGTGATGATTGCCTATAGATTCTTTTCATGTTTTAGTTTTAGGCTTTAGTAACTGATATCGTGGCCTCTTGTTCCAGATTTATTTGTCTTGGCTCTTTGTATGCTACCCATGGGAAAATGATGTGAATGCTGTGTTTTTAAATGTGTCTTAGCTTAGTAAGAAAAGTCGAGTAGATCTTGTTGTTTCTAGATGTCAAAACATTCTCTTTTGACCTGACCATTCTATAGAAGAAGTTTGTTGAAAGTGTGACTGACTGACATGATGACTGATTGGCTGATAACAGTGGCTGACAGTGATTGATTGAGTGCAAAATTATCTGCTCTCATTACTCCTGAAATTGAATTCAGATTGGTTCTATCATAGTGTTACCATGGAGACAGTAACCTGCTGTAGCAGGTGGTTGTAGCTGGTTGGTGCACGGTGATCAATAGCCACTTCCTGTGTTGGTCCAGGGGCATTATTAAAAAGCACAATAAGGTGGAAGATATACTTGTTTTTAAGATAATTCTTGTTTTCCTTGGTGCAAAACATAGAGTTTGTCCAAGTTCCATTTTTAACTAAAAGTTCTATAGAATTTAATAGAGTTGAAATGAAAAAAAAATGCAATGGAAACTTAAGAGGCTTTAATAGAAAATTATATCCTTTGTAGTAGTGTTGGGTTAAGTTGTAGCTGTGATGGTCCAGAAAAACTGTGAGAGGCAATGATTTTTGAGAGTGATATCTTTTATAGGACCAACTGTATAGTTTGTAAGGACAGAGATGATCTTTCAGAACTGAGGAAGTATACAGTGGTATCTAAAAGCCCATGTCTGCCCTTCCAAATTATTTCCTTTTTATACATTTTATTAAAATACATAGGTTGCTTAAAAAGCAGCATGGATATAATTTCCTAATCAATACTGTAGTACTATTCCATAAGTAACTGTGATGTACTAGGTATTAGTATCTCAGTTAATTTATACTTGAACTATAAGAATGCTTATTTGTTGATTATACAAAATAGTCACGGTTAGCATAGTCTTGGAACACTATGCATTTTATCTGTTTTAATATTCTACCAGGATTTCAAAGCATTTGAAATTATTAATTGATATTCCTAATAACAATTTCTCTAGGTTACAGAAGATAATTATACCAATGCCACAGCTACGTAAAACAAGGCTTAGAAAAGGTTGTGTAAGTGTCTACAGTAGACTTCCACTCTAGCAAGGTGATATGTATTACCTAAACAATCTTCCTTCCAGTATTCCCCTGAAGAAGGAATAAAATGGTAAGTGAGTTTACAAGCCAGTAGGGATCTTAATAGACAATTTCAAGGCAGTAAAGATGTTACTGAGTGTCTTCTATTCACAAAATCCACTGCTCAACTAAGGTAAAAAAAATGCATGTGTGTGTTTATTCAGAGCACTATTCATTTGAATAAAATAAAAGCTTTTGAATAAAAAACCTTCAGCACCTCATTCATGGTCCCTGTAGATTGCACAGTACAGTGATACATCAATGAGTTCACCCTCAGAGACCAAGGAATTTAAATCCATTCTAGAACTATGATCATCTGTTTGATCCTTTGCATTATCTCACTAGTTTTAATTTTTTTTTGTTAAAAACTTTACCTTTTGTTGAGTCATACAGTTTGCTCAAAGCTCCCAATGTAATGTGTTAATGCATTTCTTTTTAGGAAGCCAATATTGCAGTACACTGTAGACAGCTGTAGAACAGATTATGGGAGCACAAGAGAGACTTCAAAAAGGTCTATACACTGATGACAGCTGGATGGACAAATAAACTATTTAAAGTACAATCTTATGTCAATCTGTGAAATTCACTGATAGATTGAACACATTCTGGCAAGTGTAAAGGTTAACTTCTTCATGTTCTGACTTTTGCTTCCTGGTTTTGGGGATGTGATAAAAAGTTGAAATGCAAACATATCATGCACAATTTCTAGTATTGCATAGTGCTGATCGATAGCACTGTCTGTAGTTACAGCTTTATAGTTGTATGTTTTTGACCTACTGTTGTTCTCTGTCAAGTACACCCCTTAGGTGTCAAGTCTTACATCCTGCCCCTCACACAAGGTGGAACCATAGAATCATGTGCTCTCAGGTTGGCATCTGAGCTATAGTCTCAACCCTCTCTTCTCAACTGTATTGACAAAATAAGCCAAACTTGTTCTGGCATCTGTGAAGGTCTGGGGACTTGAAAACAGCAAAGGGGTTAAAGCAACTGAATAATAAGCAACAGCTACATTCATTTTTTCCCTCCTAATGCTTAATTTTTCTTTACAGGATTCCCTGCATTTGTGCCATTGTCTTTGTTGGCTTGTGAGAACCTGATTATCATTACTGCAGTTTCGGCCCCAGCTCCCGGCACTTTGAAAAAAAAAGCCCTGACTCACCGGGTGCTGCCAGGCTGGGGGGTGGAGGCGATCCCTGCTGTCCCTCACTGCGTGGGGGGCTCTGCATGAGCCCTGCAACCACCCCTTCACCGTCTCATCCCCCCTCATGGCTGCCCTGCCTGCCCCAGCTCCAGCCCTTTAAGGAAAAAAAAAACTGAGAAAAACCCCCAGATTCACCGGTCCCTGCCTGGCAGGAGGGGATCCCCACTGCCCTATGTTATGTGCAGGGCTCTGCACGAACCCCCCGAATCATTGAGGTCACTGCAGGAGCGGAGACTCCTGGGGTTTTTCTCAGGTTTTTTTCTTAAAGGGCTGGAGCTGGTGTGGGCAGGGCTGGGGGGAGCAAAGGGGGAGGTTTGGGGGGCTCAGGGCAGAGCCTCCCATGCAACATGGGGCAGTGGGAGGCAGCAGGGATTGCCCCCAACCCCCGCCTGGCAGCACCTGGTGACTGGGGCTTTTTTTTAAAGTACCAGGAGCTGGGGGAGCAGGCAGGGGATGGGCCTGGAAGGGGTGGCCTACCCTTCCCTGCTCCCTACTTACCAACTCCAAGTCTGGTTCCGGCTCCCTGCTGCAGTGGGCAGGGACTGTCCAAATCATCATCTTTTTGGAAGATTCAGAGAGCTTTGAATCTATTTGGACCTTTTTATTGGTCCCCTGATTCGATTCTGATTTGGAAATTCAGTCACCAAATTGGACCGAATCTCCTCCGAATCGAATCAGCACCCAAAGCTTCGCACAGCCCTAATAAACAATTGCTTAAGAGTTTTAGTTGCTGGTTTAATCCATACCCGGCTTTTAACATTGGCTTCTGTCAGAGCCAGTTTTCAAGAGTAAGTACTACTTACAACTAGTAAATTCTGAAAAGATGATGTGTTTTCAATGAGGTGAGTTTTATTAACAGAAGGGCAAAAATCAGTCAAATAGTGTTTTCTACCTGAAACTCTGAAATCCATCAGGGCTTCCTTTCAGAAATGACAGAAAACTCATATCTGATAAAAGTTAATATCCCATCCCCCATGCTTCACCAGAATGTCGTCAATGAAGTAGAATATTTTTTCCTCAAAGCTGTGTATTTAAACATAATACAAAAGGTTTATAACAAAAAGAATTTATAACAAGAATTATAACAATGCTTTTGTCAAACTGTAAAGCATACATGATATTTTTAGATAGTCCTGGCTTACATAATTCAGATGTTAACATCCTAAGTTTAAAATGTCTTATATTACATAAATATTTTTAAAAAACCTAAGGGAGTAATGTTGTCAGTAACAGAAATACAGCTGGATACTGGACAACATAGGCTACAGATAGACGAACAATTATATAATATGACATAGACTTATAGACAAACTTAAATGGGGCAGAATTTATTACTCAGAACTGAATGAAATGGGTTAAGGTATTGCATATTAGTTTCCTTGACTTCAGGTTAAAAGTAGACAGATGAAACACTGGATTTGGTTATACCCTAGTAAGTCCTTTCTCCTTGAAAGCAGTATGTATGTTTCAACTGTCCGTGTCCATAATATGTATTGTCAGTGTCAGAATGAATTGGATGCATGTGCATTTATCCCCTTAAAATTATTTATCAGCTCAGAAGTCAACCAGACGTATTTAAGGTGATTTGGGACCCATATCTGACTCTGTATTTTACTGTGAGAAATACAATAAACAGTATTTTACTGTACTTCTGTAAAGGATGTTATATGTTGTGTTCCAGTTCATGAGATCAGAAATACATTTATGAACATTTTTTGTGCCTTTTAAGAAATAAATGGGCATGTGCAAATATAATGACCATGAAATGTACCAGAGTATTAGCTCAGATACTGGTGTTCATTCTGCCCCACAGATCAAGCCTGGGAAGGGGCAGTGGCAGGGGCAGTGCCAGCACAGTTCTTCCAGAACCCCTCAAACCTGCCAAGAGCTGGGACAGGGGGTGTAGTAGGGGAATGCAGTTTAGCCATTGTGACTGGGACTGTGATGCCCACTTCACAGCTTCATACTTTATACTTCATACCTATGTCTACTTACATACTTATGTATATATTACACTCCCAATTATAGACAATAATCACAATAACATTGATGTTGGTGGAGATAAGCATGGGTCCATGTCCACCTGATCCTCTTATCTAGTCATTAATATGCTTTTCCCACACAGCTGTTTCTTAAATTTAAAAAAAAAATCTTCTTGGACAGACTGCTTCTGAATTTAGTGAGCACTGGTTTTGAATTAGATTTTCATGGTTCAGGCCTATCTCCAGCTATATCATAAATGTAGAGGACAAACCCCACGCTGATCTTGGATTCTTACTTAAAATACTCTCTTCGGCTTCCCACACAGAATAGAGTTCGTTATTGAAGGGGATTTTTATGGCTCATGCTGGGATTGACGTCACAGTCACCCACAGCACAGAACTGAAGAAATTCTGAAAAATGCACATGCAAGCAGTTCCTTCCTGTCAGGCACAGTAATCAGAAGCAGGTTTGGCTCTTTGGCTGTGATGCACTTCAGATACTTGCAGGCAGTTAGTGAGCTTGCTAAAATCAGTGTGTGAAAATAAAGGCATGCTTAAGGAAAGTTGTAGCTCTCTTTCTCATGTATGCCTCTCATCCGTGTCCCTTTTCGACACATCATGCAAGAGCTGTCTTTGTCTTACCGGTTCCTGTCCAATTTTCCTCTTCAGTGTTTGTTCCTCTTAGCTTCCGTCTGCTTTTACTTCTAGGTACATACCTTTCTTCTGAGTGCATATATGTGTAGGTGTTTTGCTTTTCATGGCTTCAGTCTATTGACCCACACAGATTTTTCCTTGTTTTCTTCCTCCCCGTTCCCTCCACCAGTATCTTTCTCTTTTAATTCATTTCCCATCTAGACCCATGAAATAACTTGCTCTGGACCATGTAGCAAGTCAGTGGGAAATGATGACCAGATTGCCAGTTCTCTGTTTTAACCACCCACCTGGTTGTCCCCTTGCACTGAATTCTCACACTAAAGCTTAGTTGTCTGTACAGTCATAATGGGAAATTAAGAAACAGACTGAGAGGAATTAAATTAATTAATTATGATAACCCAAGTGCTAAATACATTTTTAAAATAAATTCTGCTAGAAAGAGAAGCAGTTGGTTCTCAAATGTCAAGTCAGTCTTGACAGAGTGTGCTGGCTGAAAAAGAAAGCCAGCACCAAAGTACAGCTAAGCATTCCCTGTCTTATATTACAGCAACCCTCGGTGGTTGAGGGCGAAAGGGAGGTCACATCAAATGAGGCAGGCTTTCTTGTCTCCTTCCTGCAGTGAAGTGGTCCGATTTAGGTGAGCCATCTGCTCCCACTTCTTGCATTAAAAGTCATGCTGTGTAGCACATTGCAACGCCCAGCCTGAGGACTTCTTGGAGTGTAAATGTACAAAGGTAGTTCTGTAGTCCCAGCGATGGTTCTCATTTGGGAGGCAGAACAACGCACACAAGCAACTACATATATTCAGCATTAGCACCTGTACTGAATCCATATGTTCTTGCTTTGACTTAACATAATCCGTTGAGGTTTGCTGAAGTTCAGCTGAATGTGACTTGGAAGGAAGGGTGCCAACTAACTGTCCATAACATCACCTTTTCATATATCCTTGCAGGTCCTGTCATTTACCAATATAGTCTTTGATAACTTAGCAAGTTACTCTTACTAGTCAAACAACTCAGCCTTAAGTGAAGTTATTTTTTCTACTTTACTCTGCATGTGTTGTATCTCAACTACTATGTGGTGTGAAGAGCATGAGTCTCAACTCTGCTGGAATGAGTCTGGAGAGGTGATGTCCTATAAAGAAATCAGTTGTTTAAAAAGAAAAAAAAAAGTCAACCCAACTTCAGCCTTATTGTGTATAGCTTTTAATAAGATGTAAGGATAAAGAGATCCAAACTAAGAGTATGAAGACACAAATGAGCAATAATACAACTTATAACAATCCCACATATGATAGAAGTATATACAGAAGACTTTCAATATTTCCCAGTTTTCTTGGGTATTTTTTTACAAACCTTTTCCAGTATTGGGCTGCACGAGAGATTAAACTTAATTTTGAAAGAGGTCTCAGTCTGATTTCCTGAGTGCAGTAATCTCAAATGTGCTTGTATGGCTAATTGTGGGCACACTTGGAGGTTCATTCTGAAAAAATGACTATGCCTATCACCCTCTGGTTCATTCACACAATATATGAAAAGGGTTGAGAAATATTGAGCCTCCAGTGACTTCCTTGATCTGACTCTGAATGTGCTTGTAGACGCAAAACTCATTATAAAGCAGGGTTGTCAAACTCACACAGCCCCACAGGCCAGATGAGTGGTGTAGGGTCCATCTGTGGGATGGATTGGGCCCACAGACCCGCATCCTTCCTCACCACTTCCCCAGCATACTTGATCTGGGCGTTGCTCCAGCTAGTCTGGGACCAGTGTGAATCCTGGAGCAGCTAAAATGTGCACTGCATGCAGTGTAGTCTGCCGAGAGCAGCAGCTGCGCTGACACAGTGGCCTCCCTGCCAGACTGCAACACACACAATGCCTGTACTAGCAGCTCTGGGACTGTGCTGCATACAGCACCCACTCCAGCCTGTCCAGGATGCGACTTGCACATGGTGCCTGCAAAGCACCGCATGCAGTGTGGGTCCTGGACAGGGTGGAGCGGTCACTGTGTCACAAAGCAGTTGCTACATGCAGAAAAGTACAGCCAGGGTGGCCACCATATGCAGCATGGCTGACACCCTTGGCAGGCTGAGCTGTACGTGGTGTCTATTCCAGCCATTCTGGGGGTTTGTGCTGCACATAGTGCAGTCCCAGATTGGCTGGAACAGCTGCCAGATGAGGAATGGGGGTAGGGGTCTGTGGCCAGATCCAGCCGGCAAACCAGCCCAGCACCATTGGCACTCACTGTGCCCTGTGTAGGTCTGATCAGACCCAAGGGCAGCACTGGGCCAGATGGCAGGGCTTTATGGGCCATATATTTAGCAACCCTGACATAAAGGTATCTGCATAAATCAGGTTTAGTTTAAAATCAACTTAGAGTACTGGATGTAGAGAGGGTGAAGCAAAAAGGGAAGTTAGCTCTGATTACTGGCTATATGAAAGCCAGTTATGCTTTGAGGCTTATTGGCCAGTAGTTTTGTGTATGATCTCTGGGAGCCTCTTAGCCACTTTTTCTTTCATACTTTTGTAGCCAGGATTGTGGATAGCGTCACAATTTGTAGCCATCAAAATTTATGAACATCAGATTTCAACCCAAATGGTATTTTGCATATGTGAAACCCTTCTGTCTTGTATATTTTAAGCCACTCATCCAGAATCCCATTTAAGAGCTAAAACACGTGAGTACATGGGAAGGAAGAGAATAATTAACAAATAATTCAGTAAATAGGTTATGGTAAGATTATCTGAGACAGGAACAGAAGAAAGGAAAAACAGTATTGGTTATGTTACATGCCTCGTCCACCAATTATTGATTTTTCATCATGTCCCCCCAGCCAGTGAGGTAGACATATTAATTTCCTGTGGCTGACCAATTACACACATTCTTTTGTAGGAAAAGTAAATTCTGAGAAATAAAATCTTTGAGGCTGCTAGCAGTGCTGCTTTTCCTCTCCCAAACTACAGGAAAGCTTTATAGCAGCTGGCAACTGTAGCTCAGTTGATTTTTATCAGAAACCCTTTTAAAATGACCAGCTTTACCCAGAAGCCTAAAAATAAAGATACTCTGAAAAGCTTCTTTAAAGTTTTCAGTTGAAACAGAGATTGGCTGCTTTGATATTGACAAAAAAGATTAATAATGATGGCAAGCCCTGGCTATCCTGTTCAATGTACCTTTTAAATTTTTACCCATGATGGTACCTGTGAATTACATTTGTACAAGCAGAATAAGGGTGTTGTGCATTAAGCACCAGGCTGGGAGTCCAAGAAAGTTCCATTTCCAGTTCCTTTGCTTAATTTCTCTGTACTTAAGTTAACTCATTCATAACATGAGGATGATGGTGTTCACCCAGCTTTGTAACATGCTTTAAGACCTTCACACAAAAAATGCCTTCTAAGTATATATTATTGTTGTGGTATAAAATGAAATGTGGTCATGTGGGAAAACTCTTGCATGTCACTTAAATGAGAAGAATGAAAGTGGAAATATAGGGTTTATTTTTTCTAAATATAACATGTTTCTTCTACATGTTAGTGTGGGAATTGACCAAAATGCCATGTAACCTGCACATGAGTTCAGGCTGTTCTGGTGAGGTGTTGCTTCACTGAAAGAAGTATGTTACTGAGAAATTACTGATAAAATGTTTGTGTGCTTATTTCCCTCTCCAATTACTCAGATTTAAAGCAAGAAAAAGAAACTCAGTACAACAACCTGGAGGAAAATAGGTAACAGACTGTAACACAATTTAAAATAGTTATGGCAAATATGCAGATTGAAACTGGTATGCCAGAAGAGTGAGAACATGCATAGGTCACAATGCTAGCAAAATGCGTAGAATGGTACGGTGAAACCTTCGCCCTGTTGAAATCAATGGCAAACCTTTGTGAACTCTGACAGGGCCAGGATTTAGTGCACAGTTAACTGTGGTGTAAAGACTGGCTAGGGATTGGTGATTTATTACCCTTTGAGAATTTTCTGAGCCCTGTTTTAGAGTAATTTGATTTCCTTCAGCTTTCCTTTCAGCTACGTCCCCTGGCTTATACAAAAATGTAGGTAAAACTGGGCCAAATATTACCTGCTTTATGTTGAGCAGCCATATTCATGCAGTGGTATGATATGCCATTTCTGCCATTTGAAAAGCATCATTCATAGAAGTCAAAGATAGCAGGACTGAAAGATTTGAAACTGAATCTGTGATAGGGAAGTTTAACCTGGTCACAGATATCCACCAAAGATACACAACAGAGCAAGAATAAGAGTCATGGGTGACTGGTGTTGCCTTAGTTAGGGGGAGCACATGCCCCATCAGCAATCGGGGGGGTCCCCCCACAACCAATCGCACCAGCCAGGAAGTGGCCACTCCCCAGTCGGCACTCGCGGGGGCACTGGAGCTCCCACCTGCCCCTCTTTCCTGTCGCCTGAGCAGGGAGTGCAGCTTTTCAGGGGGTGCACCAGTGCTCTCAGGAGGTGCATGTGCACCCCCATGTACCCCCTGTGCATCTACACTGGTAAGAATTCATATTTAGGGGTCATCCAGGGACTGTGGATGGTGGAGCAAAAGACTGCAAACTGGAGGAGAGTGGAGGAGAGGGAAGCATAGAACGAATCAACCATGGTATAAGGGGAAAAGGGAGAGCAAAAAGGAGAGGCCTGAGATCAGGCAAAAAGTTATCCGTGCTGCCACAGTATCTACTCACTTGCCTTTACGCCGTGAAAATAATTTGCATATGGGCAGACCCAGACACAGGCATTGGCGAACCAGGTGGCTGCCCAGGGCCTGGCCAGAAAGGGGGCCTGGAAATGAAAAAAATAATTTACAATTGCAAAAAAAATGTTTTAATATTGAACATATATGGGACTGGCAATTTTATCAATTGAGAACGAACTATTTAAAGACATCAATACCACAGATCTGATAAAGACTTTTGCAACAAAAATATGCCACAGAGTGGAATTTATATAAACATTTTATGATAAAAACATATGATTTGAACATTTGATTTTCTTTTTTACATTACATCTTCTATTCATTGTCTATTGAAATTTATAAAAATAGTAATTTTTTTCTGTTGTTCGATTATTATTATCTTTATCTCTGGTGAAGGAGGGCCCGATACTAGAAGTTCACCCAGGGCTGCCAGGAGTCTAGGTATGGCACTGCATATGGGGAAGATAAAGAGTCCTTGCTCTCCTGTCAGACAGTACTTGTACATGGAGGAGTGAGCCGGTAGTATTCAGCAAGTCTGCTTGTACATTAAAAGCTGTGGTGGTGTTATAAATTATTTGAATGTGTGCAAAGTCCCTGACCTTTAAGATTGTGATGATTGCCTATAGATTCTTTTCATGTTTTAGTTTTAGGCTTTAGTAACTGATATCGTGGCCTCTTGTTCCAGATTTATTTGTCTTGGCTCTTTGTATGCTACCCATGGGAAAATGATGTGAATGCTGTGTTTTTAAATGTGTCTTAGCTTAGTAAGAAAAGTCGAGTAGATCTTGTTGTTTCTAGATGTCAAAACATTCTCTTTTGACCTGACCATTCTATAGAAGAAGTTTGTTGAAAGTGTGACTGACTGACATGATGACTGATTGGCTGATAACAGTGGCTGACAGTGATTGATTGAGTGCAAAATTATCTGCTCTCATTACTCCTGAAATTGAATTCAGATTGGTTCTATCATAGTGTTACCATGGAGACAGTAACCTGCTGTAGCAGGTGGTTGTAGCTGGTTGGTGCACGGTGATCAATAGCCACTTCCTGTGTTGGTCCAGGGGCATTATTAAAAAGCACAATAAGGTGGAAGATATACTTGTTTTTAAGATAATTCTTGTTTTCCTTGGTGCAAAACATAGAGTTTGTCCAAGTTCCATTTTTAACTAAAAGTTCTATAGAATTTAATAGAGTTGAAATGAAAAAAAAATGCAATGGAAACTTAAGAGGCTTTAATAGAAAATTATATCCTTTGTAGTAGTGTTGGGTTAAGTTGTAGCTGTGATGGTCCAGAAAAACTGTGAGAGGCAATGATTTTTGAGAGTGATATCTTTTATAGGACCAACTGTATAGTTTGTAAGGACAGAGATGATCTTTCAGAACTGAGGAAGTATACAGTGGTATCTAAAAGCCCATGTCTGCCCTTCCAAATTATTTCCTTTTTATACATTTTATTAAAATACATAGGTTGCTTAAAAAGCAGCATGGATATAATTTCCTAATCAATACTGTAGTACTATTCCATAAGTAACTGTGATGTACTAGGTATTAGTATCTCAGTTAATTTATACTTGAACTATAAGAATGCTTATTTGTTGATTATACAAAATAGTCACGGTTAGCATAGTCTTGGAACACTATGCATTTTATCTGTTTTAATATTCTACCAGGATTTCAAAGCATTTGAAATTATTAATTGATATTCCTAATAACAATTTCTCTAGGTTACAGAAGATAATTATACCAATGCCACAGCTACGTAAAACAAGGCTTAGAAAAGGTTGTGTAAGTGTCTACAGTAGACTTCCACTCTAGCAAGGTGATATGTATTACCTAAACAATCTTCCTTCCAGTATTCCCCTGAAGAAGGAATAAAATGGTAAGTGAGTTTACAAGCCAGTAGGGATCTTAATAGACAATTTCAAGGCAGTAAAGATGTTACTGAGTGTCTTCTATTCACAAAATCCACTGCTCAACTAAGGTAAAAAAAATGCATGTGTGTGTTTATTCAGAGCACTATTCATTTGAATAAAATAAAAGCTTTTGAATAAAAAACCTTCAGCACCTCATTCATGGTCCCTGTAGATTGCACAGTACAGTGATACATCAATGAGTTCACCCTCAGAGACCAAGGAATTTAAATCCATTCTAGAACTATGATCATCTGTTTGATCCTTTGCATTATCTCACTAGTTTTAATTTTTTTTTGTTAAAAACTTTACCTTTTGTTGAGTCATACAGTTTGCTCAAAGCTCCCAATGTAATGTGTTAATGCATTTCTTTTTAGGAAGCCAATATTGCAGTACACTGTAGACAGCTGTAGAACAGATTATGGGAGCACAAGAGAGACTTCAAAAAGGTCTATACACTGATGACAGCTGGATGGACAAATAAACTATTTAAAGTACAATCTTATGTCAATCTGTGAAATTCACTGATAGATTGAACACATTCTGGCAAGTGTAAAGGTTAACTTCTTCATGTTCTGACTTTTGCTTCCTGGTTTTGGGGATGTGATAAAAAGTTGAAATGCAAACATATCATGCACAATTTCTAGTATTGCATAGTGCTGATCGATAGCACTGTCTGTAGTTACAGCTTTATAGTTGTATGTTTTTGACCTACTGTTGTTCTCTGTCAAGTACACCCCTTAGGTGTCAAGTCTTACATCCTGCCCCTCACACAAGGTGGAACCATAGAATCATGTGCTCTCAGGTTGGCATCTGAGCTATAGTCTCAACCCTCTCTTCTCAACTGTATTGACAAAATAAGCCAAACTTGTTCTGGCATCTGTGAAGGTCTGGGGACTTGAAAACAGCAAAGGGGTTAAAGCAACTGAATAATAAGCAACAGCTACATTCATTTTTTCCCTCCTAATGCTTAATTTTTCTTTACAGGATTCCCTGCATTTGTGCCATTGTCTTTGTTGGCTTGTGAGAACCTGATTATCATTACTGCAGTTTTCTGCTTCTCTGACTGGCTTGCTTGCTCTCTCTCTCTCTCTCAGATTGCCCGATGGTAGTGTTTCTTAGCTCACCCACACCCAAAGATCCTGTCAGAGCTGGCCTTAGGGAAAATGGTACTCTGGGGAAACTTGTATTTTTGCACCCCACCTCCCCTGCCCAGCACCCATTCCCTGGCACTCCCCACCCCAAACCAGCAATGCTGCTGCTGGAAAAGGCAGGCAGGCAGGAGTGCAGGATGCAGTGCGGTGGGGAGGAGTGGCATGGTACTGCCACCTTCACTGCCAAACCCAGCTCCTCCTGAGCAGTGGCTGCAGGGCTGGACTGGGCACCACTCCTGCTGCCTGGGGCAGGCAGAGAGTGCTGTTGTGAGTGTGGGCTGCTCAGATATGTGGGTGCATGTGGTGCCTCCCTGACCATGGCACCTTGAGTGGTCACCCACCCCTAAGGCTAACTCTGGACCCTATAAAGGTTTAAAGTGTTCTCTTGGATTAAAGTAAAATTGCTGTACTCAAATGTTGGGGCTAGTCAGTCACCTCTTACCAGCTGCAAAGCTCATTACTGTGTTTCAGATGCTCCTTATCTAGGCCACTGTTTTAGCTTTCCTGCTTGATTCCTTTATCAGCCTCATTTGATTTAACTCTACAGCAAATCTTAGCATAGCTCTTTGGATGTCAATCGTATTTCACTCTTTTGCACTAGCTGACGACTTGGCTCTGAGGCAGTTTGCATTCACTTTTTAATAGACTGGCCCAAATCAAAATGTCATGTTGAATAATCCTCAACCTTGTGTTAGAGTTGAGGCTTAGAAGCTGGACCTGAATTCACATATTATGAATGTGAATTTTATAAATGCTGTGGCCAAGCTAAAACTGCAGGTCAAAACACCTCCAATATTCGTGTGTTCAGAGAACAAAACTGTATGTTTTTGCTTAGGCCTATCTTTCTCTCTTTGGTGGGGAGGGAGGGTAAGCAACAAGGGATTTTGAAATCCTTAATAGCCCATCTGACCTTTCCACCTGTAGCTTTCTGTTCCTGTTGTAGCAGTATCTCAATCTAAAAACAGCTAGTGTTTGACACACATTTTCTTTCTTCCTTGTTTTTTTTAAATCTGTCTTTTAAGTGCTTGTGGTGGCAGCGTGCAGACAACTGGCAAGCTATCTGAAACAGAAAATGACATACTGTATTTTGTCACAAGAAGTATGTTCAATCTGCCATTTGTTTCTTTGTAGCATTTTGATTAAGAATTGCAGTTAAGTTATTTGAAAAGTGGAAATCCTCTCTTTCCTCTCTCTCCAAAAAATGAAATGCAAAACAATGTCAAAATATTTGCCTAATCTCACAGAATTATAAATTTATAACTATGCTGACAGACCACAACAGTGGTCATTAAATGAGATGCAGATGCAATAAGTATGCAAGCAAACTTTCTATGATAGTCTGAGGTAGAAAAAAATTAGTTAACAGTGCTCAGTAAGCATCAAAGAATTAAAATCCTTCTACACAGGTATACCCAATAAATAACTGGTATACATTATTAACATCTATTCTTTGAACACCGACTTCAAATCTGGATGTGGGTTTCTGGATTATCATTGTTTCAATTTTGCCAGGAAATGAAAACTTCAGAAAACAATTTTCTAAGGCTTGACTTGATTTTTAACCCCCTTTTCCCGCCTTGCTTCCTCCAACTAGGGCTAGGGACAGGCATTCAAAAAGCCTGAGCCTGAATTGATTCAATCTTTGCAGGTTAGTCTAACCTGGCTAGGCTGAATCGGTCTGTAACCGGACAGACATTCTCTCTGGACTGAGGAAATTCAGGCACATGCCTGCAGTGGCTGAGGCTAGAAGCCGGGAGGCACTAGAGCAGCCCTCCCTTCCCTTCTCCAGGGAGCTGAGCTGAAGGGAGCATGGCCAAGCCCCGGCAGGACTCTCTCATTAGGGATGTCTGCCTGCACAGTCCCAAGCTTTTCCCCACTGTCTGCTCAAGGGATGGGAGTGTTGCCAGACCCCAGCCCCTTGCTAGCACTCGAAGGCAATGGGGAGGTGGGGTGCAGTGCATGCATCTGTTGATGATAAGGAGCTTTTCAATGTCCCTCTGTGCTTCTTTATATCATCTGCAGCAAACTGACAGGCGAGCAAGGCACCAGGGGGCTGATAACAGTGTTTATCACCTCATCAGCAAAACAATAGCCTCTCTCCATTAGTTCAAACTCTTCTTAAACAGCTTACCAGCTGACCTGTTGATTAGCTCCAAAAAGCCCTAAGTGGTGGTCACTGTTCTGCCTGGCTGTCCCAGTGAAATTGGAGACACACGCACACACACACCTCTCAGCATTAGCTAGCACACCATATGCCTAGGGTCCGTGGGGCTGGGATCCGTGCTGTGGGAGATGGGAGGGATGGAGAGAGTGGGGGTTCCTGCTTAAGCAGTGAGGTGGGGTAGGGCAGGAGGAAGCCAGGCAGACCCTGCTGTGCCTGCAGTCTCTTCTGAGCTCCAGCCAGGGAGCAAAAGGGAGGGGCCAGCCCTGCTGTGGAGCAGAGAGCCTCACAAAGCCCAGAGAGCATCCCAGGATGCTGGGAGAGTCTGGTTTATCTTAAACCAGGAAGGGGTCTGGGACAGACATTGCATAAACCGGTTTGAGCCAAATCAGTTAAGTCTTAAGATTTATCTCAAACTGGTTTCAGCCATTTTCAAACTGGTTTATGTGCACTGAACATCTGTTCTGTTACAGGTTTAAACCAGTTTCTGATCACTTAAACCAATTTATGTGTAATGTATGTCCCTAGCCCTGGAGGGCATGTCTGAGTTCCCATTGTAGACAACGCTATAGTAGGTGGTGATTTTATAAATGGTGTTTTGTCTTGACTACAAAGGCAGGAGGTCCTTTGAGAAAAGTAATATTTATTGTTATTCCAGGGTTTGTAAAATGTAGATCATATTAGATGCTTCTATAGTGTATTCTATGCATTCAAGAATGCCAGTGTGTGAAAGGAAGGGCCAGAAGCATCTTTTATGTATTTGGGTCTGGGTGTTGATGCTTTAGATAAGTTTTTACTAGCTTAACTATTCATGAAGTGTTAGACTGTTGATTATAGGAGATTTGTGGGGATTCTCTTCTAGTTTCTGCAATGTTACAAATATTGTATATTTTGCCAGCAACGCCATTAACAATTCCCTTCTTCCTTGATACGGAGTATACTGACTTACAGCATATACCTGAAGCAGTGTCCTTTTTTGTACCTCTCCCATGGCACAAAAAGGACATTGCTCTAAGGTAAAGTCAAGTCTTTCAAAGCAGTCAGTCAGAAATGACTTTCTTCCTGCAGCTCAGTATTAATGCAGAAATGTTTCTTTCTATGACTGCTAAACACAGCCAAATCCGATCCAGTACAAAAATCTAAACCTCTAGAAGGAATATTTACACATTTGAGAGAGATGCAAAACTGTTCATTATTAGGTTAAATTTGAGAATTTATTCACACATGAACAGCTACAGCGTATGTAGACAAAACTCCACATACAGTGCATAGCCATGGGTGGATCTAAGATTTAACAAACAGGGGCACAAGTGATGCCATTGGTGCCTCAGAGGTGGCTGGAGCCCTTCTCTCCCTCCATGTGCAGGTCAGCCCTGTGCCATTCATCTGGTCGACAGGACCAAGAGATTGAACACCACTGTTAGAGTGTTCTTGCATTTTGGATGTTATTCATGTAATTGCAGTTGAGGGCTCAAAGTGATGACTTGGGAGAGTCATTTGGTCAACAATAGCTTGCAAACTCAAAGAGCTGGATTCAACAACCCAGGAGGCCCCTGTTAGTCATATGTGCTTGGAGGATACCATTTTGACTGTGTCTCTGATAGAGCAAGCATGGTCTGTTGTGAGAATACCATTCACTGAGACTGGGAACCTTGGTACTTTTCAAACTGCTTTCATCCTTTTTCATGAAAAATGGTTGAGCTGGATTTTGGTTCAGGTGAAACAACCCAGACTTTAGTAACTGTCTTGATCTTTTAGGTCTGCAAAACAGTGGCAAGGTGAGATGGGTCTACACACAGTATTTTGTGTCCCTTTTTATTTAAAATCCCATCACCTTTCATAGATTCATAGATGTTAGGGTCGGAAGGGACCTCAATAGATCATCGAGTCCGACCCCCAGCATAAGCAGGAAAGAGGGCTGGGTCTGGATGACCCCAGCTAGATACTCATCTAACCTTGAGCTTCTCACATGCACAAATTTATCATAACATAGCTGTGAGGTAGGGGGCTATAACTTTATTCCTGTTATTGAAGGTAGGGATCTGAGGAAGAAGACAACTAAGAATTTATTTTTAAACTTAAATGCGTAATGGTAGACACCAAAATAAGTGTGCTGACCTTTACCCTTAGCTGTTGTTGATTTTGGGGGAGGTGGGGGTTCGGTACAGAGCACCTCTAAATGTCAAGCCACTTAACACAAACTCTATAATGTTGGAGTAAATGATTTGTTCAGGGTCAAAGAAGAATCGCAACAGAGCTGAGAAGAAAACCTTCTATGTTGCCAAACCCAGTGCTTTAACCACAAAACTTGCATTTCCTGACTGGGCCCAAGTCAATGATAAATACTGCTAACAGAAGATGGGAAAAATACTGTTAGGACCATCAACATTTATTTGACTCAGACTGCAATTTCTCTATACCAGTTCACCCAGCTAGCAAAGAAACTGTAGCAAAGCAAAATGACTTGTGTTAATTTTTTTAATCAGTAAAAATTAAGCTGAGGGCCAAATGGAAGACTTTAGTTCTACTAGAATAAAATCTCTAATTAGCTGGGGGCTAAATAACTAATGCCAACTGGGAATTTTTAATTTGTCATTGGGTTTAATGTACAAAGCTCCTAAATATTCTGTCACATTTAGCAACTTGAAATAGAAGGAACCCTTTGAAACTGTATCTGAAAGGCTAAAAACCACAGAAACAGTGCTAAAAATTCTCAATTAGTTATTGCTAAATATTAGAACTTTTGATAAAATTACTGTGTTTTTCAGCCAATATGGAATAATGCTATAACTTTTTAGTATAAGAATACATACATTTATTATATATCTATATGTGCATACATACATTAAATATGTATATATGTATAGATACATTAAATGGTAAATGTCTTCATTCTTACAAGCCTGACATACAGTACTGCATGCACACATTCAATACTGATGTCAAAGTGAAGTTTTAAAAGTTTAATAAATATCAGATACCATATAAATATTGAAATTCAAATTATTGCAATTGCTTGGTTGAGATAAGTATCTAAACAGCAAACATAATACAACATATGTCTAGGTGAATGTAAAATGCTGTAAGTCTAACTATTGGTTTAGTAATCTATATAGCAAGTAGCCTGAATCTGTAGCTGTATGATTCAGGAGGGAAAAGCAAAAGTGGACAATTTTAACAATGATAGATGTGTTGCTAGGGAGTAAAATTAAATGGTTGATAATAATTCTGGTAGCTTACAAAGAATGATGTTATTTACAAAAGCTCCATTTTGCATGTAATCTGATGTCTTTTCCCATGAGCGTGGTCATAATTCATATTCTACTTTAATGTGCTTAGAAAATGTATTTCTTTCTGTATATGTATTATTTTTAGGATGTTATGTTTCCTTGGTGCATACACAATGAGCCTGAAATCCTGTAGGAATGTGTTTAATTTGAAAGTTTTATCCTCTGGGCCTGGTTAATTCAAATACAAGGCTGAGAACGTTGTTGCGGTGCCTGGAAGAATGCAGGGATGGCAAATTATGTGCACAAAGGCAACTAAGAGCCAAAGTTACTGTGATATATGTAGTGGAAAGTGCCTATTTTTTAAGATCTTTCTTGCATCTACTGTACACATTTATATCTTTTATTAATTCTTGAGCCTATAAACTGAACTGTTATCAACATTCCTGTTGCTTTACAGTCTGTAGTGACCCCTTTGAGTTATAGCAGCCCACTTGACAAACATTATTTTTTCAGTGTCATGGTACATGCAATAGTTGAGTGATCTAATACTTGTTGATACAGAGTCCACGCAGCATTTTAATTGTTTGGGTTTTTTTAATAGAAAAAGTACTCGTTCCTCCCCCCCCCCTCCTCAAAAAAAAGGTTTTTAAAGACTGAAAAATTCACCTGCTAAATACGTGCTACTCTTCCGTCATTTCTCGGAGCTGTAAACTATGTTTGCCTCTGTAGAGCTGCTAGAGCCAAGAAATTCCAGCTTGCAGTCTGGTGGAAAGAACTGCTGGATCAAAAGGCAGAGAAGGGGAACGGTCTTTGCACTGTGAAGTGGGTGGGGCTTTCACCAAGGAGAGAAATGAAAAGCATTTTTTATAATACCCTGCTCAGCATATGCAGGATGTTATGTCTGGCTTGGACTGAGCTGACGTGGTAACTAGAATCTCTCTCATGATGCTGGAGAAATTGATATGAGAGATAAAACAGAGCAAGCAAGAGGGGGGAACACAATTAAAGTAAATTTTGATAGTATAGTACATGATTTCATAACCTTTGGCCAGGGAGAGAGGAGACACTGGGCTCATCTACATGAGACATTTATTGTGGAGCTGCCTAATTAGCCCTGCAGTAAAGTCTCGTTGCCTACACATGCAGTTGTATTAGGCCGCAGAAAACTAAATACCTCCGCCATAGGTTATTACTTGTAAATACAAGTACTGTCCTGCAGCAACGTTCTTTAGTGAGCAGCAATGCACGCATAGATGGTGACAGGGCTGGCTGGGGCACAAGGGTGCTTCAGTGCGGGGGCTGCCTGCTGGCTAGCCCACACTGTAGCATCCTCGTGCCTCAGCCAGCCCCTCTGCAGCACATTGAGCCAGGTCAGAGCACTGACCTGGGCTGACAGGCTGACCCCCTGGACCTCCTGCCAGCTGGGGCTGCTCTGACCTGGCTCAACATGGCGTGGTCCTGGGAGTACATGAAGACTCTGCGCCTGGGAGCTGTAAACTTTGGTGTGATGTGTGTCAGAGTTTATTCATTCGCATTAATTTCATATGTAAAACATTCCCACTGAGTGCTAACTTCCTGAAAAGCATAAATGCCAGTTGAATACCCAGGTTATAATGGATATGTGTCACAATTCAGAGAAAGTAGTATCTGAGGCCAGCTCTAGGGATGGAAAGGGAAGGTCCTCTGGGGCAATTCATCCAGGTTACATTTTCCCTTTACAAGTGCTAAAACTGAGACTGGGAACTTTGGTTCCCCTCCCTTGAGACAAAGGAAGTGACCAGGCATTGCTTTTCAGTTGCCTGGGATATTCAGGCGATCTTTGGCTCAAGTGAGTGCCCTGATGGCCAGTTTTGTATTCTTCAAAGACTTTCTCTTATCTTTCACTCAATTATTTTAAAGGGATTTAAATAGGGAAAACCTTTGCTGGATGGCTCCCATATATTCTTTATATCTGAGTGTGATGGACTATGTGTTGTATTGTGTTATTTTTCTCTTAACTGTATTCACATTGTTGGTAAAAGACTGTATGCTGTACTGCATGGATTATACTGGGTCATCCCGAGAGGTGGTGAAGTCCCTCTCAAGAGTGGAACTGGACACGAGCTCCTTGAATCAGGCCCACAGAGTGAGGCACCAGAAGGCTAGGGTTTCAGAGTGAGAAGAGCTCAGACTCCTCCCTTGCTCTAGAAGCAGAGCCTGGGCTGGCTTCTAGGGGTACTCCCAGAGATGAGACAAGGCCACAGTGGGCCCAAGCAGGCACTGCCCTGGAGGGCACTCTGTGCCAGCTGAATTCATCAGGGTCACAAAGTCTTATGCTGGAATCTATAAACTTCCTTCTTAAGTGAATTATGTTTTTAGCCCTCCTAGTCACAGAGATAACGTACTATCTGAACATAGCATAAACCTACGGTGTGTCATCCGCTGGTTATGCTGACAGCCTGAAACTATATCTGAATGATGTGCATTGTCCCATTATTATTTAAAATCAGTTGATAACACTGATAATTACAGATGGGAATTGCCCCTCTCACTTCCATGTGGGGGACATACTTTTTCCATGCACTGGCTAACCTCCCATTTACCTGCCTATGCAGAGCAGCTCTTTCTTTTGAAAAGATAATTCTTTTTTTGTGTCTCTACTCTCTTTTCATTATAAACCCCACTTGTCCAGCATATTTTAATGAAATTAAATGACATGTCTCTATTTCTAGCTTTCTGATGTGGTTAAGTACTAAAGTATGGCTTTCTTTCATCATTTTAAACCCTAAAAATGGAAAAAATAAAATAGCTTTGCTGTTATCACATCTTGGAGAAATAAAGAAAGAAAACAATCATTTTCTGTACTTTTGCGTGCCTCAGCATGGAGAAGTCAGAGGAGAAAGAATTAGATTTTTTGCCCCCTAAAATATTATTCTGGGATTTCTAGCTTCAATTTGTTTTGCTGAGACTTTGGAGTCAAGTTTTATATAAAAGTTTTTGATGTGGGAGCTAATTAGGCCCTGCACATCTTAATACTTTCTGCTGCATCTGCATTAAAGATAGCATTGCATATATTTGCATACAATTTACATTAAAAAGTTAGCCATGCTGTTTGCAATAATCATTTTAACTGAAGACCATTGACAGCCAATATTGTGAATAAGCATACAAAATATACATGTACATACAATGCATGTCGTGTTCTTACAGAAATCTTTAGAAATTCAGATTTTTTTAGCATTGTAAATTTGTTGGATGTTTCATGACAACCATTGTCACTAATCTAACAAACCAATGAGTAAGAACAGCTTAAAGGCTTAAAGCTTCTACCACAAACTGGGATCTAAATGAAACAAACCCAAGTCAAAAAAGTTTGGATGCACAATTAAACATTCCCCAATTTGGAGGTTATTCAGTCCTCTTTAAGCATGCAGGATGGTTGTGATCTTCCAGTCTGGATTTAAATTTAAGAGATTATTTTTATGGGGGTTTGATTCCAGTCACACTCTCAGACTTGATACTAATTTTAAACCAGTTTATCCATACAAATATGTGGTTTTATCAATTTATTTTCTGAAAGTGATGCTGGTAAATGGAAAAACCCAAGCGATTCTGAATGTTTTTTGGAAATACATTTTGGTTGAGCAATTTCTTTCCATTTCAAATAAGGACAAAAAATCTACAAGTGGTTGCTAGCCAGAGAAAGAAAAAACAAGATGATTGACCTAAAAGGGTAGAGAACCTTTGTCTTTATGGGCTTATGCCAAGCCACACTGTCCAAGGGTCAATCTCAAAGTCTATCTGAAGAGCACCCAGGCAGAAGCAAAATTCTGTAGGTATTTTTTTCCTTAAGGGATCAACCTTTTTCTTTCTATGATTATGATGATGTCAAAACCTTTTCAGACTCATTAAAAAAGCACAAAAACTGCTTAGACTCAGCTAATGATTAGGCTTGTAAAGCTCACAAGGCGACAGGTTCTTTTTAGATATACTTCAGATCTGATTCTGTCAGAGGTTGGAACTAGCCACTTTCATACTCTCCATAAACTCAGCCCAACAGAGTGAAATGTTAATTCACACTCCTGCTGTTAAGTAATAGGAAAAATTAAGAATACCAAATATAGTTTTCTGTGGTTTCCCTCTGCTCTGCTAATGAATAACAAGATGTCTCTGGATTTACCTACGGTCTGCTTTTGATTTGTTCCAGGTATAGATGGCAGAAATAGACAGTACCGAGGCCTTGGAAGTTTGCCATCTGCACCATTAAACTTAGTTTGAGTGGGAGTATTTCCACAGAACTTGAATGGGAGCTGAATCAAGCCATATAAGCATATGTGCTTCTGAGTGGCTGGAGGATCAAAACGGGTTCTCTTTCCCCAGGCTAGTCTAAGCTATGTGAAAAGGCAGCCTAAAATGTCTAACAACTTAAGTGAGAGGCATGGATTTCTTATAGTGATATCTTTTATTGTACCAACTATATTGTATGTAACTCCACAATAACTACATACAGCTAACTCTGTGCCAGTTATTCAGTTGGTGCAATAAAGCTTTTCTAACTCTATTCCAACTATGTGGTTGATTCAATAAAAGACATCACCCTAAGAAATCCTTGCCTATCACATAGTTCCTGGACCATCATGACTACTACACCACTCTATCACTACCATAACAACTTAAGCTCATGTCATAGACTTCATTAAGGCTACCCATATGTTTAAAATTAGGCACATGTGGAAGTACCTACCTGAACTAGTGTCAAAAGCTGCCACTGGGCTTTCTGGATGCTTCTGAGCCTCATGCCCTCTCTCACAAGCAAATTTAGGAATTTGCAAAAGGAGTTGTGGGAGATGCCACCAGTATCCCTTTCCTCCCCAACCCCAAGGGCAGAGTGGTACCTTAAAGACCACTGCCACTGCTGTCTTTAGCTCACCTGGGGGCAAGGGAAGTCCCAGGAATGCTCCTGCCCTGCTCTAGCTGTGGGCTGTGAGGAGCGACTTATAGACGTTAGGGCTGGAAGGGACCTTGTGAGATCATTGGGTATAGTCCCTTGCCCAAGGGGCAGGAAGTCAGCTGGGGTAAGATCAGCCCAGCAAGATAAGCATCCTAACGTTTCTTAAAGGTATCCAGAGTAGGTGCTTGCACCACTTCTGGGGGGAGTCTATTCCACACTTTGGAGACTTGGACAGTAAAGGCGTTTTTCCTTATGTCCAGTCTAAAACGGTCTTCCAACAGTTTGTGACTGTTAGACCTTGTTGTCTTCCCTTGGGGTGCCCTGAACAGATGTTTTCCCAGTTCCTGATGCACCCCCTTTAGGTACTTATAGGCTGCCACCAAGTCACCCCTGAGCCTTTACTTCTCCAGGCTGAAGAGTCCCATGCCTCTCAGCCTCTTTTCATAGGGCCTGTTCTCTTGACCTCTAATCATGCGCATGGCTCTCCTCTGGACTCCCAAGCTTTTTAAAGTGTGGAGACCCAAATTGGATGCAGTATACCAGCTGCAGCTTTACCAAGGCCAAACAAAGTGGGAGGATGACTTCTTGGGTCTTGCTTGAGATTAATCAGTAGATGCAAGCCAGAGTTTTATTTGCTTTGCTGGCTGTGGTATTGCACTGGACTTCATGGGGTGCCAGGTCCCTGCTCCCTCCCACTCCACTGTTTCCCCTGTTGGCCCAAGGAATCCAGCTGGTTGGAGCAGCTTTGTGGAGGGCCAGGCAGGGCTGGGGATTGTAGTGTCAGTGAGCAATCTACAACCCACTTCAAGGTGTTCCTGCTCGCTGCCCACCCCTTGGTGTGTCATGCAGTCTAGGAGCAGGTGCTGGAAGGGGGCAGGGGATTTGCTCATTGACACTGTCATCCCTTGCCCAACCCTCTGCACAGCTGTTTCCCACAGCTGGAGCCCTTAGGCTAGCATGGGAAAGGTGGTAAAGGGGGAAGGAGCCAGGACCTAACACTGTGTGTGTCGTTGCCTACAGTCCCCCAGCTAGAACACAGTAGGAGCAGTCCTCGGGTTTTCCCTACCCCATGTCAGCTGGGGATACCAGAGGGGGGGGGGGGGGGGTGTCACCCTTCCTCACCTGCTCCCTATTTGGTCCCCTTCGGTGTCACATTCCAGCCCAGTGCTCAAGTTTCATCTCAGACATAGCAGAGGACCCAGGCATGCAGGGAATCACCAGCAGGTTACCTCCAATGTGGAAGGTGGGATGCAACCCCTCCACTGCACTTCACAGCTCAACACCTGTCCTCCCTAGGTTCTGAGGCTACCTTTCTCTTAAAGGGAGAAAACGTATGAAATACGAGTTTCAAACGCACTGGGCATGTGTACATGTGACATGAATACACCACAATAAACTCTGGCACATATTGTGCTGGGGTTTATTGCTTCTGAACACGATGTTTACATGTGTCCCCAGGTCTGCAGCACATTGAGCTGGGTTGGAGCAGTTCCAGCTTGCAGGGGGCCCAGGAGGTTAGCCTGGCAGCCTAAGGCTGCTCCAGTCCGGCTCAACACTCTGAGGAGGGGCTGGCAGGGCACAAGAATTCTTCAGTGTGGGGCTAGCCAGCAGATCTTTGTTGTGTCATTTATTACCACTGGGAACAGTCCAGCTCCATCCTCTTTGGAACCACCCTTCAGGTAGTTAAAGCTGCTATCAAATCCGACCTCAGTCTTCTCTTCTGCTAGCTAAATAAACCCAGTTCTCACCTCTCCTAAAAAGTCTTGTGCCCTAGACCCCAAACCATTTTTGTTACTCTCTGCTGGATTGTCTCCAACTTGTCCACATCCTTTCTAGTGAAGGACCCAAAACTGGAAACACTACTCCAAATGGGGCCTCACCAGTGCAGAATAGAGTGGAATAATTACTTTCCTCAATCTGCTGGCAACACTCCTACTAATGCAGCCCAGTATGCTGTTAGCCTTCTTGACAACAATGGCACAAGGTTGGCTCATATCCACTTATTGTCCACCATAACCCCCAGGTCCTTTTTTGCAGAGCTCCCACTTAGCAGGTCAGTCCCCAGGCTGTAGCCGTGCATGGGATTCCACTGTCCTAAGTGCAGGACTTTGCACTTGTCTTTGGGCCAAAAGAAATCTCATGAAGTTCAACAATCCTCCAATTTATCTAGGTCACTCTGAATCTTAGCCCTACCCTCCAGTGTATCTGTTATACCCCCCAGCTTGGTGTGATCCATGAACTCCCTGAGGGTGCAATCCATCCCATCTTCCAGATCATTAATGAAGATATTGAACAAAACTGACACCAGGACCAACCCCTGAGGTACTCCACTTGACACTGGCTGCCAGGTAGACATTGAGCCATTGATTACTACCCGTTAAGCTTGACAATCCAGCCCACTTTCTATCCACCTTCCAGTCCATTTGTTCAACCCATACTTCCTCAGCTTGATTGCAAGAATGCTGTGGGAAACCATATCAGAAGCCTTGCTAAAGTCAAGGCATAACACATCCACAGAACCCGTTATCTCATCATAGAAGGCAGTCAGGCTGGTCAGGCATGATTTGCTCTTGGTGAATCCATGCTGACTGTTCTTAATCACCGTCTCCTCCTTCATCTTTAGAAATGGATTCTTTGAGGACCAGCTCCATGATTTTTCTGTGGACTGAGGTGAAGCTGAATGATCTGTGGTTCCCTGGATCTTCCTTCTTTTCTTTCATAAAGATGGTCATTATACTTACCCTTTTCCAATCATCCAAGACCTCCCCCGATCACCATGTCTTGTCTAAATACAGAGTCAAAAAGCCCAAGGCTGAATCGGTTCAGTCTTTGCAGGTTAGTCTAAACTGTACAGATTAAATTGAAACAGAAGTGAATGGACATTTACCTTTGATACAGGAAATGCAGTCACATGCCTGCAGTGGCTCAGGCCAGAAGCCAGGGAGTGCTAGAGCACAGCTCTTTGGCTATTTATTTACTTACTCTTCCTACTGCCCCTGAGGTCTCTAGTAATTGCAAATCATAATTACAGCAGCAGGACTCTGCAGCATTGCTCATCGCTTCGTCTTCCTGCTTCCAGGTGCCTCTGGGATTTGTAGTCCACAGTTGCAGCCAGCAGTAAGTTTGAACAGGGGAAGGCGTGTTTAACCCTATCCCTGGCCCCAGACCCCAGCCAAGGTTTGCCAGGGGCAGCAGTTCCTCCAGTAGACTGAGCTGCATCCCCAGCTGGACTTACCCCTCCCCACCCTGTTGTCAGCCACCCCTCACTGCTCCAGCTAGGGAGCAGAGGGGTGGGGCCAGCCTTGTTCTCTGGAGCAGAAAGCACAGGGCTGGAAAGCTTGCTGGGATGCTGGGGGACTGTGATTTCACTTAAACCAGGAAGGGCTATGGGACAGAAGTTTCATAAACAGGTTTGACCCAAATCAGGTAAGTCTGATACTAAATTCACCCAGGTTTATCTTAAACCAGTTTCAGCCATTTTGAAACTGGTTTATGTGCACTGAACTTCTGTTCTGTTACAGGTTTAAACCAGTTTCTGATCACTTAAGCTGGTTTATGTGTAACTTCTATCCCTACCCCATGAGTTTTCAAAGATAATGACCAGCAGCTCTGCAGTCGCATCAGCCAACTCCCTCAACACCCTTGGGTATATTGCATCCAGCCCCACGGTCTTGTACACATCTAGCTTTTCTAAATAGTCCCTAACCTGTTCTTTCACCACTGAGGGCTGCTCACCTTCTCCCCAAACTGTGCTGCCTGGTGCAGTAGTGTGGGAGCTTGCCTTGCCTGGGAAGACTGAGGTAAAAAAGGCATTGAGCACTTCAGCCTTTTTCTCATCATCTGTCACTGGGTTGCCTTCTCCATTCAGTAAGGGACCCACACTTTCCCTGACCTTCCTCTTGTTGCTAACATACCTGTAGAAGCCCTTCTTGTTACCCTTCATGTCCCTCGCTAGCTGCAACTCCAATTGCACTTGGGCATGCAGGGATGAAGTCAGGAAGGCCAAAGCAATATTCTTATACTCCCCAGTTGTTTTTCCAGGCTTCCACTTCTTTTAAGCTTCCTTTTTGTGTTTGAGCTCACCAGAGTTTTCTGCTAAGCCAAGCTGGTTGCTTGCCACATTAGCTGTTTTTACTGCATGTGTCAGGATTGCTTAGTTTGCTTTGAAATATGAAATAAAAGTATATATGCCAATATAGTTTATGTCAATATGACTGTACCCACACTTCATGTGGGTTTTGCCATATTAATTAGACAAGACCTTAATTTAATCTTTGTAAAATGTTTCAACTTTTAGGTTAATAATAATTAAAGTATTAAAATACTATTATGTTTTATGGATGTTTTATAAGTGAATAAATTGAGTTACAGAGGGGATAAGTGGGTATCACTGAGAATGTTTGTCCAAAATCATGCTTATTATATAAAGGAATGTCCTTTTGGGAGGAATTCTTTTAGACAAAAGAGGTGTTACAAAATTCCTTTTCTTTCTAAGTTTATTGTTAAGCCACATTTAAAAAAACTGCAAAAATGGCAGAACAGAAATAGAAAAATAAATTCTGTCTATTACAAATAGGGAGTTCTGAGATGGATTCAAATCTCTCCTTTTTTCCAAAAACATCTGCTAATTATTAGGGCTTAAAAACATTCTGAAAGATTCCCATTAGTAAAACATGAATTTTTCATGCTCTATTTTCTGCATTTTTCTGGTACATTTCAGTTTTTCAGCATTTAAGACAAGTGCAGGATCTATAATATACCCTCCAGCTTGTTAAGCCCCGACACAATAAACTATAAGCAACACATTAATTACCCTCCTCAAGAGAATGAGTAACTCTATCTGTAAATACTGAAGCAGGAGTATCTCAAGAGAGAGCCATTCATGTTGGGGACAATTCTAAGGAAAGTATCACTGCATGAATTCTGGATGAGAGAGTTTGGCTATTTATTTATCATCAATAAACATATATCTTTTTTCCTTGTTTGCATTCATGAGTCATGGAAACCTTAATCAGAGACGGTTTTCTTTTCTGAATCATCTTATGTTTGGAATAGTACTGGGAGACTGAATGAGAGCTGGCAGTCCTTTCAAAATTCATCCTTAGATGGCACAGATATTTGTGTAGTGTAGTAGATGCTTTGCCTTATGCTAGGGGTCAGACGCCTGGACAGCTTTGTGCAGCAAAGCTCAGTCTGTTCCTGGACCCTCTGGGCTGCGTTGTCTGTACTAAGCTGATGCCCCGTGTCAGCAGCTGTAGACCCGAGCCACCTCAAGCGGCTCCCAGGGTCTCTCACCCTCCATGCAGCGGCTCCTGCACTGAGCTCCCAGCCTCGCTCTGGGTGTTGAGGACCTGAGCCACCCCAGGGGCTCCAAAGGTCCTGCTCCATGCACCGGCCTGTGCACAGTGTGTCTGGCCGCACACCAGAGGTTGCAGACCTGAGCCATTTCACGCAGCTCCCAGGGTCTGGACACCGTGCGCTGTGTTGTGCACCAAGAACTTAACTGCTGGAGCCGTCCCACGCTCCCCACTGATAGCAGTAGCCCAGGAAGAGCCCTTGAAGACTTCTTCGCCCTGCTGAGCAGCTCTCCTCAGCTCTTCTAAACCCTGCTATTCTCTGTCCTCGACATCTCCCTCGTGCTCCTTTTATACGCTCCAGGGCTCCGCCCATGAAGTCTTCTGGACCTGACAGTTTCCAGTCTTCAATCAGGTCTGGGAGAGCTCTTTTCCCCCTCCCCTCAGGAACGGGGCATGATGTTATTTCACTTGCTGCCTCGTGATTGGTGGATGGGCTCCACCAATCAAAGCAGCAGGATCTCAAGCCTGGGATTCAACCCAAGCTCTGAAAGGTAAGCTTGCTACATAAGGAAAGTTGCAATGAAAATGAAAGTTCAGACTCTGATGGTTTTTGGTATCCAGTGGTAAATTCTCCAAATTGGAAAAATACATGGGGACCACAAAATAATAGCAAAAATATTTCTTTCTTTGAAAGCTTTCAGGTCTAAACATGCTTCTTCAGGCTGAGGAGAATTCAAAGATTGTAGAAGTTCTCCTAGGTTTGCACAGGGGAGGTAGAGGATGGAAGTTTATTCTCCCACTCCTCAGTCCTTTTGTGAGAAAGTTACTCTGTGACGTACATATTAGGCAGGCTTTTTCCCTGGAGGTGTTCAATGTCAGGTCAGGGAGGTGAACATTTCTTCTGTCTTGGTTAGCAATGAAGTTTACATTTCCAAATGGCTAAACACAATATCTTCTGTGTTTCAGGGATACATGTTATGGCCATGTTGGTTTAAGAAAGAGAGATAAACAAAGCTTTGTCTCCATTTCTTAAACCAACATGGCTGTAACATACATCCCTGGGGCCCACAAAACTTTTATGTAAAATTCCCACTCCATATCAAGACAAGTCAAAGATTTTATTTATTTACTGTGGGAAGTGTGCAGTTGTGATGCAGAGGGACGAAGACATGCCATAGTAATAAGTATTCAAGTGGTCAGGGCATTGACCTACTATAAAGGGGACCCAAATTTAAAGTCTTGCCCTGACTGTCTCAGACAAGCAATGTAAACCTAGATCTACCATATTCCAGGTGAGTGCCCTCCTTGTCAGGCCTGTGAATGCTTGGTAGTGGATGCTTCTCAATATTTGCTAAAGGATCTCTCTCACCAAGTCACTAGGGCAATTGCCAGGAAAATGGGAGACTAAAGGCTCATGTCTTTGGTCTAGTTTGGGCAGAACAGGGGCATAAACCTGTTTCCCACATTCCAGTTAAGTGCCCTGATAACTGGATACTCACTTTGGGGGAGGTCTGTCTTGTTTAGAACCAGAAATGTCCATTCAGTATCTCTTCCTGTGAAAAGTTTAAATTTCAGGGAATCATCATTTTCCAACAAAATGTGTTTTGTTAGAAAATACTCAAGTAGCTCTATCTATGCATAAAGACAGATGTTTTTCTTTTGGTAGATAAAATTTTGCTGTGAATGACTGGCTGTGTATAGTAATTTTTCAAGTGTAAAACAGCTCTTTATGCCCATAAAATACTGTTCAATCTACAGGCTAATTATAAGAGTGAGTTTTGTGTATAGTTGCCGCTAAACCCTATTTGGCATTCAATGGCAAAGCCATAAATGCACATTTTTGTTGTAGCAAATATTTTTTTCAAAGCCCAGAAGCATAGTGATTTAAATAGGAGGTAGGTATCTGAACTGTAAAGAGACTAAGCCCCTTATCAAGAAGAGTTGACCTTCTTATACGTTGTAAACAGTATATCTGCCTTCATAAAACTGATTCTCCCAGTACTTACTTGTGTTGCAGGACTGATACTCCTTTGTATATATAGGGTGAGGATTTCAAAAGTGCTTCTATTTGGGTACCTTAATCAATGGCCAGATTTGACAAAGAAGTCACCATGTTGTGTGCTTGGCTTTTAAGAAAGTGTGGCCATATGTGCCCCAGTAGGTTTCTGGGCACTATTGAAAATGTGGCTCTTATTTAGGTGCATAGATGGGAACTAAGTTTTCTTGGGGTTTTGTTTTTTTTTTGTATAGCCTGGCCCCAGTTGTAACTGCTGAGCTTGTGAGAGTTTGTCTGATAAGATATTCACAAATATGTAGCATGGTCCTTTAATATGGGCTGATGTATGCTTAGAATCAGCTAAAGGATTAAATGCACAATACGCAGACTGCAATTCTTACTGCATGCTGAACTCAAGTTACTCAGCTGGGAAAGATGGGTATGGATGGAGCTGCAGGAGTGGGTTTGATGAGCCCTAGTCTAAGGAAGTGCATACAGTACAACTTTAATGGAAAGTTAAAGAATTCTCAAAAGCGCTTTGCTGTTAAATTCGTGCTCTGAAGTGATAAAAGCAGCTTAAGCGTGGAATTGTGTAGAATACTTTCCAGCCCGCACATTATAAGTCAAGCAGTATATTTTATAAGACAATTAGAAAGCACTCTATTTGTTATCTTTTTAGTCTCTTTCTGCTCTAAACTGTGATGTGCTTAGTTCCTTTTTAAGTTCAGTTTAAACAGCAAATTCTTCTAAGATTTAAGAGCAAAAGGAAATGGCTTGTAGAATTAGATTTGGGAAATGAGATACTGTAGTTTTTTTTTCATTTATTGGTCACTAAGGGAGTCTCAGAATACTTTTTACTTTTCTGTACAATGTAGTTGCATACAATTGGGATCATGGTTTAATTTCTTTTGGAGATAAATGCAGCCTTTGTATCTTTTTGTTTATCTGCATGGCTTTATTTTGAAGCCTACCTCAGTGTGTGCAAATAATGTATAGGATCATGGCCCAACATAGCTGTTGCTTTCTTGGTATTTCAGCAACCTTGCAAAATAAGAACTGGCAAAAGGCTATTGGCAGGATTTCAGTAGTATGCCTTGGTTCTGTGGAGGAGGGCACAGTCTACATTAGCTTGACTCAAAATAAATTTGAGTTCTCTTTCTTAAAAAGAAATTAACTCTGCAGAGTGACTCTTTTTTCAATGGCATTTTTCCTACTTTAAGATCAGGTGGTGCCAAATTCATCCCTGGGAGAATCTCTGTGAAAGCAGTGGGGTTCAAACAGATGTGCATATATCTATAGCCGATACAGGTTTGTCACAGTAGTTAGTCTTGTTGAGTTTAGGTAAAAATGTAGGCTTTACTTAATCACAAGAACAGTCTTCCTGGATTTAATTCCCTCTTTTCCATCATCCAAAAAGATCAAAAAACTTCTATAGATGTTGCCCAAGTACTGTGGCATAAGGTTTTCAACTAGGGGCAGATCCCGGAGTGGGTGCACTGGTACACTTGCATCCCCCTTTCATTCCTGGTTCACCCAAAGCTTAAAACCAACTGCCTGGCGGTGGCAGCAGCATTTCTGGTCAGGCAGTTTTAAGGGAAGTCACTTGACTCCAGGGCTCATTCTAGGTGCAGGCAGAAGTGACAATTTTTGCCTGATTTGGCCACAAAAAGCAGTTTATAACTGTGACCAAAAACAAGTATATGGCTGTAAACAGCTTTAAAATAGCCAATTGGGTGAAAATCTGACCCCTCATTGTAACTTCTTTATCTCATACCTCATGCAAAATGTAGCATCTTTATGTTGTGCTTGCCAAGCTCCCAGCCTGTCACTGTTTTCAGAATGGGAGGAATATATCCAATTCATGCACCCCACCCTTCAGCACCAGCTGAGGAGCCCCAAGAATGAGCTCCCTCCACTGCCTTTCCCCTCTCCCATTCTGCAAACAGCGCACACTGGCAGAAAGCCCTGCCCATTGCTACAGGAATCTGGCTGCAGGCTCCCAGCCACAGCTGGATTCCCCTCTCCCCTGGAACCAACATTGAACTTCTGTTTGGTCCAGGGTAACATAACTTAGAATGCTTTGCAAAACTTGTTCTGAGTTACAGCTCTTCATTCTGCGGGTGTTAACAACCCTTTTTTTTTTTTTTTTTTTTAAATGGTCTTGATGTTCCACCATCAAACTATCCTTTGTTCCGCAGTTCTGCTATCTGTTAGCTGCTCCTGGTAACGAAGCGCCTATTTCACAGCCCTATTGATTTAACTCATTCCAATGGAGTTAAGTTTGTTTTTGCTTCCATTTTATATTGAATAATACAGCTTTACTTCCCTAGTGCATCAGTAATGCTTCTAGTTTATTTTTAACTTCTGTTTTATATGTGATAATGTACCTCATCATCTGCCCTTTTCAAGATTCTAAATCCACCTATATTTTCAACAGATTCATTTACAGATTTTTTGAGGTGTCACGGCGCAGGGTCCTATGGGATGACTGTGATCTCCCCAAGGCCCCCTTACCGTGCCAAGTTGGCCCAAAGGGCACCCTCGATTCTCACCCGCCACATCTTTGCTGGAAAATATATGATAGGGAGGCTGCCTTTACATCATCTTGGACATGGTTTTTGCTGTACTCTGACCCCGTGGGCTCCTGAACCCCTTTGTGGGTCCCGTTCTACAATGGGTGTTTCAGGGCACTCTAGCCTTATAGGCTATGTGTGGCTCCAACCACTCCTTTACCACGCCCCAAGCTTCACAGATGAAACCAACGTTGTTCGGTCTGGGCCTTGTTATAATTTGGCCTCCTTGCCCTCCCTGGCGCTTAGGCTCTCCATGGCCCAGTCTCGCTCTGTGCCCTCCCTGGCACTCGGGGTCGGTGCACCCCCTAATGCTGCGCCCTCTCTGGTGCCGGGGTCAGTGCACCCTGCTGTGGGTCCCCTATGAGGCCTTCTCCTTCCACTAATAGCCTCACCCAAGCCACTGTTCTTAGACAGTAAAGAAAACACAAGCCCCTGGGCTATAACATAAATTCAAGCCGCCCAGCTAAAACATCATTCAAGCCACCCCAGGGGTGCTCCATCCCTCACCAGTATCAGAGGCTGTACCTACAATCAGGTCTCTTCCCTTCGCTTGCTCTGGGAGAGTTCCTTCCCCCTTGGTTGCTAGCAGGGAACTGCCATTTTGGCCTCAGCCCGGGGGTTTATATGTGAGCCGGCCCTGCCCCTTCCGGTCAGCTGACCACTGGCAGGTGTGGGCCACTAGCTCCCTCTGGTTGCCCAGGTAACCAGCAGCTGGGGCTCCTCACTCACTGCTAGGGCTCTTTCCCAGCAGTTTCCCCTCTTTAAAGGAGCAGGGCACCTAAATGCGACACAAGGGTTTCAAAAATGCATCAGAATTTTAAAAAATACATAGCCAAGGAGCATAGAGTGCATGGGAGATGGTTTTACAAGTCTCAGGGGGAACGTTGTACATGTTACTGGTTTTGGGAGCTGTACCAGACAGTTTCCTAGCTCTGCCAGTTGTGCAGGCCGGGAGCGGTCTGAGGCCTTCGGGGGCGGGCAGCGGGCTGTGGCAGCCCTGGCACGCGGGTCGGGGAATGCAGGCCGTCGGACTAGAATTAGGCACGGATGCGTAACGGTTGATTAAAGATTATTTTACTTACACTGTAGATGGTCGCGGTGCAGGCAGGACAAACGTCCCAACCATACAGCTAGAGTTTCTTTAGGTTGGATCCTTGATTCTCTACACAACTCCTGTAGTTCGGTTCTGGTGCGAGCGTAATAAGTAGTAGCAACTCGGTTAGTTGTTGTTACAGGCTGAACTGCTGCTGAGGGAGTCACTGCTGCTGTTATTGCTTCAGGCAGGAGGGGCGGATACACTCCTCCACTTGATTCTCTCTTCCGTCGGCCAGAAGGCGGGGTCGCCGGAAGCAACGCTGCGTTGGTGGGCGGGGTTGCCGGAAGCGACGCTGCGTTGGTGGGCGGGGTCGCCGGGAGCGACGCTGCGGCGGGGGGGGGGGGCAC
>NW_005841944.1:3307513-3321494 GCF_000455745.1 Alligator sinensis | reverse complement strand
CTTGGGGCTCCGTCTTCGGAAGCTCCCTCTTCTCCCTTCAGCGAAAGGCGTCCGCTGATAAACCTCTCACCCGTTCCGCCCGCCTGGTGGTAAGCGATACGCGCCTCCAGTTCCATGAAGTTTTCTACTTGGTGTTTTCCACTGCGCCAAGGGCAGTTCTTAACTAATTCTAGCTCCAGCGTGCCTTCCCCTGATCCCATCCTCGTCGCCATGTGCAGGCCGGGAGCGGTCTGAGGCCTTCAGAGGCGCGCAGCAGGCTGTGGCCAGCAATGGGTCGGGGAATGCAGGCCGGCGGACTAGAATTAGGCACGGACGTGTAACGGTTGATTAAAGATTATTTTACTTACACCGTAGATGGTCGCGGTGCAGGAAGGAGAAAACTTTGCTTAAGTTGCAGTTACAAAACTCGTACGAACAAGACCCATAGAAAAACTCGAGCCTCTTGAAATAACTCAGGCAGAGCTCTGGATACACACACACACGGAGTTTGCTAGGCTCCGCGGAACGAGCGCGCAGGGAAGGGTATGTCGAGGGATCAGGCGGTGACGGGGAGAGGCTAGAGGTTGATCAGGCCCCTGTATCCTCCTCTAAGGCACACGCGGGGTTTGTTAAGCTCCGCAGCGCTTAGAGTTCTTCACGAGATGGATGTGAAGTCCCTTGCGGGGTTCTCCTCGGAGTTCTCCAACTTGGGCGGAAACCACTCAAGCCTCTTATACGGCTAGCAAGCCAATCGCTAACCGCCACGTGGGAATAATTTAGAACTGGCCAATAGTGGGACACAAATTTGCATGCGAATGGCAGGAACTCCTTTGCACCGGGGTTTTCTCTCTGCAACTGAGAATTGCACTGTGCAAAGAAAGCTCCTCATGGCGGGAAATAATTCCACAGTGCCGAAGCACATACAAAATCATACCCTTGGGTTATGACACCAGTCACTGAAACATTTATGGGGACCCAGAACCAAGTGGCCTTGAGCAATCACAGGCTTTCTATAGAAAACAAAATACAAAAATTCATTATGTTCACCAGAAAGAGTAGAAGTATGCCTTGCTTACTTATTTTTCATGGATAGTGTGTGCTTTTACATCTTCAATTTTTTAAAGGAAAATTAATCTTTTCCCTGTCAAGAAATGCTGCCAATAAGAGAGCGCAAGCTTAGCAAGTAATTTAAATACTGGAAGAAAATGTCAAAGAAAGAAAAAATGAATTTTTTCTGGGTCACAAAATGACTGACTGAGAAGATCCTTGAAGTTGAAAACTCAGTTGCCAGATCTTTAGAGATCTGTGAACTGGGATCTCACAAAGTAAAAGAATCCTATAGCATGGCAATATGGAAAGGCTCATATAACTCAGATCCATTTAGAAGGGACTTCATACTGACTTGTTACCAACATCAGTCCTAGAAGAACTAGGATTATTTAGTCTGAAGAAGAGAAGATGGTGGGGAGGGGTGAGGGGGATTTGATAATAGTCTTTTAAATACCTGAAGTGTGATTTATAAAGTGGATGGAAATAGTCTATCATCTGTGGCTGTAGGGGACAGGACTCGACTTGTAGTTTTGGAGTGAAGTCCTTAAACTGCACCAGAGGAAATTTAGGTTGGATATTAAGAAAAACTTTCACGCTATGAGGGCGGTGAAGCACTGGAACAGGCTACCCAGAGAGGTTGTGGAATCTCCATCCTTGGAAATTTTCAAGAGCAGGTTAGACAGGCACTTGATGGATGGTTTAGTCAGGGAGATCCTGCCTTGAGTTAGGGGCCTTGACTAGATGACCTCACGAGATCCCTTCCAGCCCTACTTTCCTATGATCCTATAATTAAATAAAGATGGAAGAAACATCTGAAGATATTGGTGGGGAGTAGGCATTGTAGAGAAACAGCAGTCCAAAAATAATACTGCAACATATTCACCCCACACAAGGTTGATTTTGGGGGGGTTCAGAGATTTTTCTCAAATTAGATTTACTAATATTTGTTTTGGGATTTTATTTGTAACTAATGCAAGCTATGTTTGGTTTTATTATTTGTATGTTTCTGTGTTCTGTGAATAATGCCATTGTCCCCATTTTATAAAGTATGGAGGCTGAATGACTGGCTCAAGAAAGACCTTGTGGAGTAAGAAACTGAAGCTAGGAATCTGAAGTCCCAGGTTACAGCACTAACCAGGGACCCATCTCAATTCCCCTTTTCTTCTTCCTCTACAGGTATCAAGCTACCTGTCTGCCCCTATGCCTCACCTAAAGGAACAAGCTGCAGAACCAGGGAGATAGAGATGCTAGGTTTTGAGGATCAATTAGGGAGAGGCAGTGTCATGGCTAGCCATCAAACAGAGACCCCCCCCGCACCCAGGGCCTACAGAAAACCATGTTGTGCTTCTGCTAGTTTCAAGAGGGCTTTAGAAGCCAGTCTTCAAAGGAGTGGCTGACCTCCTTCCCAGCTCCTATCTATAAGCTTGGGAATGGGAGCATTCATAAACAACCAGGGAGGTACCTTACACATCAGCTGCTCATGGAGATGAGGCTTGAAACTTTTAGTTTAGGGAGGTTCTGCTGACTAAAAGATGCCTGTCCTCAGGTGACAGTCCACAAGTCACCTTTCTCAAGAAATGTCTTTGACAGCAATATAAGGCCAAATGAGCTTTGTTTGCTGCCAAAGAAGTGATATCTAGCAGTTAGAATAGAGGAGTCAAAAGTCAGGACTCCTAGGATCTGTTCATAGTTCTGCCATAGGCTTGCTATGTGAAAGTCAGTTAAACCGTTTGTTCTGTTTTTGAACGTGTAAAACTTTTCATTAATGGTTGTCTCACTTGTTTGCAAGTGCTTTAAGATCAACAATATAAATGTTGCTATGGAAGATCATTTTTATTATATTATATTATTTGAATTTAATTGCAGTGACATGTGCATTAGGGCTTAGAAGTCAGACTCTTCTGAAAATGGTCAGTATTTGCTTCCAGTAAGCTTCTTTCCCAGCTCCAAGATAATGAGAGAGATGTATTCTGTGTATCTGTGTGTGTGTGTGTGTGTATATATGAATATATGTGTGTGTATATATATATATGAATATATGAATGTGTGTATATATTAGGGCTGTGCAAAACAGCACTGTTCCATTTTGCCTAGAGTTTCGACGGTTCAAGGGAACAGTGTTTCGTATCAAATTTCATTTTGAGTTAAAACAGCTGTTTCGTTCCATTGAAACAGAATGGCTGTTTTGACACCGTTTTGAGTTTTGCTGGGGATGGAGAGTCAAACCAGCTGGGCTGACTTCCCAACCCCAGCGCTACATCTCACCGGGGCGGGAGGCAGCCCAGTTGGGCTGCTTCCTAGTGCCCCCGCTAGATCACACCAGGAGCGGAAGCCAGCCCAGCTGGGCTGCTTCCTGGGGCCGCATGCTTGATTGCGCCAGGCTGCCTCCTGCCAGCTGGGCTGCCTCCCACCCCCGGTGCAATCAAGTGTGGGACCCCGGGAAGCAGCCTGACTGGGCTGCCTTCCACCCTGGCACAATGAAGCGTGGGGCCCTGGGAAACAGCCCAGCTGGGCTGGCTCCCTCCCCCAGTGTGATCAAGATAGCTGAAACCAGTTTAAGATAAACCTGGATGGATGTAGTATCAGACTTAACTGATCTATGTTAAATCGGTTTATTGAACTTCTATCCCAGATCCCCTCCAGATTCAAGTTAACTTACAGTCCCCCAGCATCCCAGGATGCTTTGCACCTCCCCTGCAAATCCCTCTCTGCCCCAACCCAGCAGGGAGGTGTGCTTTAGCACCCCCCCGCCCTTCCCCCACACCTCATCCCCTGCTTCTGGCTTGAGCCACTGCAGGCACATGGCTGCATTTCTGGAGTCAAAAGTGAATGTCTGTTCACTTGCTTATTAGTTCAATCTAGACAGCTTAGTCTAACCTGCAAAGATTTAATCTATTCAACCTCTGGCTTTTTGACTGTCTTTACTTAGCCTGTGGCATATTCTTTCTCCCCTTGGATAAACCCCATCATTGCAGGTAACTTGGAAATTGCACCTCCACTTCTTCCCCAAACCTTAACATTTGAAAAACTACATTTTTTGCTCTGCTAAACAAGCAACCACTCATAGTGAATCATTTTGTAGTTGTTATCTATTTTATTTTATTTTTCACTCTATTCCTTGTTATGCAGTCAAGCTGGCTTCATATTTTTATTCTCACCTTGAAATAGATACTTTATTTTATTAGAAGACCTACTATTGTCAGAGTTACTCCCCTTTTGGTCCAAATATAAGCATGCTTTCCTGCACTGGATTTGAAAAACGCCTCATTTGGGAGCACCTACATAATCTTTGTGCAGATTGACCTTTCTACATTATTATATTATATAAATAAAGTAACATTAAGTGGCACGTGTCCAATCATCATGAACATTTTCTTTTCTCACACGCTCAGTTTTTTCTTGTTTTGGTATAAAGTGAGGCTAGAATATGACAATCAAATTGCAAAACAAAGATTTGTTGTTGTCAAACTTGTTAACTAAGTAAGGCACATAAATCTGGTATTTGAGTTCAGACTAGTACAGTGAATACCCATTGTGGTACTTTGCCCCCCTAAAATTCAGGATTTGGGCATTCTTTTAACTTGTCTGCTTTCAACAACAGAGCCAATATGTTGTGCTCTTTCAGGGTCAAAGTCAGAGGAGTCACAATACAGAGGCACCTTCAGGGCTTCTGATTACCTATGTGAAACCTTGCAAGCAATAGATCCCTGAATTTAAGCCAGAAAAAAATTGATTTTGATAACACAGATTTGCTACCTGATAAGGAGTGTGCAATGGTCCCACCAGCATTTACTAACAGTTACAAAATACACAGTTATGTATGTTACACTGCGGTTACTTACTATGCTAAAGATGACCGGATTTCCAAGCCCTCCATCCTACAAACCAAAATTTTGACACAGATGAAAGATGCACCAAAAACTTTCAATACCATATTTACTCAAATCTAAGAAAGTCCTGAATTTAAGATGGCCCTTCCAATAATTAGATTTTATATATTAAAAAATTATAAATTTGTTATAATTTTCCAGGTATAAAATCTAATTACTGGATGGTTGTCTTAAATTTTAAACCAATCTCCACCACTGCTTCAACAGAGAAAACGGTGTCTGGGGGTGTCTGATGGCCCCCTTGCCCTCTACCCTCCCCCATTTCTTCCACTTGCAGCCTTCCTACCCCCTCTTCCACCAGCATCCCCACCCCCAGCTCCACACAGGCTCTCCCCCTCCCCTCCAACTTCCCCCAGTCTCTGCCTCCTTCCCTCCCCTCCCTCCCATAACACAGCACATCAGCCCAGAGCCCCGTTGGCCTTGCAGCAGTGTCTGCCTGAGCCGGAGCTGAGTTAGTTTGATAGTAATGGGGGAAGGGGTCAGAGGGAGGACCGGAAGCTGCAGAGGGCAAGCGAGGCGGCGGGGAGGGGAGGAGGCTCCTATGGGTCCAACTCTGGCCTCGATCCAGGATCCAGGTCAGAGTCAGAGCTGCAGCAGCTGCCTATCCCCCCACTTCACTTTGTATGTAAATCTAAGATGAGGAGCTTTTTTCCCCCATGCTGATGGGGGAGAGAGGGGACATCATCTTGGGTGTGAGTAAATATGGTACGTGTATGCCCCAGAGTTGGTGGTCCATGCACTGTGCATGAGCTGAAGTAATTCTTTGTCCTTAAATGACTTTTTAGAATAAATATGAAGAAATGAAGAAAATAAAAAAATAGAAAATAAACAGAGAGAGAGAAGTTTTTTTTATTCAGCTGTTACCATTTCTTGAGGACCCTCAGTTAAACTGCCTGGAGGTTGTAACATGGTTTATGAACCATGATTTGCCCACCCCTGTCCTGTACTAAAATGTGAAGAAAATGTTGAAGATACTAGTGCATGGATAAATGTTGACACATGTTGACTTTTTCAGAGCAGCCTCTATGTCTGATTTATCCATATTTAACACAGGCATTAAACTTACCTGTTGAAAGTTCAGGGTGAGCATTATGAAATGGAATTAGAAATGAAAACTTCCTTCCTCTTTATGATACCAAACCTCCAGTTCCTCCTGTATTTCATTGTTTTAGTACATTCAGAGGCCCCTATGATGTTCAAGATTATATTAGCAGGATTCCCCCTGCTGTTTCTATTGAATTGTGTTAATATAATGAATTTATTCTTAAATTAAACAAAATAATTCTTGCTGTGTGGCAGCAATACCACTGAGACCCCATAATTTCCCCCTGTAACTTGTCTCTGAACTGTTGGGTTGTAGCTTGAATGGGCCAGACTGCATGTCTGTCAAATATGTCTAATGTGTTTTCTAATAATTTCATTTTGACACAGAATTTGTTATAAAAGCGAGGTGCCTCTGAACAAAAGCTAACAATTTTATCTCTCTAATACAGTAAGACATTACCTCCCATGTGGGTCTCTGCTTTGCACATGTGCCCCAGACATTAAGGCATTTGATAGCTTGTGAAATGTGAATTAATTTCTTTCTTACTGTTTCTGTAGAGAGTCTTCTGACAGACGGGGTGTAGCTAAGGGTGTCAGCATAGTGTAGTCATTGGGACATTCGTTCATGGTAACACAATAACATGCTGGGAAAGGTTAGGTCATGCTGTCTCAACCAGCAACATCCACATCTGTGTGTCTAATTCAGGTGTTGTATAATTGTCTTCTATCCCCTTGCAGCCCCTTTCAGCCTTTAATTTGAGAAAATAGCAATCTTTAGTTTCTAGCTTGTTTTTGAGGACAGTCATTAAAAGCAAGAGAATCACTCAAAATAACTCTGAGAATTAGCCATGCAGACAGAAGGATATGGCAGCAAATGTACTAAGAGCCCTGATATCATGGTGCTGAAGGACCAAGAACAATCTCAAATGATGGCCATGGGAGTTTTCCAGATGTCTGTGGCTGTAGCGTTACACTTAATTCTTTAACTTTATTTTGTGCTTTTTCTCTCTTAGTCTTTGGGCTATTTCCATGGTCTCTATGCTTTTGAAGGATTCTTAGCTTCAATCATTTCCAGAAGTGGAAAAAAACATGACATTGAGTTTTTGCAATTAAAATTTAACCTCACTTCTCTTATAAATTGTTGTGAGCTCAGAAGCATAAGGGGCCACTCATGGATGCAGATTTCCTCAAAGATTGTGAGTATTTAACTCTGTATCTTGGATTCTGGTCTGTTACAGATTGAAATCTCATTAATTTTTCAGAGATTATTATCCAGGAAGAATTTGGACTGGAATAATAGAAATAACAAAAAGTTTTTAAGCACCTAAAAACTGCTACCAATAATTTTTGCTATAAATTGGTGCTTACAGACAGAAGGGGAGGGAGCTGGGTGTGTTGACTGATAATCAAAGTGACCATGTGCACTGTAACATAGCAATGAAAAAGGCTAATTTGATACTAGAATGCATCAGGCAAGGTATCTGCAATAGACAGAGAAGTATTAAGTACAAGGCATTGGTAAGAAAATATTGTGTGCAGTCACCTGTATTCAGAAAGAATTAGTTTAAAACAAAACAGGTTCAGGGAAGGGCTACTGCAGTGTTTAGAAGAAAGGTATTTTTCATAAAATGAGTTCTGAAAGTGATTTGTTTAGCCTATCTAAATGGAAAGGGCATAGGGACCAGTGTGTATGTTCTTGTGGACACTTTTGGACTTCACCTATTATAAGGCTGCCAGCAGTTCTAGGAGCCTGACCTCAGTAATCCTGAGTCAGTGCTTTCCAGTCAGATATTCCTAAATGTCACACATGATTTTTACCAGCTGAAACTCTGTACTTGACCTGGTATTTTGCTTTGAAGTTCGTGGCTTTATGGAGTACTTGGGTACAGAGTAGCTATGTGGATCAAAACCAGAGATGATTGAGCACGTTCCTGTGAAGTGAAACTGCTGAGTTAGAGCAAATGCCTTCTCCACACATGCATATGCACAATCCCCAAGTTGTTTAACATTAGGAAACTAATGTGTGGCCAGTGTCATTAGCATTTTTTGAGGCTTCACAGGAAAAAAAATCCTTCTTCTACCTCTGAACAGTTCTAGACATGAAATATATTTTGTAAGTTATTTTTCTACTTGGTGAAAAGCATCTACATGTTAAGTATATTCTATGATTTTCCATCTGTTGAGTGGTTCAAACTGTTAAACATTAACACTAGAAAGGTTGCTGTTCCAGCTGGTAAACTGCTCAAAACATTAAACATTTTACAGGGAGTTGCTATTCCAGCCTCTAAGTGGTTCTAAAAGTTAGACAGGGTTTGGGTTTTTTTCTGTTATGTTAAAAAAAAAAATACCCCATCTGCAACTATGCTGCTGTAAACTTTCTTAGCATTTTAGACCTATTTAGATTTGGCTCATGAAACCAAATGTGACATCTGTGGCCACAAGCCAATTCCTGTCCTGTAAGCATAAGATCACATGAGTCATTTTTAGAAATTACTAGAAAATGGGGCAGAGGAGAGACACTATGGGTGCGTGCAGACGAGCCCACACATGCCTCTTGCCTTGTCTCAAAGCAGTCTGAGACATGGCAAGAGGTACGCTGGGAACAAGAAAACATTCCCCACACTGCATATTTGCAGCAGGGGCTCAGAATTTGATACCTGGATACCTGGACGCAGCCGGAGGCTCGGGTCCTCCAAAGTGATGCTCTGATAACCAGCCAGAGTGTCTCTATGGGTGTCCCTTGCCCAGTGCTGAATCACGCTGCCTTCATGTGCAGGGCAACCTAGACAGGTGCAGGGTGCATGGATTCCGGCTCCATCAGAGGTAAATAAGGGACTGGGGGTGGGTGGACTGGAGTGGGGGAGAGGTGCAGGGGACTGTAAGTGCAGGGAGGATTTCTCAGGAGGGGTGCACATCCTGATGAGCAAAGAGGGTAGGGACAGCTCTGATTTTTCTATGACAAAAAAGCCAAAAGTAAATGGCAAAGTGTATGGATATTTAGAATTTATTTTATTATGGTGATAGAGGCACTGGTAGGCTTCCAAATTGCTTTAAACTTGTAAATATATCAATAAAACATTGTCCAACTGATCTTTCTATATATAATGTCATTTCATTTTAATAGGAAAAGAACATTATTTTGGGTATTTTAATGAGAGAATTTAGGTTTCTTATCAGAGAATTTGCACCAGGATCTCTGCTGGTGAGACAAGTGGCAAGACCCAGGCAGAGGAGCCTGTCCAGGGATACCACCAGGGACCCATCTGGAGGGCAGATGAGGTGCCTGACCTGTTGGCCATTTGGGGCTAAGAGGACACACTTGGATAGTTCAGAGCAGGCCCCCACAAGAAGCACATCTTTTGAGCAATAGCTGCCCAGATGGCAGAGTAGGGGCACCCCATCTGGGTCTGGCAGGTGTGCAGCCATGGGGGGTGGATGCTGTCGAAGGGGGCAGATGCTGTCGCAGGTGACAGCAGGTCACAGCCAGCAAGTAGCCCCCACTGCCAGACTGCTGCGGTGGGTAGAGGGTGCAGGGGCCACTCCAGGTCAGGGCTGCTTCAGCAGTCCAGCTGGCACAAGGGGTAGTGTCCCCAGATACCAAGTGGCTGGGCCTCAGAAGCTCCTGAGGGCAAATAGCCCTGAGCTACTTGCAGGGCAGCTTTTTATACTGCCGGAGCCAGCACAGGTGCTGGCCTCAGGCTCTAGCTCCCCCTGGCTGCAGATCCAAGAGGAGCTGGGCAGGGTTATTTTGCCCTAAGTGGCACAACTTGCCCACACCAAAGTGCATGTCTGGGCATGTGCACTGAGGCAAAAATCCCGGGTTCAAATTTGTGCTGCTCTTATTTGAGCTGCTGCAAGTGCACATGCCTGCATGTGTGGACGCACCCTATGGGTAAAGACAGAAGTGACAATTTTTGCCTGATCTGGCCACAGAAAGCAGTCTGTAGCCATGATCAAACACAAGAGCAATGCTGCAGACAACTTGAAAAATGGCTGATTGGGTGAAAATCTGACCCCTCATTGCATGAGGAGTCACATGAAAATGTTTCAAAACAGAGAGTCTTCTGTAACTTGTGTCTGCAAAGCTCGCATTGTCACTGTTTTCAAAATGGGAGGGGGGAAAAGGAGTGGAGGGAGTTCAGTTTGGAGGGGTTTCATTCCCCCTGGACTGTGGGGCGGGTGCATTGGAGTCCCCCCAAGGTGGGGAGGGCTCCAATTCACCCACCCCACCCTTCAGCACCAGCTGGGGAGCCCCAAGAACAAACTCCCTTTGTTGCCCTTCCCATTCTGAAAACAGTGAGCACTGGCAGAGTGCCTGGCCATTGCTATGGGAACCTAGCTTGCTGCCAGGTGCAGCTAGATTCCTGGCCCCCCCCCAAACCAACAGTGAACTTCTGTTTGGTCTGGGGAAATGTTGTAACTCAGAACGCTTTGCAGAACACAGTCTGAGTTACAGGTGGAAACTTCACTTCTGTCCTCACCCTATGGACCTTATTACACAGTAATTTTGGGTGGCTCCTGGAGGTCTTGACACCTGGATTGTCCACACATTAGCAACTGAAACTGGTTTTAAGAACTCCTTATGTGGCTCAAAGTTACACCACTCCAGAGCAGGATTCTCTCTGATCCATGCTACCTAGCCCATGTTGCACTAATATGTAGCCACTCTCCCAGACCTCAGATCTGTGCTCACTTCCCATCCCTGACCCTGCACCCCTACTTACTTGTGGCTGTCCACACTGTCTGTCCCAGGGGAGCAGGCAGGGAACGGTTAAACTGCCTATCCAGCCACCACCACCACTGCTGCCCTCTGGGCCAATTTTGTCCAGGGGTTTGACTAATTCTGTTTTAGTTTGCATGTAGACAAGGGAAAGATTATAAGCTCTCCCGGGCAGAGTGTGTTGCTTATCATCCTCTATCCTGTATGCCTAGCCAGTGTAACTGGCCAGTACCATACCATGGGCAGCAGTGGCACTTGCTGCCTGAACAGTGGCTGCAGTGGTTCACTGCAGCTGCAGGAGGTTACCTTCATTTTTTGCTGATGCATGTGTAAGGTACCTGAAAAAGCACTGTTTTTTGGTACCAAAAAAGATGGTGACATCTCCTTCAGCAGCAGTGAACCACTGGTCACTGCTCCTGCACCATGAGCTGCCACTGCTTCTCTACCCTCCCCAGGGTTGGAGCTGGAGCCACTGCAGGGAAGGTGTAGGGTGTGTGATGGGTGGTGGGGTAGAGGGGACAGGAAGGTGAGATGTCTCCTGTATGTATTCCAGCACCCCCCCTTACCCCACTTAGGCAGTACCTAGGTTTCATGCCTTGCTTGCGCTCACATAGTTAAACTGTTGGTGCCTAGTACAAAAAAATTCTCTATGTGTTATCATCGGTATTTTCTGTGGATACGTCTTCAATTAAGCAGTGGGTCTGGGGGATGCTGGTAGACTATACATTCATTCTGGCAAGTTCTAGGTAATTTAGGTATTAGATTATGTAATTGTTTTTCAAGTTGTTCTGAAAGCTCCTTCTCTGTCCAAAAGTCAGCTTCACTCAGTCCTCCGTTCTTGCCCTTATGAAGGAACTTGTGGTGATGCATCAGAACATGACATTTCAGCCCAATTCTATGGTCTTATAAAAGAACATACAGGGGGCACCTACACAAAATGTTGGCTGTGCAGTAGACTAATTAGCTGCACAGTAAATGTCATGCATCTACACATGCACCCCTATTAGGCTCGAGTAAATTAATTAACTCTGCAGCATGATAGTACTTGTAAATAACAGTACTGTCCTGCTTCAGTATTTTTTACTCTGCAGCAGCACACATGTTGATGCTGCCCCAGCTGACTGGGGCACAAGGATGCTCCAGTGTGGGGGGCTGCCTGCTGCTTAGCCCCATGCTGAAGTATCCTAATGCTCCAGCCAGCCCTTCCACAGCACATAGAGCTGGGTGGAGCAGCCCTGGACTTGGAGGCTGATGTCTCGGGCTCCCCTGCTAGCTGGGGCTACTCCAATCTGGCTCAACATCCTGGGCACATGTGAAGATGTGGTGCCCAGGAGCAATAAGCTCAAGAGTTTATTTATGCACATTATATGTGTAGATGCACCCACACAGTCACTGGGGAGCCTCAAATATGTTGAGTTGGGGAGCAGTTTCACAGTGGATCCTAATATGTGGATGCTTATTTGCATATTGGAGCCCACCTGTCAGGCCCTGTGGCTCTCCCACTCCCTATCGTGGCTTCTGATAGGAAATCTTGTACCCCCATCTGGTATGTCAGAAGTGACCTGGAATCCCCATCCCATCTGTCTCACTGTAGAGGGGACATGGCAAGTCTGGCTTTTGTGAATTACAGTGCCCTTTCTCTCTCTTGATTCCTCTTCTTCCTGGGAGTTTCTGTCTTCCCTGAGCTTTCTTTGTGTTTGTCCCTTCTCTGTATGCATCCAGTGCCCCCTCTTCTGCTCTCCCCACAACATTTACCTGGGGAGAAGCAGCCTCAGTATCGACTGTAATGACTGGAAAGCAGGATGGCCATGAAAAGGTTGCTCAGTCTCTTTTTCCCAAGGCAAAGCAGCAGCAACCTTGGACATGGGAGAATAATGTGATCCTCAGCTAAAATGGGACTCTCAGCAAGCAGAATACAACTCAGTGTTACAGACAGAGCCATGCCATTAAATGTGTGACATCCTACACAGCTTGAGCAACTGTGCTTTGTTTTATCTACTGTTAATAGTAAACATGTCTGGCTGTAAGATGGGAAAGACTAAAACAGTAGGAAGAGAGAGGGAATGAAAAAGAAAAACCTTCTCCAAGGTCACCTTTCACTGAAGTTGGGGAATGGGAACTTGAAGAGGGCTCTCTTACTGCTTTTGATGGCTGAGGGCTGCTGCAATGCTGGCAAGTCTCTCAGGAATGGTTCAGGTGGATCTGCTGCCATACCTGAGGCAGACACTCATTTATCTGAGACACTGTGCTCCGACTGCTAACAGCCAGCTCAAATTGGCTTATTTTTTCACATTTGTCAAGGAGCCAGCTGCATTGGCTCAGCTGTGCTTCTACAAAGAGGGAAGTACGGAACCAGAGAAAGTTTTGAAGTCATTATTCTTGTTCATTTCTTCCCCCCTCATCTCCTCTTGATTTTTTTTTTTTTTTTTTTTGAAAACTCTGTTTATAACCATCCTTTCCTTTGTTACCTTGAAATCTTGGAGTGTTTCCAGTATATTTCTCTGCAGACAGGTACTCCTTCCTGACTGTAAGTCTCTTGTTATAGCATTTGCTGGTTAAAAGCTACTGTCCCCTCACTTTCAGGTACATTAAATGCCATTACAATAACCACCCTTGTTAAAACACAAAGTCTTTCTGGCACAGAAAAGCTTTGCTTCTAGAGATGCTATTATAAAGTGTGAGTGAATTCTACAGAATAGCTGTATATATGGCAAAAAAAGGCCTTGAGATACCTGGTGAATCATTATATGTTTGTATCTCTAGTTTGATGGGCTGCTATTTTTCCCATGTTGACAGAAAATCGTAATTGCAATGGCCCCCTCTACACATTACAGGCATTGCACAATTAACTGGTTAATTGCACAGTTACCTTGAGACAAGTTACATGTGCAAAGTACCTATCACACTATAAAAAGCTCCAACTCCAGCTGTTAAGTTAGACCTTGAAAATGTGTACTAACATTATGGTTGGTTGCTATTCAGCTTTAATTTGCATGTGTAGCAGGGTCTCCCCTGTGGCTGGGAGCCCTCATCAGCTGAGGGGTATCTCAGCCACAGCAGAAGCTAACTCTGGGTCCCAGCAGCACCCTGCAGCTGCAATGTTGGGTCCTGGCAGCATGCCTCCCGGTGATGGGACCCACCTGGGTTCTGGTAGCCACAGGGCATGGCTGTGATCTGCCAGCCCCAATTGTGCTTGAAATCCCAGGGTCTAGGACAGTGGTCTCCAACCTTTTTAAGTCTGAGGTCACTTTTGGAATTTAAAAGGAACCCAAGATCTACCCTGTGCTGCCATGCCAGC